>NC_091777.1:50543068-50894762 GCF_029378745.1 Bos indicus
TTAAGCTTGAGACTAGCAGTAGTGCTTCGGACTGCGGGAGAGAAGGAGAGAAGGAGAGACAGAGTTGGAAAATCCGGATGTATGGATGGGTAGAAAGTGGGAGAACAGGGTGCAGTAGAAAGAACAATGGATTAGGAGTCAGAGGGAGCTGCATTCATTCAACGAATAGAGAAAAGCCGAGGGAACAATGCAAAGACGCTGAGGTAGGAAACAGCTTGTCATCTTCACGGAGTAGATTGCAGGCCAGAGGTTGGAGTGCAGTGAATGAATCAGAAAGTGGTAGGAAGCGAAGTTGTGGGGCGGGGTGGCGGGGGGGAGGAGCAAGGACAAAATTGTAGTCCTTGATAAAATGGTTTTCAAGAGGCTTTAGCAAAGTAATAGTTACTTGGGACTCTGGAGCCAGTTGGTCTGGGTTTGAATCCCAGCTGTACCTAGCAGTGGGATCTTGGGCAAGTCAGTTAACCTTTCAAGACCTCCGTTTTCTCATCTGAAAAATAGGGATAATTATTAGTATACCTCCTTCACAGAGCTTTCTTGGGGATTAAGTGAGTTGTTGATGTAAGTAAAGACCTTTACTTCTGCTGGGTATGTGGTAAGCACTCTGCAAGAATTATCTGTAATGGTTGTTACCCACAGTTCTGTATCTGCTTGTGTCTGTTGTGTCTGTTTCTCTCCCTGTAATTGTGATGTTCTCCTGCTTTCCATCTTTCCATGTCTTTCTCTCCGAATGGGTTTTTCTTGAATTTGGCTCCATCCCCTCAGACTTCCTCTTCAAATTCCTGGTGATTGGCAGTGCAGGAACAGGCAAATCATGTCTCCTTCATCAGTTCATTGAGAATAAATGTGAGTTTCTGGGAGTGGTTCTGGGTGCACTAAACCATGGACAGGGCCATGGTGGAGGCAAGTAGGCAGCTGTTGGGCAGGGGTGGGGCTGGCCTTAGGTACAACTTCATTGCTGGCTGCCAGGTCCTTGCTTTGGTATACACTCTTTGCGAGGTCCACCTTGAGCCTCAGTCTACCCAGCAATGAGAATGGGTTTGCATAGGCCTCGGAGGACAGGGAATCCTCTGAGCGCCCTCCTGTCTCTTCTCTCCCTCCCTCTCCCAGTCAAACAGGACTCCAACCACACAATTGGCGTGGAGTTTGGATCTCGGGTGGTCAACGTGGGTGGGAAGACCGTGAAGCTACAGATTTGGGACACAGCTGGCCAGGAGCGGTTTCGGTAGGTGGGCTGGGCTCCCGGTGAGAAAGCGTGGGGGAAAGGGGAGGAGACAGGAGGGAAAGAGGCATGCAGAGTTACCTGGAAACATAATGACGGGAGCAAGGACCCACTGGGGGTGGGCAAGGTAGAGAGAGAGGGCAAGAGAGACTGTGATGAGCAGGTCCATGTAGTCAAAGAAAGAAGGTGTCTTGAAGAGAGGGTGGCAGACAGACAAAACGAGATTGAGAAGGAAGCATGATTAAGAGTGAGAGGGCCGGGGAGGGATGACCGACCCTAGCGAGACCCTGTGGGATAGACCCATGTGGCTGGAAGGATGGAGACTTGTCCCCAGGGAGCAATAAGGCCTGGAGAGGAGGAGATGCTTGGGGTGGGGCAAGGAGCAGAGAGTAACTGAAAATGACTGAAACAGAAAAGGAAAGTTGAGAGTCAGGAAGGCAGAAAAAGAGACAGACTGAGAGAGAAGGCAAGATTAGGACGCTCAGAGGTGAGAGACAAAGACAGGGAGAATGGGACAGGTGTGGCCAGAGAGATGGAGAAATGGATGTTTTGGGGGACAGGGCAATGTGGAGGGCTCAGCACACAGTATGTCTTCAGGAAATGTCTGTAGAAAAGGTGATAGACACATGGAAACCCTGAGTGAGAAATAGCCAGCAGAGAGAAACGAGGAATCCAGCTTCTGGGAAAGGGTGGTCCCTGGTCAGCACTGAGTAGCTGCTGAGTTAATATTCATGCGAGAGTTCATTGTGTGAGCTGCCCAGAGACAGAGAGAGGATGGAGGAGAGAGAGGTGTGCCAGTGCGCCAAGATGGCAGTAAGTGCTCTGTAAAGGGTTGTGTTGTGATTGCACGAATTCCAGAGGGATCCAGCCTGGCGACACAGTGAGGAGCAGACAGTTAACCACCCTGGGAAAGGGCCCCTCCCCCCACCCCAAACAGCAGGAGAGGGCCAAATGGATGTAGTTGCGTAGTGCTTGGCCAGGACTGGGCAAAGGGGGGATGACAGAAAATGTTGAGTGAACGGGAAAGGATGAATGAAAGGGAAAGGATGACAGAGCCAGAGCAACAGAGATGGAGAGAAACAGAGAGTTAAAGATACATACACATACAAGAGACAGAACAGTACATACCAAGGAAGAGATGCAGAAAGACAGGGACACAGAGAAAGTCAAAAGGAGGGAGAGGGAATTCCCTGGTGGCCCAGTGGTTAGGATTGGCACTTTCACTGTCGAGGTCCCCAGGTTCCATCCCTGGTCAGGGAACTAAGATCCTACAAGCCACACGGTGTGGCCAAAGACAAACAAATAGTAGGGAGAGACTGTGACAGAGGCAGGCAGCCAAGATAAAGATTGAGGGAAGTAGGCTACCAGTGGGAGAAACTGTAGTGAGACCCAGACCATGGCCAGGTTTAGGAGGAGGGGCCAGCAGTACACGGGGGCCTCCAAACCACCAGTCTCTTTCCGCAGAGGGGGGCAGTCTTGGGGCAGACCCCAGCCTTGGGGGTGACTGAGTCCCCCTGGCCCCACAGGTCGGTGACACGGAGTTATTATCGAGGGGCAGCTGGAGCCCTGCTGGTATATGACATCACCAGGTGGGTGCACGGAGCGGGTGGGGTGGGGCCCGGGCTGCTCCCTGCCGCTGCACCTGCCTCCCTCCTGGCTCCCTTTTCCATAGCCGGGAGACCTACAACTCACTGGCTGCCTGGCTGACGGATGCGCGCACACTGGCCAGCCCCAACATCGTGGTCATTCTCTGTGGCAACAAGAAGGACCTGGATCCGGAGCGTGAGGTCACTTTCCTGGAGGCCTCCCGCTTTGCCCAGGAGAATGGTGAGGGCTAGGTGGCGGATCAGTGGGGCAGGGGACCAGCAGAGGGATGGGGGGCATTCAGGGGGAGCCTGTGAGAGCCCCCTAGCTCTCTGTGGCTCTGCCCAGCAGGGCAATGTGCAACTTTAGAGGTCTGCGTTCAAATCTGGTTGTTGGCCATGTGCGGGCTATATGACCACTCTGTTTCCCCATCTGGAAAAATGGGTCCCCCCCTGGACCACCTCCCTTAACTATTGCACACTCTGCTTCACAGATGGTTAAAGGGAGGTGGTCCAGGGGAATTCTTGGCACGGCTTGGATGAATGGGTGCTTCATGAAAGTTGGCTGCTAAGCAAGTTTCAGCCACCATGGGGAGGCAGCATAGAATATTGGTGTAATGTGGGGACTGCAAACTCTGATGGCCATAGGGGACAGGCACATTTTGTGAATAAGGGAGAAGGGGCAGGGGAGACCCTCAGGTTAGCAGGCACTGACATTAGGGGAATGGACAAGACTGATAGCCACATTGAAAGGTATGCAAGTACATTATCATTAAAAAAAAACACAAATAGCAAATGTTGGCGAGGATTCAGAGGAAATAAACCGCTGGTATGCTGTTGTTTGGAATGTAGGCTGGTGCAGGCACTTTTGAAAACAGTATGGCAGTTTCTAAGAAAACTAAAATTGAACTGCCACGTGACACAGCAATCCCACTCTTAGGTATGTATCTTTAAAAAAACAAAAAATGGATTCAAAAAGATACCCCAATGCTCATAGCAGTATTGCTTATAATTGCCAAGATATGGAAGCAACCTCAGTGTCTATCAATGGATGAAAGGCTAAAGTGGTATATATATACAGTGGAATACTATTCAGCCATAAAAAAGAATGAAGTAAAACCATTTGCAGCAACGTAGATGGACTTGGAAGGTATTACTAAGTGAAGTAAGTCAGAGAAAGACAAAATATTGTTTGGTATCACTTATATGTGGAATCCAGAGAATAAACTAGTGACTACAACAAGAGGTATGCAGGTCTAAACTCATGTGAAAACGTCATGTTGGCCCACATCTGCTGACTTAGGCTCTGTCCATGTTCCTTCTTTTTTGTAACCTCTAGGTTTAGAGGATTTGCTATCAGAAAGATGTGGGTTTGAATGCTGGCTCTGACTTACTGTGAGGCCTTGTCACATGGCTAATGGGTGGACTATGAATGGGGCCTGTGCTAGATGGTGCTGGGGACACAGTGATGAAAATAGCCCTGGGCCCAGCTCTCATGGTCTCACAGCCCAGGGCGGAGGGAGGAGGACCATTTCCAGAGAGTGACAGCCCAAAGAGGTCAGGGCTGGGAAGGGGGAGGCGAACGGGTCAATGAGAGCCCAGGGGAGGCACCTGATTCATCCTGGGAAGTTAGGAGGACTTCCTGGAGGAGGAGATAGGAGCTGAGTTCTGAGAAGAGCTCAGTGGGTACCTGGGGAAGTGGCCTTTCATGGCAGGGAAACACATGTACGGAGGCTCGAAGTGAAGGCTTGAGGGACAGAATGAGAGGTAGCAGGTCAGAGTCTGAGTGGAGATTGGGGACTGATTGAGGCCCTGACTGTCTTGAGTGTCTGTCCCCCTGCCCCCTCCAGAGCTAATGTTCCTGGAAACAAGCGCTCTCACCGGTGAGAATGTGGAGGAAGCATTCCTGAAATGTGCCCGCACCATTCTGAACAAGATCGACTCAGGTGAGACCCCCAACTGACCGGACTGGGAGTGGAAGGAGAGCCCAGAGGTTTCCAGGGACTGGTCCTGACCTCTCCCTTCCCTCCCCACAGGTGAACTGGATCCCGAGAGGATGGGCTCCGGCATTCAGTACGGTGATGCCTCCCTTCGCCAGTTGCGGCAGCCTCGGAGTGCCCAGGCTGTGGCCCCTCAGCCCTGTGGCTGCTGAGACCTGCAGAGTCAGGTGGGATTCTGGGGACCTGGGAGCTGCAGGGCTGGTCTCCCAGCAATGGGGAGGACAGAGCAAAGACAGCAACATAGAACAGGAGACACAACCAGGAAAAAGGGCCATCTTCCCAGACACAGGAGATCCACCCATTCTTCCCATCCCACTGCCAACTCTCTGCCCTGCATCTCCGACCCTCCCATTCATAATTCCTCAAATGTCTGTTGAGCACCTACTATGTGCCAGATCCTGTTCACAGCATGGGGGATAACATCAGTGGGGAAAACAGACAAGAATGCCTGCCTTCGTGGAAGAGACAGACAATAAACAAGATCCAGGAGCAAACTGTATAACAGCCAGAGATAAAGGCTATGGAGAAGAATCAAGGAGGGTGGGGAGGTGGAGGAGTAGACGGTCAAATGGGATGATGAGGGGAGGGCTCACTGCGAAGGTGACATTTGAGCAAAGACATTTGAGCAAAGGTTGTGTGGGGACCTGGGGAAGTGTTATAAGCAGAAAGAAGAGCCAGTGCAAAGGCCCTGAGGTAGAGTCCTCCCTCCCCTGGGTGAGGAAGTCAAGGCCACTCCAGTGTGGCTGCAGTGGAGTGAGTGGATGTGTGTGTGTATGTGAGTGTGTTGGAGGGTAGGTGAGCAGATGAGGTTGGGGTGGAGGAAGCAGATGAGTGAAGGCCTCGTGGGCCATGGGGAAGG
Source organism: Bos indicus (assembly GCF_029378745.1). Lineage (NCBI taxonomy): Eukaryota > Metazoa > Chordata > Mammalia > Artiodactyla > Bovidae > Bos > Bos indicus. Next base: position 50,548,730 of record NC_091777.1, read on the forward strand.
CTCTGGCTTATACAAGCAGAGAAGGGACAGGATCTGATTCAGGTGTTCATAGGGCCCCTCTGGCTGCAAACAGACTGTGGAGGGGTGGGGGGGTGTGGGCAGGGGTGGTTGCCCAGTGACCAGTGAAGAGGCTACTGCAAAGTCAAGACTGTGGTGGACAGGACCAGGGTGGGGGCAGAGGAGGGGTGGAAAGGTGAGTTAGGTGAGATCACCTTTGCCTCCAGCTGTGTCCCCTCTTGATGTAATCACTTCCTAAAGCACGAATCTGCTTCTTTCCTCTGTTCTTCTGGTAACCTCCCCCGCCTCCTCCAGGAAGCCTTGCTTGTTCTCCTGTGCTTGGTCCAAAGTCCTTGGCAGGCTTGACAGACTTGGTCCCATCTTCACCTCTCTGTGGGTGACTACGTCTTGACAGTTCTTGTCTCTCTGCTTCAAACCCACTTGCCACTCCCCACCCCCCAACCATTGGCAGCTCCAGGATGGCCTTGGAGCAAAGTGGTTAGACCTTGGACACAGGTACTTTGAGAGCAGGGCCAACATAATTTCCAGATGAATGGATTTGAGAGAGATGAGTCAAGGGTGAGCTCTTGGAGCGGGGCTCCTTTCCTTCCAGGCCTCTGCATCAGCCATGCCTCTCCTACCTCCCTTCTCAGGCCAACTCCCATTCATCATCAGGTCTCTGCTAAAATGTCTCTTCCCAAAAGGGGTCACTCTCTCTAGATGGGCAGTCTCACAACTGCCCCTCCTTTTTATTATTATTATTTCCTGTTTTTGGCTGTGCTGAATGGCTTGTGGGATCATAGTCCTCCAACCAAGGATGGAACTCGCCCTCAGCAGTGAAAGCGCAGAGTCCTAACCACTGGACCACCAGGGAAGCCCCTGTCCCTCCTTTTTAAAGTGTTCAACTCTGTCCCCTCCATCATTATTTATGGTGTTTGTCTCCCCCATCTGAGAAGGTGACAAATCACAGACTCCAGAGCTGGGCTGCCTGCATTTATACTCTGACTCTCACTGCATAGTTGCGTGACTGTTGGCAAATTATTTAACGTCTCTGGGCCTTGGTTTCCTCATCTGTAAGTGGGGCTAGTAATAGTACCTACCTCAAGTGAGTGTTTAGAAGATTAATTAAGTCAAGTCATGTAAAGTGCTAAGAACAAGGCCTGACAGTAAACTAAGACTCAATAAACTAAAGACTGTTTATTATTTTTTTTTCTTATCCAATTTAAGGACTCTGGGCTGTGTAGAAACAGATGGGTGTGTACTCTTCACCTTAGGACATAATTTGAGTCTGTTTCAGGGTTTTCTCAGTGAATCAAATCTAATAAGAGTGCATTTTCAAACTGTTGATTGCACTCTACAGGAGGAAATACACTTTGTATGTTGTTCTAATGCAGTCACACACATAGAAAACTAAAACACACATTTTCTTCATACTACTATTCTTAAAACAGAGGTGAAATTCACATAAATTTAGCTATTTTAAAGTGTACAATTCAGTGGCATTTAGTACACTCACAAGGTTATGAAACCATCACCTCTGTCTCATTTCAAAGCAATTTCATCATTCTAAAAGGAAACCCCATACCCATTAAACATTGACTCTCTGTTCCCCCTCCAGCTTCTGACCTACACCCACTTGCTTTCTGTGTCTATGGACCAACATTATTATGAAGCACTCTGGTATTTTTTATTTTATTCTATTTCAATGAAAAATTGCTCAAGGCACACCAAACTGATTTCCTACCCTACTTATGCAGTTGTGCACACTGGAATCACCTGGAGAGCTTTAAAAGCTACTGGTGCCTGGGCCTTACCCCAGAGATTCTGAAGTGATCTGGGTATTTCTAGAAGCTCGAAGGTAATGCTGTCTTCAGATAACCACAAAGCAAGAACCGATTGCCAGATATATCTCTGACTCGGGAAACACTGGAATGAGACCTAGAGTTGAGGTGGTTCAGGAACATAGAGGAATGAGACCTAGAGCCAGGGTGGTCCAGGAACACAGAGGAACACAGAGATACAAAGGTGGGGACACAGAATGTAGACAACGAGACACCCCTCTACAGACTCAAGGAGACAGCTCTCTGAGGCAAATACACGGGGGAATGCGGGTGCCCTCAGAGTGAGAGCTGCACATTACCTGCAGACAAGAAACAGAAAGTCAGAAAATTTAGCAGGTTAGGGAGAAAAAGTATAGACAGAAGGGCACAGATAGGAGGGCAGGAAGATACCCAGAAAGGAGACAAAGCTGCAGCTGACGGACCTGGGATCCCCCCAGTTCACCGCACACTTTTCTTGCAGCTCACCTGCTCTCCAGGACCAGCCCTATCCTTCCGTCTGGGGCCCAGACACAGGCCCTGGGAGGCCGAGCCCCTCACCTGCCCTCGCCCCAGAGAAGCTGCCCTGCCACCGGTCTCCCTTCCCTGGCCTGGTGGGGCCTGGCTGAGGGGCAAGACTGAGCCATGGGGGAAGGGGGATTCTCTCCGTGCCTGCTGCTGCTTCCTCTGTCTTGGCTAACCCCTGTTTTCCCTGAACCCCTAACTCCTCTTTGAGCATACTCAGAGAGTTCACAAAGCCTGAGACCACGGCCATTTGGTCTCAGCATCCCTGGCCCTGCCATTGCGAGTACGTGTTATTTATTACCTGGAGGCCTGTCCTGTTCCAATGCCCCCCCACCCCCCATAAAGCATTGTTTACACCTGTGTCATAGCCTCTGTCATTTTGGGGTGGTGGGGAGGGAAGGGAGGCAGATGAGGTCCCTGATTATGTTTGGAGTCCATGTTTTAGGGTTGGACATGGTGTGGGGGTCCACCATGACTTGATGGCTCAGGTGTCTGTTGTGGAGGAATGCCCACATATGTAATACGAAGGTCCCTCTGTTTGTGATGGGTGTGATGGGATCTGTAGGAATGGGTGCCGCTTGTGTGTGTGTGACACTTTGCTTGTGAGTGCTCTGTGCCCTTGGTGATTGTGTCTACAAGGGTGGTGGTGTTTGGGACACCGAGGCTAGGGAATGAGAATTCAGGCCTGTGGGTGAGCCCTGGGTCTGCCCAGTGGGTGATACTTACGCATTTCTGATGCCTGAAAGTCCGAGGCAGTGTCTAGTTAGTGCTTGACTGTGCATATGTGCCCCTGAGATCTGTGTGTGTTTTGGTGTGTATTTGGCTCTGTTGACACACCTGTGTGTGACCATGAACCCTGTGTGTGCCCTTGAAGACTCTGTGGTTTTTTGTACTACCCTAACCCCCATGCATACTTAAGATCAGTGTGTTACCTCCTGTGTCCAGGTGGACCGCTGACACCTGCAGGGGCTCTGCCAGGGACTGGTGCCACCCACTGAGGACACTCCCAATGGCTCTCCCTCCCCCACACTGGCCTTAAACCATGCTCAAGGGAGGCCCGAGGCCCTGCTCAGCCTGGGGGCTGGTGGAGGAGGTGGGGCATTTTAAATGACCTTATCTGCATTTTATCCCCCTAGGTCTGGTCGTCCAGACTGTTCAAAAGACTCTTGAGACAGTCATGCAAATGTCTTCTCTGGCTTTCCTAGCTGGTTTTATTCGGACTCCACACAGTTGTCCCGAAGGGGCAGGGCAGAGCGGGTCAGAATCTGCACATCCCTTCTAGTCCTCTCTCCCTTCTCTCAAGGACGTTCCGCTTTTTTCTTCTCCTTTATAAAATGTCCCTATGTAAATTACTTGCTGTGCAAATTTACATACATTTCCTAACTATTTGCCCAGACGCTTCTCAGTCCTAAATCTTCGGCTGTGAGAAGGAGGAGCTGTCCATGTTAGTAACATCCATGATCTATCTACATGCCACTCCCAGACCCCCGCTACTCATCCTCCCGCAGCGTTCTCCGCTCCAAGGAGACGGGCCTGCCTGCCTATGTAAATAGGCTAATTTACATGCCCCTCCCACTCGCTTGGCTTCGTACGCCAGCCCCCCCCCGGCCCTATCCGGCCCTTGCTAACTGCGTTCCTCCTCTCGCACAAAAGGGGCGGGGCGGAGGGCGCCCAGAAGCCCGGCGTCACCGTCGGATCCATTTATTTCCCCTTTCTCCTGGGAGAGGGTATTCGGAACTCCGTCGCCCCGCCCCGCGCGGCTCGCGCCTGCGCCTGTCCGTCTCCTCCGCCCGGACGCGGTCACGTGTCCACCGGGCGAGGCGGGGGCGGGGCGTCGCGGGTGGTGGGGGCGGGGTATGGCGCGCTGTGCGGCGCAGGGCGGCTGGCACAAACGGCGGCGCCGGGGCCGGAGGAAAAAGCTCGGTGAGGAGAGCCCGGGAAGGGAAGGGAACGAGGCGGAAAAGGAGTTGGAGGTCGGGCGCCGGCGCGAGCCGGGCGCGGTGTGGGGGGCGCGCGCCCGGCACCGTGGCGGAGCGCTGCGACCCCGGGGAGGGGAGGGGAGGTGGGGGTGGGGCGTGGGGGAGGGAGCGCGCGCCGGGCACGTCGAGCGCCGGCCGTTGGGGGTGTTGGGGTGGGAGCCGGGGGCGCGCGTCGGGCGGAGAGGGGAAGGGGAGGGGACGCGGGGTCCCAGCGGTCCCTAGGCCTTGCCTTCGTGTCCTGCTGCGCCCCGAGGGGCCTCAGGGCCCGCACCGAAGGGACTTGGGAGGGGGGCTCTTTCCCCTCTCGTCCTATCCCCAAGTGCGTGAACCCTCCTCCACCCTTCCTTCTGTCGCCGTGGACCCTGCTCCCACGACTCCCTTCCGTCTGTCCGTCTCAGGACCTCCCTTCCGTCTGGGTGTGTGTCAGCCCCTAACGGGCTTTCCTCCTGTTGGGCTCAGGTCGACCCCTCCACCCGGTTCTGCCCGGCTGTCTCAGGCCCACTCTCTCCTCTCCTCCGCTCTGTTATTTTTTCTGTTTCGGGACCCCCCCCCCCCCCCACACCCCCTCCAGTTTCCACGGTCCGTAGATCCCCACCTTCTTTCTGTGTATTCCAGGCTGATCCGCCCGCCCCCCCCAGTCCTCCCCGTTTGTTTCTAACTTCTAGTTCCCCACTGCGCCACCCTTTTCTACTAAGAGTCCCCTCCTTTACTTTTTTGTTTGTGGGTCTGTGTCTGAGGATGTATTTCACCCGTAGTCCCCACTGCAGTCCTCTGGCTGTGGGTCACCTACCCAGCCTTACTTCTCCAGCTGTCCCGTTTATTGCCCCTTGTCTCTTCTTGACTCCCCCCAAGTCCCAGAGTCTCCGCCGCCCCCACTGCCCCTCCCGCCATGACCTCAGGTTTTGGGGTCTTTGTAGCTAAGTCTGTCTTGCTCTCTACTGCCACTACCACTGCCCCTGCTCCCCTCCAGTGCGCTTGCCTGTGTAGCTCTTCTCACCTTCCATTTTTTTTCTCTCCAGCCACTGTGACAGGTCCCTTCCCAAGCCCCTAGGGACAGCAGAGGAGTTGGGGACCAGCGAGCACCCCCAGGGCGAGAGAAAAGCCTCTACCACCTGCCCTGCCTCATCCTGCCCCACGCCAGGCCCAGCCGCCCCAGCCCCCGGCTGCATCAAGTGGAGGAGGAGGAGGTGGAGGAGGGTGGCACCATGGGCCTGGGCCGTGCCCTCCATGCCCGGGGGATGAAGACACTGCTGCCATGGACAGCCCGTGCCAGCCCCAGCCCTTGAGTCAGGCTCTCCCTCAGTTGCCGGGTTCGGTGTCAGAGCCCTTGGAGCCTAGCCGGGCCAGGATGGGGGTGGAGAGTTACCTGCCCTGTCCCCTGCTGTCCTACCACCGTCCAGGAGCGCCCACTGAGGCCTCGGCGGGGAGTGGGACCCCCAGAGCCACAGCTACTTCCACTACAGGCAGCCCCCTGCGGGAGGGCTTCGGTGCCCAGGATGGCGGCGAGCTGCGGCCGCTGCAGAGTGAGGGTGCTGCGGCACTGGTCACCAAGGGGTGCCAGCGGCTGGCAGCCCAGGGCGCTCGGCCCGAGGCCCCCAAACGGAAGTGGGCAGAGGATGGTGGGGATGCCCCCGCACCCAGCAAGCGGCCCTGGGCCAGGCAGGAGAACCAGGAGGCGGAGGGGGAGGGCTGCAGCAGTGGCAGTGGCGAGGCCAGCGCCGGGCTGAGGGAGGAGGTGCTGCCCGCGGCGCCCGAGCGCCTGGCCCTGGACTACATTGTGCCCTGCATGCGGTACTATGGCATCTGCGTCAAGGACAGCTTTCTGGGGGCGGCCCTGGGTGGCCAAGTGCTGGCGGAGGTAGAGGCCCTGAAGCGGGGCGGGCGCCTGCGAGACGGGCAGCTTGTGAGCCAGCGGGCTATCCCGCCACGCAGCATCCGTGGGGACCAGATTGCCTGGGTGGAAGGCCATGAGCCAGGCTGTCAAAGCATCGGTGCCCTCATGGCCCATGTGGATGCTGTCATCCGCCATTGTGCTGGGAGGCTGGGCAGCTACGTCATCAATGGGCGCACCAAGGTGAGGCCGCAGGGACCTGCTGTGAGGGGTGGTGGGACGGGGCCCCCAGGCACTTGGATGCCTGTTCTGAGCATCAGTGGGTTTGGGGACAGGCTTCTGGGGTCACAAAAGAGTTTAGGCAGCCCTGGTGCAGGGAGTGTCAGAGCTCGCTGTGGGCTCTTGTGCCCTGTGGGCCTTAGTTTGTGCACCTGCAAGCTGTGGGTTTGGCCCACAGTCACCGCGATTCTTGACCTTGCCGGGGATCCTCTCAAAGACCCTGAAGAGAGGTGCCGCCATTCATAGCCCTGCATCTGTGTCTGAGCCCTGGTGGGGTCAGCAGCCCCGTGATGTCTGTTCATGGGCCTTAGAGCAAGCAGACAAGGTTTGTGTCTCTGTCTGCCCGTCTTGTGTTCTTCCTGTTCCCTTATTTTTTCATCCATCCAAGTGTATCTAGGCCATCCTGTCCACTGTGCATGTCTTGTTTGTCTAGTCTGTCTCCCAGGTAGGAACCGGGAGGGGTGGGTGGCAGTGGTGAGGTCCGTGCCAGGCTGAGGGAAGATGCCCAGCATGCCTGGTGCTGGGCCGCACTGCACCCTGTATGCTGTACTGTGATGTCTGCCTCACGCCGGCTTCCCAGGGGTGGCTGTGTGCTGGCTCAGGTGGAGGTCACGACCCCATCCCGCCCATCCCGCCCCATCCTAGTCCGTGTCCTCCATCTTCTCTGTTCTGTCTGTCCCTCACTTCATTCCTGTCTGGCTCTGGTCTGTTTACTTGGTCTTCTGTCTTTGGGTCTTCTCTTGACTCCCTGTTTTTGTTTTAGAGTAGTAGTTACTAATCTTTTTTGTTTTTTTTTTTAATCTGCTCAAAACCAAACCCTGTCTTAAGAAAAATGCTCATTTGATTGGAGTTTATGGGCAGTCATCAGGCCTTCTGGGCTTCCAGCTGCCCATTCAGGAATCTGGGGTCAGGAGCCCTGCACAAGACAATAGTCCATAGGCCCTTTCAGCCTGCCAGCACATTACTTGTCTTTCATGGAGGGGTGTGAGGGCCCTGGCCTGGAGTTCATGGTTTGGTGGTGGTTGGACAAGGCACTGTAGGGAGTGCCCGCTGCCCTGCACCAGTGATGCCTGGATGATGGCACAGGCCGTGCTCTGCCCTCCAGGCATGAGGCTGTGCTCCTGGCGTCCCCGCCCTCTTCCCTCAGATCCCATCTTGGGTTCTGCCTCTGTGCAGCTTTCCTCTTAGGCAGGAACTGGCTCAGGGACCAGGGCTCCCCCCAGGCTGAAACCATGCTGGTCTCCCCACCCCAGCTGGAATTTGTCCCATTTTGCTCTCCCTCCTGTTACCTTGGTAGTTGAGAGCCAGAGGCAGCCCTTCAGGGGCAGGAGGTCAGTGGGAATCTCCCTAGCCACAGGGTGCCCAGCACCTTCTCCCCAGGGTCATCCATCCTTACAGGAGGGGGGTTAGGGGGAGACCACAAGAACTGAATAGCCCAAGGCGGGATACTTCTCTGAACCTCAGTTTGCTTATCACAGGATAGGAAAACCAGGTTAACTGCCTAGCTAGTCTGTGGCCACTTTAGGAAGGAAAGGAGAATACGTGAATCTCCTCATGAATCTCCTCTCCTTCAGTGCCTTGGATGTGGTTGGAAACAGGGCCCTGGAGGGGGTGGATGGCTGGGGGTTGAGACTTTTTTAGCGCTAGGAGGTAAGAACAAACCTGGCTGGACTGAGAAGGGAAGGGAGGAGCCAACCCAATCACTGGAGTTCCTCTCTGACTCTCCCCTGCCCCGGTGAGACAGCAGCTTCAGCTTCCTCACCTTCAGAGGGCAGCATCTGGGTTCTGCCCCAGGTTCTGGAGTAAGATGGGTGAGGTGCTGAGATGTGCTGGCGGCAGTGGTGGTGGGGGCTCAGGTCACCAGTGTGGCTGCGGCCAATCACAGCCCACCTCTCGGTGCTTCCTGAACTCGGCTCCTGTGTTCCTCTGCCTGCCTCCTCTCCCTGGTTCCTCTGCTCAGTTGACTGGCAGGTGGGAGGGATTTGATTTGCACTGGCTTCAAGGACTACCATAGGGGTCCCGGGGAGGCCCCTTTAAGACCAGTTTGGAGGTGGGGCCTGCTGTTGGCTCAGTCCTGGGATTCTGACTTGGTGGGTGGGTGGGTACTGTGTGTGTGTGCTTTGTGGGGGCTCTTGGCATGTTGGTTCTAGCTGTCCCTTATCCTAGCTGCCCCTTCCCGGAAATGGAAGTGTAAAGAACATGTTTCCACATTACTCTGCTTGTTGTCCCTTTCCCTTGAGGGCGTGGGAAGTAGATGCTTCTTAGGCCAGAGGATGCTTACCCCACCCCCCACTCCCAGGTGAGTATCCGTGGGGGGAAGGGTGGGGCCTTGAAGGGCTTGTTTCTGTGTCTCGCCTGACACAGGAGTCCTGCTTCATGAAAGACTACAGTGTGTGTCCCCGCCTGCGCGTGGGAAGTCCTGTGAGGGGCATGGGCAGGACACACGGAGGCCCCAAGGCCCAGAAGAAGAGTGCTTTCAGTCAGCAGCTCCCTTCTCGGCCCTGGGGAGCCTGGCCTGGCCCTGGGGGCCAGTGCTGGGTAAACAAGCGCCTGTGCCGACTGCACTTTGAGGGGGATGGCAGGGGAAGTGAGCCCAGGGGCCTTCAGTTAGAGGACTCCAGGTGCTCCTGGTCCCGAGACTGACTAACAAGGGGGGCCAGTGGAAGAGTGTTCCCGGCAGGTGCAGAAGCCTGGGGGTGAGCTCAGCCTGGTCAGGAAGAGTCAGGAGGACTGCGAGGCCGGAGGTAGTTAGGAGGCTGTGGTCAGGAATTTGTGTTCTCTGGGGATGCAGTGAGGAACTTGAAGGGATTTGAGCTGTGGTGAGGGGGGAGTAAAGGGTCTCTGGCAGTTGTGTGGGGAAAGAGGTTTCAGCCCTGGAACCCTTTGCCCACCCCATCCTCAAACAAAATTGGCAAACTCTTAGCTTGGATTCTGACTGGGGAGGGCTTGCCTGTCCCTAATCAGTGATTCACTGGTTCCAGGCCACCCCCCATTCTGGCCACAGCCAGGGATCCTTTCCTCTCGGTGAACTAGTTGCTCCCTGCACTTAGCCGTCTGCAGGGAGTGAGCAGTGCAAAGAAAGTTCTTTGGAACCTGGGGTTGTGGGGGCCAGGACCTTGCCCTCATGTTGCCAGAGAGAAAGGCACCCCACTGGGTAGCCATGGTGGTGGCAGTTGTCCTGGCCTCTTGCCCGGGGCAGGTGCTGTGGTGGACCAGGTGCACACGTTTAACACAGAGCAGTTTACTCTCTGTGCTGGGGTGAGCCCCGGGGAATAAGCTGGGAGGAGGCCGGAGGGGTTGAGTCAGCCTGGCCTGCCATGGAGTGCCTGGCAAGCCTCCTGGTTTTGGCAGCAGATGCCGATCTTTTCGATTGGGAATGTTTACCCCAGGGCTGTGGCAGATGGCCATGGCCCCCAGGTGTAGCTGAGCATTATGGGGAGCAGGGGCCAGCAGAGTCTGTCCTGGCATCAGTGTGGGACGAGGGGTCAACATAGAGGATCCCCAGATGGGGAGCTTCATGCCAGTGTTAACTCCTTCACCTTGTCCAGCCTTCCCAGTGGCTGTGGGCAGAGGACAGGACAGGGACCTTTCCAATTTCAGCCTGTGCTTTAATTGTCATGTGTCAGGCACTGTGCCGGGTGCTTGCCAGACATTTATGTCTCATTCAGCAAGCTATGAAGTAGTTGTTACGCTCCATTTCAGGGATGAGGAGCCTGAAACAGAGTTCAGTCCCCTGCCCAGCATTACAGCTCTTGAGGCCACAGTGAGACTTGAACCCAGGGGTTAGCTCTGTGGGAACACTGGGCCTTTAACTCACACCACACCTGTCATTTTGTGGATACAGGCCCAGAGTGGCCAGGCCCAGAGCTCAGCGTGGCTAGGCCTGGCTTGGGCAGCAGCAGCAGTCAAGGAGAGAAGGGGGAACCCTGTGGCTAGACCTCTTCATATAGAAACCATGGCCTGGGATGAGGCCTAACTCTTAGGTCTGTGGGGGTCAGGAGCCTCCAAAGTCATATTCTCTGAGGGGTTCATGCTACTGCTGTGAACAGGAGGTGTTATCCCCGTTTGACAGATGAGGCATTTGAGGCCCGTTCAGGTGATGAGACTGTCCAAGGCTACTTGACAGGGTGTCCTTGGAGATGTGATTAGATCTCAGGTTCTAGTCATGTTACAGGTTTTGGAATTGTTGACACATGTAGGAGACTGTATCTAGCAGATACTCTTTGTCGTTATGATCAGTGCTGCTCAGCATTGTGCAAATTAGAGTTACCTGGGAACCTTTAAAAATTCGAGGCTGCACCTGAGGCCAAGCACCTCAGAACCTCGGAGGTGGGCCTGGGCATCAGTGTCCCAGGTCATTCCAACTCTACAGCTCTGGGAGAGAACTCACGTGGGGCTTTGAGGCCACATCCCTGTATACCAGAAAACGTTTAAATAACATTTAAATTGGTTTTATTCTACTGAAATATTTGAGGTTGGGATTGGGTTATCTTAAAAAAACCAAACCCTCAGTCACTGAGCTGCATCTTGGTTCCACACTCGGCGCATGTGTATGCTGTTCAGTTGCCAAGTTGTGTCCGACCTTTTGTGACCCCATGGATTGCAGCTTGCCAGGCTTCTCTGTTCTTCAGTGTCTTGAGTTTGCTCAAATTCATGTTCATCAAGTCAGTAATGTTATCTAACCATCTCAAACTCTGTGCCCCCTTCTCCTTTTGCCTTCAATCTTTGTGTGCCTCGTGTGTGTGGGAAGTGGGCTCTTGGGGCCAGGAGCTGAGGTTTCTTGTGGATAGAGGCTTGGCTAAAAAGGAACGTCTGGGTGCTGGAACCCTTGGAGCCCCCAGGACCCTTGAGGAGAGGTGAGGGGCTGAAAGGGGTGAGAAAGAGGAGGTAATGGCTAGCTTGCTCAAAAGTCCCTGCTTGCTAGCCTCAGTAAACCCTCAGTAAACCCTATCTCCCTCATCTCTGCCAGGCCATGGTGGCATGTTACCCAGGAAATGGGCTGGGATACGTCAGACACGTTGACAATCCCCATGGCGACGGGCGCTGCATCACTTGTATCTATTACCTGAATCAGAACTGGGATGTCAAGGTAGGATGGTGGAGTGGGGTGGCATTCATCCACAGTCTTTTCCTCTCCCCGCTCAGCTGCTCGTATGGTCCCGGTCCTCTTCTCAATCCACTGGGGGGCGGTGTAATCTTTTAGGGGCCCTTCCTGGAAATGGCACCTCCTCTCCAGCCGACTGTGTGGTGGTGACTCCTGGTGTTGGGAAATGGTGCAGTCTGCCCAGCCCCCAGCCTAAGGCGCACTTCCCCCGCCCCATTTCCTGTCGTCTTTAGTCGCTTCCTGCCCGTTTCCATGGTGATGCAGACCCTGGGTTGTCATTCATTTTCAGAGTCTTGAGTGGTGGGAGGGAGAGAGCTGTGCAGTTACTATGCCCCCTGGTGGGCCCTTGTGGGTTGGCTGTGCAAGGGGAGGCGGGGCTCCAAGCAGTGCTGGCCAGCCTCCTGCCTCATCCTCTGGCCCGCCCTCAGGTGCATGGCGGCCTGCTGCAGATATTCCCTGAGGGCCGGCCCGTGGTAGCCAACATTGAGCCCCTCTTCGACCGGCTGCTCATTTTCTGGTCTGATCGGCGGAACCCCCATGAGGTGAAACCAGCCTATGCCACCAGGTACGATCCATATTTCTGGGGATGTGCCCAGCTACTCTGCCTGTGCTAGCAGTCTTGTCAGACCCCTGGAGTGACTAGGAAGTGACGGGATGCCAAGAGGGGGGCGGCTGGGGGGTTGGAGATGGTGGAATTAAGTGTGACCTCTAATGGCCCTCTGGGGCTGCTCTGGTCCCCAGGTACGCCATCACTGTCTGGTATTTTGATGCCAAGGAGCGAGCAGCAGCCAAAGACAAGTATCAGCTAGGTACCTGCTTCCCAAATGGTGACCCCGCCTCTTAAGTCCTTCTGTTCCATGTACTTCTTTAGGCCTCAAGCTGTCTCATCAATCTCTGATGAATCTCATCATCTCTTGATGAATCTCAAGTCACTGAACCTTGCAGCTCATTTTTCCCCATCTTTGCCTACTTTCCCTAGACAGTTGACTCACCTGGTGTCCCCAGCATGAGCCCCATCTCTTCTGATGCTCTCCCGATCTTCCCAGTTTTCCTTGGCCTCTGTTCGTTCCCCGATGACTCAATCCCCTGTCCCTCTTCTTCCCCAGCATCAGGACAGAAAGGGGTCCAAGTGCCCGTGTCACAGCCGACTACGCCCACCTAGTGGCCAGTCCCAGAGCTGCATGGACAGACAGCCTGCCCTGGCTTCAGGAGAGCCCTGGGCCCTGGTGCTGCCAGTCTCGGTGCCTGCTCCTTCCCCGCCACCACCACTGCTTCTGACTTTGCCTCCGTCCTGCCTGGTGTGGAGGGCTCTGTCCATTGCTGAAGACCAAGGAGGAGGAGAGACCTCTACTGCCCTGGGATGGGGGCGGGGGTTGTGACCCAGACAGGAGCCAGTGTTGGGGCCTTCCGTTACTGGAGCTGGGGGCCTGTGTCCTGCCCTGTCTGGTCATGCCCCTCTCAGGTTTGGAGAGCTGGAAGGAGGCATCGCCACCTCCCGCCAGGACGCAGGATCTGGGGTTGGGGTGAGTCATAGCCTCTTGCTGGCAAAGGTTTGTGGGGGAATATCCCCAAGTCTCCCACTCCTCCAGCCTGGAATGTGAAGTGACTCCCCAACCCCTTTCACCATGGCACCTTTTGGACTAGGCTGCCACTGCTTGGGCAGGATAAAGGTGCTGGGAGGAGCATGGGTGTGCAAGTCTTATCAGCCAAGAAATAAAAGTTTACCTCAGAGCTGCACACATCTGACTCTCTTACTCCCTCTTTTTGAGAAGAGTCCTCCATCTGCGGTTCAGGCCTTTATTGACCGAAGAGGGTAAGGAGGTCTGAGAGCCAGTGAGCTGAGCTGAATCTGACTTCAGCGGGCCACGAGGCGGAGCTGGAAGGCTGGGGGCACGTTGCCCAGGCCAGTGCACTGCGGGGTGAGGTCTGTGTCGGAGTGGCTCCCCACAGGGAGCAGGAAGAACCGCAGCAGAATGGAGGTGAGGAAGAGGAAGATGTCGGTTGGGGCCAGGCCTGCACCCAGGCACGTCCCCTTTCCTGGGGACATGGGTATGGAGTGAGAAACCCATGCGTGCCAGGGCATGTCCTGACTGGTCCCCTCCCTGCCCAGCCCAGACCTAGGGCAAAGGGCGTGAAGGCGTTGCTCTGGAACTCGCCCTGGTCATTAGGAAGTTGGTGGGGTTGAAGCATTCTGGGTTCTTGAATTGGGTGGGGACCCAGTGTGTAGACACAAGCAGAGGAATGACAAAGGTGCCCTGGGGAGATGTGCCAAGGTTACTCAAAAAAGGCCCCAGTTAGAAGCCAATGTAAGGAATCCTTTGTGCATCAGCGGTGAATGCTCAGACCTGCTGATAGGCCCTCCCCGGCCCTGTGCAGGATCCCCAGACTCAGTGGGCACCTTGGGCAGGAAGTAGCCACGCAGGTGAGTGTCGCAGGTGAGAGCACTCGGGAGCCCAAAGGGCACCACACTGATGAAGCACTGGATCTCGTGCAGCACAGTGTTGGTGTAGGGCAGGTGCTCTCGGTCCTCCAGGGTTGGGGCACACATTCGGCCAACCATGTCATCCAGCTCAGCCTGCACTTTGGCTGGGGCCACCAGAGATGTGAACTACGCATACCGCAGCCTCCGGCCGACCCCAAACCCCAGCCCCCTCATCCATAGCTCTCCAGCTTGCAGACGTGCTACGAATGAGTATTTGAGCAGAATGAGTCCATAGCGCAGGGTGGTGCTTGTGGTCTCTACCACCAAAGAAGAGATTATGCATCGTCATCGCCAACGTCTCTGCCTGGAAATGGCTCTCGGGGTTCTCTGTTCCTGTGGGTACAGAAGATAGGTGCTGCTGCGTGCCAGGCGCCTGCTGGTGGGCGGCAGGGCCCTGCACCTTATCTATTTGATCCAGGAAGCTATCGATGAAATCGTGGGGCTTCCCAGACTACCGCGTCTGCTGGTGCAGCTGGATTTGCTGAGAGATGAAAACCCGAAGCGAAGTTTCGGAATATTCAGTGGTGTAGGCCTGGGAGCCAGTCCAGGAGGGAGGGGAAAATGTACATCTAGGGGGACAGGAAATCAATCGGACGTTGAACAAGACCATTAATTCCCTGTGGGGGGGTCTGGACCAGGACTTCGATCTTGTAAGTTGCGAAACTCTTCAATTCCAACATTCTAAGACTGCTCCATTCTAATGATCCATGCACTCGGGTTTGGCATAGACTGGGCACACGACCCTCTCACCTCGCCCCACCTGGAGCTCATGATGCGAAAGTTGTCATTGAAAAGGTCCAGGAGCCTCAGGAACTCCATGTCCTCATAGCCATAGTGGTTCCCAAGGACCACGGAGCAGATAACATTAGATACAGCATTATCCAGTAGCCGCTGGGGGTCGAACGGGGCTCCTAGAGGTGGGAACATAATGAGGTCATACGCTGGGTGGTTCAGATCCCACCCAGCTCTTGGGTTATTGGCTTCGTTCCACCAAATGCCTTCACTTGGTCCTTTCTAGACCAGTGTCCACGCCCACAAATGGTCCCTCTCTTTTTCCAGGCCGTACCTCCAGTGGCTTGAAAATCACCAAGCAGACAAGCGGCCTCTTCCAGGACACGCTCTTCGATGGTCTGCGTACCCAAGCCAAACTCCTTAAGTGCTCCAAGTGCAAAATTGCGTAGCGTCGGCCAGCGCGGCCCTTTAGAAAACGCTATGCCTTGGGGGAGGTGTGGGGGGCATTGGGAAGAGAAGGGGTTGGGTGATAAGTTGGCTACGCCCCATCCCAGAAGCATCCCGCGATGGAGCCCACTTTCTCGCAACTCTTCGCTCTGCTTCTTTTCCAGATCTTTTGGATGCCACCCCAGTCTTCTCGGCCCTATCCACACATTGACCCCGCCTCTGCTGGTCCTGACCCCTGACCAGCGCTTGCTCTGTTTGGCTTTGACTCTTAGGCTCTTCTAGGGGCTGCACAAGGAACCAGTCCCCCCTACTCCCATTCGACCCCTACAATGTAGCTCCGCCCCAACCTCTCCTCATTAGCCTTGACTCTAGGAGGCCCCGCCCCATTTCTCCGATCCAGCTTTTTTTCGCCGACTGGATATTCCGGGCCGCACTTCCGCCGCTCCCCGGCCCTCCCCCACCCCTGCCGCCCACCCCAGGGCCTCACTGTTTCCGCGTGTGAAGCGTTTGAAGACTGCCATGGCCCCGCGGCCGGAGAAGGCATCCGCTTGTAGCACCAGTGCGTCCCGCAGCGCTGCGTAGCGGCACAGCACCACTACAGGGCACTGGCCCAGCCACACCGTGAACACCGGACCGCAGCGGCCAGAGAGCTACACGGAGCCGGTGGTCAGCGGGCCCCAGTCTGGGCTCCTGACCCCTCCGCCGCCGAGACCCCAGAGCCCGACCCCCAGCTCCCTTCTCCTTCGGATCCAGGAGTCCAGCCCCTCTGCCTTCCCTCAAAATCTAGACGTTCAGGTCCCCAGCCCCCTGCCCCCTCACCACTAGGTGTCTGGGCCCTCAGGACCCGCCCCCTTCCCCCTGCCGCTTTGAGCCAGAACAGACCTCTCTGCTCCTCTTCCCCTGGGACCAAACAGCTGCGGCGGCCGGCCGTAGGCTCCCCGTCCCTCAGGACCCGGGAGTAAGGGTTGGCGTGTGGCAGCGAGACTCCGCCCTGAACCCGGAGCTCAGGCCCACTGTCCATTTTCCCTCCAGATCTAACTTCCCACTCCGTCGCTTCCTTCCCCAGGAAGCAGGACTCTAGGCCCTTCAACCTCTCTCTGGACTCGCTGGGTCTGAGCCCTCAGCTCTGTTTTCATTCAGGGAGCTAAGAATTCCAGCCCCCAGCCCCACTTCCAGAAATCCAGAATTCTGACCCCGCCCCCGCCCCCCCCCCCCCCCAACCTGGGGCTTCCTCCATGAGTGCAGGGTCCAGGCCTCCAGACTCTTAACTGCAGCAAGCTCCCCAGCAGCCGGAGTGGAGTGGCCCTAGGAGGTAGGGCTCCCTGCCTCTGAGTGCTGCGTGCACCCCAACCCCACCTGGCTAGTGCCAGTAGCAAGACCAGCAATGACAGCGCTATAATGCCAGAGATCATCATGCCCTGACCCTCGATGCCCGCACCTCCTCATTTCTTCTGTTTTATTCTCCTGGGCTCTTGGGTGGAGCAAGGGTGGAAACTGAGTGTGGGAGAAGTGGGCACCTGCCAGCCTCTCATTCTGTAATTTGTCAACCCAGTTCTTTCCCTGTCATTGGTGTGCTTGGCTTCTCCTGGCCGTGTGTGTGTGTGTGTGTGTGTGTGTATTTGCATGTGTGCACGTGTGCGCCTGCCTCAGCCTGTCTTATGCCTCAGTAGTCTTAATGCACTAGCATTTTCATGTCAGCACACCAAGGCAACAGGTACACCCTCCATAGCACCTTTGGGTCCATCTTACTTGTCCTGTAGTTGTGCATTCCTAAGTCCCCTGGACACCTCTGGGCCCATGAATGTTGGACCTTATACTTAAAAAAAAAAATTGGCCACACTGGGTCTTTGTTGCTACTAGTGGACTTCTCTAGTTGTGGCAAGCAGAGGCTACTCTCTAGTTGCAGTGTGCGGGCTTCTCATTGCAGTGGCTTCTCTTGCTGCAGAGCACAGGCCCTAGGGTGCCCAGGCTCTAGTAGTTGCAGCTTGAAGGTAGTTTCCCCGTGGCATGTGGGATCTTCCTGTATCAGGGATTGAACCTGTGTCCTCTGCATTGGTAGTCGGATTCTTAATCACTGGACTACCAGGGAAGTCCTGTACCTTGTACTTCTGATTCCTGAATACACCCTGATTCCTAAATAAACTTCATAAAACACCCCTAGTGATGTGTGCATTAGCCTGGCACTCCTGTGTGTCGGGAGCCGCATTAGGCATGACTGACAAAATGGAGGCATGGCCCCAACCCCCTCTCCTCATCCCGCAGGCACAGTCCCAGGGTGAAGGAGTTAGGCCTTGTGATTCTGACTTGTTCTTTCCTTTCTTTGGTTGGGTTGGCTGGAAAAAATGTTAAGGTGCTTATTGTTCTTGAGAGAAGCATGAGAAACCACAAAGCTTTCTACAGTTGTGCCCAGAAAATAATCTATAAAGTAACCATTAACATTTGTTCAAGGATCTTTACAAAGAATGTTCCAGGATGAGCACATAGGCTGCAGCTTGAGGCCATGAGAAGGGTTGTTATCTGAGACCTGTTTGTGAGGGAAATATTTATGGCAAAAGAAGTTTGCTGAGCTTAGGGTTTAGGAGTAATTAAGAATACCTAGAAGCCTTTTTAGGAGATAGTGATCTTAAGCTGCTAGGGGCAAACAGGATTTAGAAAGATAAAAAATAAACTGAGGAATGTAACATGAGTTACAATGTAATCACAAGTTAAGTATAAGACACATAAGAGGAAGTAGATAATAGTAAAGCCTATTCTCCGCTGAAGCAGGAACTCTGTTTGTAGGGCAACAGTGATTTCTGGAGACAATAAATCTGGGTGGGGAAAACTAAAAATGTCAAATGTCTGACCTAATGCTTTTGTCAAAGTATAAAAGAAAACCTGAAGCTTAAACATGTAGTCCCATCCCTCAAATCAGAGGCTACATCATTGTCCGCCGACACGGCTCACCGCTTCAGGCTGATTCCCTGGCTGCTGGAGCTGGACTCCGGCACCTGCGCTCCATGCCTGTGTTACCTAGGGACTCAACACCTGAGCCCTTGTCAATTCCACACTCATTGCTCCTGGAGCCTTGTATGCTGTACCTGTCTTCTAGATGCTCACTAGGACTTCACTAGTGCCATTCAGCCTGGCACTTCCATGCCTATCCTATGACTCCTGGGTACCTTCCCACAGTCGATCCCCCTGAATCTCCATACTTAGGCCCTGTCCTGAACTCCTCCATCTCTGTTCCCAATGTTCTGGCTCCCAGATGCCCCAAATGTCCTACACTCTTGCTGCTACACCCCTGGTCTCCAGTTCCCCAGGTCCCTCAGTGGGCACCTCCACCTGAGGCCAGACCATGATGGCAGATAAACTTGCCCTCACTCTGGCTGGCCCTGGGAGTGTGGGCTGGGGTACGGTGGGGTGGGGCAGACCCAGGCCGGGGTGGGCCAGGGGTGGGGGATATGGCTGAGTCTGTACTTGGAACAGACTGTTCAGAAATGCGGCCCACCCTCCCGCCCACCCTGCCCTGCCGGACCCAGGCTTCCGCCAGGTGCCTGGCACAGGGCCCAGACCCAGGGTGATGATGGGGGAACTGTGCAGAGTCCAGAACCGGGCTTGCCTTCGGAAGTGTCTCTCACTCTCAATCCCTCTGCTTCTCTATTCATCTCGTTCTCTCTCTATTCGTCTCTTTCTCTGTCTTCCCATTTCTCTCTGTTTTACTTTCAGGGTCTGCCTCTGTTTGTGTCTGAAAACAAATTTTCTCTCTGGCGTGCTCTTTTCAGTGTCTTTTTCTCTCCCTGAGCCTCTTTCAGTTTGTCTTTACCTTAATCTCCCTCTGTCTCTGCTTCCTCATCTCCCTGCATGTTTGTGTAGCACATCTCCCTACCTGTCAGCCTTTCTCTGTCTGGTGAATGGCAGAGGTTTAGGGGCAGGGCTCTGCTTAGAGGTGCTGACCCTTCAGACAGCAGGGTTGCAGCAAGTGTGCCCTCCTGGACTCCACCCTCCAACATGGATCCTTTTTCTCAGGTTATTTTTAAGAAGTTTTTACTGCATTTGTTACACTATTGCTTCTGGGTGTTTTTTTTAATTTAACTTTTTTCGGGGGGTGCTGCACTGGGTCTTCATTACTGCACGCAGGTTTTCTCTAGTTACGGCGAATAGAGGCTACTGTCTACTTGCAGTCGCTTCTTTAGTTGCTGTGTGAAGAATCGAGAGCACAGGCTCAGTAATTGTGATGCATGGGCTTAGTTGCTCCGAAGCACGTGGGATCTTCGAGGACCAGGGATCAAACCCATGTCCCCGGTGCTGGCAGGTGGATTCTTAACTGCTGGCCCACCAGGGAAGTCCGCTTCTGTTTCATGTTTTGGTTTTTTGGCCACGAGATATGTGGGATCTTAGCTCCCTGACCAAGAATTGAACCCACACCCTCTGCATTGGAAGGTGAAGTCTTAACCGCTGGACCACCAGGAAAGTTCCTTTCAAGCTCTTTTCAAGAGCAGGCGTTTTGTTTTGTTCACTTCTGTATCCCCAGCACCTAAAATAGTGCCCAACACACGGTGGGCACCCAGTAAATGTTTGTTGAATGAAGGCATGGCTTTGTTTCATCCCTGTTTCTGTGTCTTTTTTTCTCTAATTCAGACTCTGTTTCTCTCAGTCTCTGTCTTTGGCTGAATCCTTGTAAATGTCTCTCTTCCTGCCTTGTCTCTATTTCATCTCTTGAGGTTTCTCTCCAGATCTCTTTTTGTCCTCTCAGATCGCTGTCTTTCTTCAGCTCTGTGCCTCTCTTAATTTCCATCTTGGCTTTAGCATCTCCTTGTCTTCCATCTGGAGAAGGCAATGGCACCCCACTCTTTGAACATCTGTCTCTCCCCATTTCTCAATTCCTCTCTTTCTCTTCCTCTGTCTCTCTCACTCCCAGTCTTTGATTTTCAGGATCTTGCTCTATATATCTCTCTGTCTCTTCCTGTCTCTTTTTCTTCACCATGTGTCTCTCTTTGCCGTCTGTCCATCTTTCTTTCTTAGGACCTGTGAATCTCCTTTTCCCCCTCCACCTCTGCATCCCTGCCTGGGCCTTGGGGCAGACTTGGCTTGGGGTGGGAACAGCATGGGCATTAGGGAGCCACCACCCCATGTGGGGACTGCCTATAAGCCTCCCTCTAGCTGGCCCCAGACTTAGCAAAGCATGTCCCCATTTCTGAATGACCTTGGGAAACTCCACTCAGGGAAGGGCCTCCCATGTCACCTCTGCCCCTGGCTGGGGGGCCAGCCTCATTCTGTCTGCCTCTAGCTCAGTGAAGCTTGAGATGCCTGGTTTTTGAGAAAAGCTACTGTCAGCAGGATTGTCAGCTTGTCAAATCCAGTCCCAGGTTGGGAGGCCCCATGCCTGGGACTGCTATCCACCCCAAAGGGAGGAACTGTAAGACAAAGAGATAATTCAGTGAGAGGGACGAGAAATGAGGGAGAGTTTCAGCCTTCCAGTGCCTCACTTCCCCATTAATTGCCCTTCCTCTCTGTCTTTCTGTGGTCATTGTTTTGTTTCTTTCTTTGTCTCTATCTTCTATTCTCTTTACCTCCCCAGGTCTCAGTCCTTGTTATCTCTCTACTTTCCTCTATGTCTCTGACTCATAAGATTTCAAAGAGCAGGGTGGGAGCCAGAAGATCTGCTTTCTGCATCCGGCTCTGCTCATTTCTGACTGTAATCTTGGGCAAGTCACTTCACCTCTCTGAGCAACCTCAGTTTTGCTGTAAAAATATATAATAGCACTTCCCCAGTGGTCCAGTGGTTAAGAATCCACCTGCCAATGCAGAACATGAGTTTGATCCCTAGTCTGAGACGATCCCACATACTGAGGGGCAACTAAGCCCCTGTGTCATAACTGCCGAAGACTGCACACCCTAGAGCCCATGCTCCACAACAAGAGAAGCCACTGCAATGAGGAATCTGTGCACAGCAACTAGACTAGCCCCTCCCTCTGTTCACTGCAACTAGAGAAAGCCTGTGTGCAGCAACGAAGACCCAGTGCAGCCAAAAATAATAAACTAAATAAAAGCCTACCTTATTTAAAACAATGTATAACAAAATTGCTTTGCACCATGTGTATGTGTGCTAAGTTGCTTCAGTGGGGTCCAAGTCTTTGCAACCCTATGGACTATAGCCTGCCAGGCTCCTCTGTCCTTGGGATTCTCCAGGCAACAATACTGGAGTGGATTGCCATGCCTGCCTCCAAGGGATCTTCCCCACTCAGGGATGGAACCCACCTCTCTCTTGTCTCCTGCCTTAGCAGGCAGGGTCTTTACCACTAGCGCCACCTGGCTTTGCCCCATAGGAAGATTTAAATGAGGCATTTGGACCAGTGTGTGAATAGGAAGCACTAGGTCGGAGAAAGCAATGGCACCCCACTCTAGTATTCTTGCCTGGAAAATCCCATGGCGGAGGAGCCTGGTGGGCTGTAGTCCATGGGGTCGCTAAGAGTCAGACACGACTGAGCGACTTCACTTTCACTTTTCACTTTCATGCATTGGAGAAGGAAATGGCAACCCACTCCAGTATTTTTCCCTGGAGAATCCCAGGGACGGGGAAGCCTGGTGGGCAGCCGTCTATGGGGTCGCACAGAGTCGGACATGACTGAAGTGACTTAGCAGCAGCAGGTAAGTGGTAGTACTTGTGATTTCCCAGTCTCCGTGTCTGTTTATTTCTCCATATCTCTCACTTTCTCTGTTTACATCTCCATCTTTGTACAGCACCCTGCGTCTCTGGCAGACCTATGGAAACTTTCTGGGCTGCTGTCTTTTTCTTGGCCTTGGTTTCTTTACTTCTGTTTTCACTCAGGCCCTCCCAGCCTTTACCTCCAAGTCTGTCTCCAGGAAACACTTTCTCCCATTTTTTTTTTTTTTAAACTTCCCTAAGAGTGAGGGTTGAACGCATCCAAGCCAGGTGTCTCCCTTCTCTGCAGCCAGACCTTACTTCTGTCCATCCTAGAGGACTGTCCTCCTCCCTTTAATTCAGCCAAGGTAGGTTTGAATCTATTCTAAAGATAATTTAATAGAAACTGATACAAAAAGCCTTCTCCGGAGTCACCGGAATCTAGGTGGGGCGGGCGCCACGACCCCGCTGCCAACCCCCAGCCGCGTCCTCCAAGAGCCGCCTCCTCGAGGCCTCTTCCCTTTTGTCGCGCTGCCCGCGCTCGAGGGCCACTCTCCGCCGGTGTCCGAGCCTCGCGCGCTGCTCTCCTCCCTGCCGCCGCCGTCGAGATGCTGCGCTGCGGCCTGGCCTGCGAGCGCTGCAGGTGGATCCTGCCGCTGCTACTGCTTAGCGCCATCGTCTTTGACATCATCGCGCTGGCCGGCCGCGGCTGGCTGCAGTCGAGCGATGACAGCCAGACGTCCTCGCTGTGGTGGCATTGTTTACTAGAAGTCTGCGACAGCCTCATGACATATGCTTGGGGAAGGGCAGCCGCCGCTATGCTGCTCTGCGGTTTCATCATCCTGGTGATCTGCTTCATCCTCTCCTTCTTTGCCCTCTGTGGACCCCAAATGCTTGCCTTCCTGAGAGTAATCAGAGGCCTTCTGGCCCTGGCTGCTGTGTTCCAGATCATCTCCCTGGTAATTTACCCTGTGAAGTACACTCAGACCTTTAACCTTCACCTCAACCCTGCTGTCACTTACATCTATAACTGGGCCTATGGCTTCGGGTGGGCAGCCACTATTATCCTGATTGGCTGTGCCTTCTTCTTCTGTTGCCTTCCCAACTATGAAGATGACCTGCTGGGCAATGCCAAGCCCAGGTACTTCTACACATCTGCCTAAGGTGGGGAATGAGCAGAAGAACATCACTGCTGCTGAGATAGATTCCAGAGAAAGAAACTGTTTCCCCCCGGAATACTTTGAACCTGTTTTGGGGACAATGTTCATATCATTAAACTATGGTCAAAATGCTAAAATAATCGGGGGAAAGTGTTTCTTAAGTGGTGTTATAGTTTCATATTCATCTTTTATAAATGTTTTGTAGTGTTAAGTAAGACTTACTTCTTTTAATTAATTACCTGATTATTAAGTTGGCTAAAAGTTTCATTCAGGCTTGTCCATAAGATTGATGGAAAAACCTGAATTCACTTTTTGGCCAACTCAATACTAATATGCCAATGCTTCCTTATATCTAGCAATACCATTGATATTGCATTTGTAAAAAAATATGAGTATGGAAGTAACCACATAATTTATAAGGTAAAAATGAGAAGGTTTCAAAGATTTGAGTAAATCTGGTTAGGTTTCTGTTTTTCCCAGATGGAACGGGTTGGGTCTATTAAGGACTGAGGAGAAGAAGAAGATACTGGTAAAAACTGTCAGTGACTAAATATTCTAAAAGAAACACACAAAAATATTTTTTCAAGCCTTTGGCTATTCAAAGAAGCAAAATTGGTTCCTAAATGCATGTCATTTGTGAGAATTTCTAATGAATATCATGAATAATTGATTTGGGGCTAAGCTTTCCATTAACTTAATATCACATCTAGGAAAGTATTCTTTCATGGCCAAAACCTGTTGCAGTAGTATGGCCTCCTTAAGCAGTGAAATCTTAAGATGAAATTTTCTCTTTTAAAGTGGTTCATAGGGTGGGGGTGTGGTAGAAAGCTACTAGTAATTCTGTGCTCTTTGGTGTCTATATGCTCTAGACCAGAGTAGACTGGATGAAAAAATGGACTGGTCTAATTCATTATGACCTTTAAGTAGTAGGTTGTTCAGTAAAGCATTAGGAGGGCCATTCCCATCACAAAAGTAACATTCAACAGCCTAAAGAGAAGACATGGCTTGAATTTTTCATCTTTGGCTTCATGGGGCTCTAATCATGTAGACACAACTTCTGATAGATTGCAACTGTAAGCAAAAACTTAAATATGGTTAAAAACCTGGTTTCCTTTGGTAAACAGATTAAGAATATCTGATATAAAACACTTAACAGTAGAATTCAGGAATGTGGGATTTCTCTGACTTGCAAATATGATATATCACATGGAATATTATTATTTTTTTTTTTACTATTTGTACTTACATAATGAAAACCAATTCATTTTATATATCAAATTATTTTGTAAGTTGTAAAAATAGCAGTTGAAGTTTTATTATGAACTTTTCTCAATAAACCAGGTGATATTAAAAAAAAAAAAAAGCCTTCTCTACAAAAGGGTGTGCAGTAGAACGAATTCTGTGGATTAAACAAGGCACGTGCTTTCCCTTCCCCATGGCTTTTTCTGCTTCAGCGGCTCAGAAGGTAAAGACAGGAATGTTGGGGAAGGGCATGCAGCTGGCGCAAGGTGATAGGAAGCGAGTGTGACAGCGAGAGGGATGGGGCGCAGGGGAACGAGACGATGGATCGAAGCACCCCTCCAGACAGGCCCCATCGTTCACAGACGAATCTGGAAGGGATGCGGCGTCAGCGTGCGAGCACGCAGAGCTGGTAAGGCCGGGGCAAATTGCCGAGACCCGAGCTGAGCGGGGTCAGATCGATGTCCTCGGGCGCCCCCAGCGGCTGCAGCGAGAAGCTCTGCAGGATGGCGGTGAGGTAGAGGAAGAGCTCCATGCGCGCCAGCGCCTCGCCCAGGCACAGCCGGCGTCCTGCAGGGAGAAAGGACGCGGAGGAGCAATGAGACAAAACGGGGTGAAGGGCCTCCTCCACTTTCAGAGGAAAGCATGAGAATAATGACTGGGGACTCACAGACCCCTCTATCTAAAGGTCCGGGACAGACAGTTTAAGTATATTGTGGACCTCCTACAAGTGCAACCTTGCAGGGATTCGAATCCTGACTACCATTACTAGTTATGTGATCTTGGGCAAGCCAGAGTTTCTGGGTAGGTATCTGAAATGGGGAGGATAATAGTGCTTCATTAGGTTGCTATGAGGGACTTTTCCTGATGGCTCAGACTGTGAAGAATCTGCCTGCAATCCAGGTTGGATTCCTGGGGTCAGGAAGATCCTTTGGAGAAGGGAATGGCTACCCACCCCAGTATTATTGCCTGGAGAATTCCACGGACAGAGGAGCTTGGAAACCACTGAGCAACTAACGTTTTCACTTTTTTTCAGGTTGTTGTGAAAGGTAAATGGAGGTGAAACAGTGAGAATATAATGCTATGTTAGTTTAGTATGTGTGGGCCCTTGCTGCTCTAAGCCCTACTATCAATTAATTTCATCCTTATAACAACTCCCAGAGGTGGGCTTTTTTATGATCACCATTTCATAGATGTAAAACCCGAAGCACAGAGAAGGGAAGGAGCATATCCAAGGCCGAGCCACTAGAATATAACAAAGCTGGGGTCTGGCAGCAAAGTGCATCTTTTAGCCACCACTCTTACAGTTCTCAGAGGTAGCACTGGCGCACAGTAGGCAATGTTGTAGGTTACCTATTATTATGCACCCTACTACCTTTTCGAACACTGAGTTAAGCAGGAAAAGATGTTTTTTTCAGCCGTTTAAGGACCAAAGGCAAGAAAACCCAGAACCGCTTCAACTGCACCACCCAGTGGAGAGCCTGATAATGACCATGTCCAAGTTGGATGACAATCCTGTTTCCCTGCCTCCCTCCACAAGGCTGTCATTTGCTATCAGCCTGTAGGGGAAGAGTTGAGAAGGAGAAAGGACATCTGCACATCTAAAGCTGAGGATTGGGTGGGATGAAGAAGTGAAAGGGTTTGGAGAGTTGAATTAGGCTTGGGGAATGTAGGTGGAATATTGGGCCAGAAAGACTGACCGTTGCCCTCCACCACTCTCACCTGCTGAGAAAGGCATGAAGGCAGGGCTCTTCTTGAAGGACATATTGGCATCCAGAAAATGTTCAGGGTTGAATTCCTTGGGCTTCAGAAATTGGCTGGGGTCATAGTGAACTGTATTAAGGAGGGTGATGACATCTGTGCCCTGCGTGGGTGGGGAGGCAGAATCAGTGGCCGGTTAAAAGGGCTGGGAGGTTCCCAGTAGAGGATTTCCACTCTACAGAGCCTGGGTCTACATCAGGAGTCCAGGAAATGGGTATGGGTGTCTAGGGTTCCCAGTGACGGGTGCTGAAAATGTTTCTGTTGGGGTCTAAGGTAGGGATGTCGGATACCCTCCTTGTAGAAACAAATCTGGGGTTCTTGGGGAGGGAGTAAGGTCTCCCAGAACAGTGTTTAGGTACAGGGGGTCCCCAGTATGAATTCTCAGACCTTGGGGATTTCAGAGAGGGGTCCTAGGGGTCACAGGGAAGGGGCCTGGTGTTCAGGACAGGGTCTAGTCCAGTATGGTATAGAATGAGGTCTTGGGAAGCGGCTGAGGTTCTGGATTTAAGGGCCTCAGATGTCTGTTGCTAGGGCCTGGGTCTTCCTTGCTAGAACCCTGGATGCCCATATCAAGAGTGTGGAATGCCTCTTCCTAAGGTTTTAGGTATGGTTTGCCAGGTGACCACTGCACCCTGGGTATCGTGAAGCCTCGAAAGTTCGTGTCCCGAATGACACGGTGCGGCAAGCTCATGGGGATGACGTCTGCGAAGCGCTGCACTTCGTGGATCACCGCGTCTGTGTAAGGCATCGCCGCTCGGTCCTCCACCGTTGGCAGCCGCTCGCGTCCCACCACGCGGTCGATTTCCTCCTGGACTCGAACTGGGGTGGGGGGAGGGGAGAGCGGTTGTTGAGGGGATCAGCAGACTCGACTGTGCAGAGAAGAGGTGTGTGCATGCGTGTGGAAGCAGTCCAGCCACTCACTGCTTTCCAGTCGAGGTCGGGGTCAGGGGTCGGGGGACGCTGCAGGGGTGCATGCGAAGGTTAGATGGAGGTTCAGAGGGAGGGGCTGGGTTCAGAGATGCAGTGAGGGCGAAAGTTTCGTCCCGCCTGGGCTTCCAGGGGTGAGGTTGTGCGGACAGGGTGACAGGGCTGCTTGGAGTCCAGGTCCCACATGGGATTGCCGGCGGGGCTTCGAGGACTAGGGCTGCTGGAGGATGGATGGAGAGAGCAGGGTGTGCAGGACAGCTGAGAAATCAGGGGTGGGGTGGGCGGCAAAGATCCAGTCGGTCTCCGCACAGCGTCCAGGCGGCCAGGAAGGTTAAGGGGAAGACCCAGAAGCAGGGTTTGGGGAGGCGGGGTCGCAGGCCGTGAGGTGGGAGGGGAGGGATTCTTGGGCAGGCCTGGGCTCTGGGCGTCTGTGCAAGTTTTGTGTGCAGGGTCAGAGATGAGTCCCAAAGTAAGGCCTTGCGGACGGGTCTCCGTCCGGGCAGAATATGTGGATCGAGGGAGCCACGTGAGTGGGGTCAGCCTCCAGTGGGCTTGCGGGTTCGGCTGTGGGACCCAGGCGTGAGGTGGCGGCTCTCGCTACCAGGCACACTGGGCGGGCGCTCAAGGTCTGTGGGCGGGGCTCCCGGCGCTCGCACCTTGCACTTCTGGATACTTCATGAGCAGTCGGAAGGCGTGGCGCAGCGTGGTACCCACGGTCTCAGTGCCGCCGAAGAGCAGATTGTGTGTGGTCATCAGCAGAGTATCCATGAAGAAGTGGCTCAGCGGGTCCTGCTTTTCCTGCAGGGGTTAAGGGCCGGGGATGTGAGCCAAGGCGGAGGGAGATCTTTGGGCGCCGAGACTCTGCACAGCTGCTACTGGGTGCCAGTTCAGCGCCTCCTCCGTTCAATTTCCTTTCCTTAGGGGATCTGGGGAGCGCGGAGGGCAGGGTAGGGAAAATCTCAGCCAAGCGGCCGATCAAATAAACAAACCCTGAAGGATTTCTTAATGAGCCTGTTAATTGTCGGAGGCCCTGAGTGGCCCCAGAAGAGCCAGGTGATCCACCTTCACTTCCTGGATGTGGGGAGTTCAGACCCAAACACGCTCATCTCGAGATCCTTGTTGGTTCGAAGCAGGATGCAAGGTCAGATCAGAGATGGGACTTCCAGGTAGGGCTTACTTACCTGTGCCATCTTGGTAAGGAAGCAATCAATGAAGTCTCGGGGAGAGTTTGGGTCAAGGGAAGCCTGGTGTTCACGGACGCTGCGGGCGATGATGTCCTTTATGCGTCCGTAGTTCTTAAAAAGGCGTCGGTGTGGCCCGGGCACCCAGTCCAGGAGGTTCGGAAAGATATTGTACATCTAAGGATGGAGCAGAGTTGGAGGGGTTGGGAGGAGCAGGCGGCAGCAGAGACGGTAAGGTGAAGGGGGGTGTGTGTGTGTGTGTGTGTGTGTGTGTGTGTCTAGGGTGGGGCGGAGCCTGTGTGTCAGCAGAGCCCCTGCAGAGTGGGCGGGGCCGCCGCATACCTCGGGGGGGCGGGGTCAGACGGAGAGGGCGGGGCCAATAGCAATTCCTTCCCTACCCACTTCTTCCCGGATAGCCCTGAACTGGCGGGACCCCCCAACCCTCTCGCCCATGGAATTCGGTCTCCTGACCTCTCCCCAGGGGCTGCTCATGATTTGGAAGTTTTCATTGATGAGGTGGATAATGGTGAGCAGACGGTCGTCGTCGTAGTCGAAGCGGGAACCGAAGATCACAGAGCAGATAATGTTGGACACGGAGCGGCTCACCACAAACGTGGGGTCGAAGGGCTTGCCTGAAAGTGAAGGGCAAATGGGTCAAGGGGCGTGGCTCGAGACACAGTGTACGACAAACCAGGCCCCAGGCAGCAACCGCACGACATCCAACCCAACCGTATCAGTGTGACTCACAGCACTGAATGCCTGCTCCAGGCCACCTAACACAGCACAACAGCGCCCACAAAATATCTGGCAACACAACAGACAGCACAGAACGCACATTACCCTACACCACATCGACAGTATACTAAACAGCTGCACAGGGTATTCTTGGTGACACAATACACAGCATACACAATACAACTTTACACCCAGTGCCTGACAACACTACAACCTCACTCAGCAATGACACACAACACAACCCCTGACATCCAATGATCTGATGACCCAACGGATCACAGAAAGCAATACCAATACAGGGCATTCCCACATTGGCCATTACACAATAGCACAGCCCAGAAAACTGAATCTGGAGCTAACTAGACATGGTCTGGATTTTGGCTTGGCCTCTTAGTCTACATGTGACCTATGGGAACCAAATTCCCTTCTCTGAGCCTCAGTTTTCCCGTCTATAAAATGGGCTTGATGATAGTCTTCTCATGGGGCTCTTATAAAGAGTCAGTGAATGTGTGGCTGGGAATGCTTAGTTAAGGGCCATCATGCCATCATGAGCCAAAGAAAGGTGGTATGGTAGACTGAGTAATGCCCCCCGCCATGCTCCCACCCCCCCACCCCCCCCACCAAGATGTCCATGTCCCAATTCCAAAAGCCTGTGCATATGTGATTAAGTTAAGGATCTTGGGATGGGAGATTATTCTGGATTATCTAGGTGGGTTTAATGTAATCACATGGGTCCTTATAAGAAAGCAAAGGATCTGAGTAGAAAAGGTGATGTGATGGGAATTCCCTGGTGGTCCAGTGGTTGGTTCTTTGTGCTTCTACTGCCAAGGGCTCAGGTTCAATTCCTGGTTGGGAACTAAGATCAAGCTGCACAGTGTGGCTAACTCACAAACCCCCCAAAAGTGATGTGGTGATGGAAAGAGGGGGAGAGAGAGGAAGAGACATTGGCGGATGCTATGCTGCTGGATTTGAAGATGAAGGAAGGGGCTACAAGCTGAAGAATGCAGGCAGCCGAGAGGCTAAAAAAAGGTGAGGAATTGGATTGTCCTTTAGAACCTCCAGAAGAAGCCAGCTCTGCTGACCCAGTTTAAACTTAGGACCCCCAGAACTGGAGGAGAATAACTTTGTATTGTTTTAAGACATTAAATTTGTGGCAGTTTGTTGCAGTAGCAACAAGAAAATAATTCAGGCAGTTATTATTCTTTTACTTACATCATGTCATTTAATCCATGAGGTATTACCTGCCACTTCTCCCCCCAGAGTCAGCAAGATTTGGAGATCAGGGTAGAGGGCCATTTACCTTTCTCTGCCTCAATTTCTTCTGTAAAATGGGGTTCATGATAGTACTAATTTTGAGGTTTGGGTGATTTCTCTTTTCTAAAGGAGAACTGAAAAATTTTAAATTTACTTTGGCCATGCTGTGCAGCATGCCAGGACTTAGTTCCTGAACGAGGGCTGGAAACTGCACCCCCTGAAGTGGAGGTATGGAGTCTGAACCACTGGACCACCAGGGATGTCCCTGGGTGATTTTTCAAGGTGATATACAGAGTTTTGGAACAGTGCTGGCATATGGTAGGCATCACTTTAAATGTTGATTATTAACTTTTTTTCATGGTTGACAGCTTTGACCTGGGTTTATATCCCATCTCTGGCACTTCTCAGGCACATGACTAACCTTTCTAGGCCTCAGCTTCATCACTTGTAATAACTCCCTAGGTTTTCTGGGAGGGTGCAACTTGTCAACACATGCAAAGAGTTTACCATAGTGCCTGGAATCTGTAAGCACTGGATAAATGGGTATTAATGTCTGGCATGAGGACTTTGGTATCTAAGACTTTGGTTTAAATCTTGGCTCTTCTACTTTCTAGCTTTATCATTTCAAGGTGGTTGCTCAATCTCTCTGTGCCTCACTCTCCTCATCTGCAAGATGGATTGTTCCAAGGCTTAAGGGGCTTGTGCCTGAAAATGTGCTTAGCACAGGCCCCCACACATGGTGAGTTTTCAAGAGCAGCAGCAGCAGCATATTACCCGCCACGATGACAGGCTGCTGCTGCTGCTAAATTGCTTCAGTTGTGTCCGACTCTGTGCGACCCGATAGATGGCAGCCCACCAGGCTCCCCCGTCCCTGGGATTCTCCAGGCAAGAACACTGGAGTGGGTTGCCATTTCCAATGACAGGAGCAGCGCTCCAAATAACACACAGAGACAGCACAACAAAGGGGCCAGGACATATTCTGCCACCCTGTGCATGCATGCTGAGTTGCTTCAGTTGTGTCCAATTCTGCGACCCTATAGACCATAACCTGCCAGGCTCCGCTGTCCATGGGATTCTCCAGGCAAGACTACTGGAGTGGGTGGCCAGGGGATCTTCTCCAGGGGATCTTCCCACCCCAGGGATCGAAACCGCATCTCTGCATTGGTAGGCAGGTTCTTTACTGCTAGCGCCACCTGGGACGCCCACTGTCACCCTACCTCAAGGAAACACAGTGTCACAAACGGATCCACCTCCAGGGGGCGCCTATCTTATCACCGGTCAAGTGAGAAGCCTCTAGGAGTTCTGAGTTCACACCCATGCTACTGTATGGGGCTGCCCTGACTCCCTAAGTAGGCTGGAGGTGAATGAGGGGTATGGGCTGCATGTGGGGAAACGGACCTTGGGTTTTCCGAAGCTCCTCCAGCAGGAAGTGTCCTTCTTCCAGGATCCGCTCCTCAATGGTCCTCTTCCCCATGCCGAAGTTGCGCAGAATTTGAACAGAATACTTTCTAAGGACTTTCCACCGGTCTCCATTGGAGAAGGCAATGCCTGGGTAGAAGGGAAGGGGCCAGCTCCACCAATGACCTATTCCCAAGATCGCTGTCAACTGAATCCCCTTTCCCGATGTTTGATAAGAGAAAGACCCCGAGTTTGGAATCTCTCCCCAGCCCTGCCAGTAAGTCCTTTCAGACCCTCTGGCCTGGGTCAGGTACCTCCTTTGAGCTTCCATAGGGCCTTGGGCTTTTCTCCCCACAGTCATGCTTACCCTGTCTCTGTTTCTGCTACCACAGACCTGACGACTCTGGGCTGTCACTGTCTGACAAGGAACCTGCCCTCTTCATTGAACTGTGAAAGCTGGGTGGGGGCCTGTCTTGGCCATCACTGTACTCCTAGGAGCACAATAGGAGCTGCAATAGGATATGCGGTCTCACATGTGTTCATCTCTAAGTCCTCTAGTCCTCCAGTCCTCAGGGAACTGGATGCTAAA
The DNA here is from genome assembly GCF_029378745.1 of Bos indicus. Lineage (NCBI taxonomy): Eukaryota > Metazoa > Chordata > Mammalia > Artiodactyla > Bovidae > Bos > Bos indicus. Next base: position 50,580,792 of record NC_091777.1, read on the forward strand.
GAGGAAGAAAGTATCATGTTTTGCCTTCATTGTGTGCATCATCTCATCGACCTCTTGTAGCAGCCTTCTCATGATAATAGACTGAGGGTGGAGAGGGAAGGGCCCAAAGGTGCAGGCTAGGTGGAAGAACCCTGCTGTTACCCTATGTACTGAATAATTAGATGCTGGCTATTTCTGGTAACAGATGATGTATATATATCCAGATGTTTTCTGTGTAAAAGTAGCGGGCATTTCTCTACCTCCTTGCATCTGGACAGGTGAGGTCATAAGATCACGCCAGGAGACATGAAGGTAGCAAGTGTACTCAGTATCCAATAGGTGTTCTTTTTTTCTCTTTCTTTTCTTTTAAAAAAAATTAGAACTTTCCAACTTCAGATCCTGGGGCAGCTGGGACCCATCTAGTGTAAGGGCAAGGGGGAGCCGTAGTGATTCTTTAGGGGGAGACGAATAGTCTAGGAGATAGGTCTCCAGGACCCCCTTTTCATTTAGAGCAACTTTCTTCTTTCCTTCCCACCTATCTCCCCTTCCCTCTTTTGCTCTTTCCTTCCTTTTCTTTTTGTTCTTTCCTTCTCATATATTGGGCCGTGCCACACAGCTTCTTTTGAGTAAGAGACTTATGTTACAAAAATTCCACAAGACTAGGTGACTTCCAGACCTACAGAGGACAAGATACTGAACTAGGAGAGGTTTGGAGTGAGTGATGTGAGTTGCTGGGTGGATGGGGATGAAGCTGGGTGTGAGTTGGGTTGGGGACGAAAGTGGGGATGAGGGGAGATAACGGGGTAGATGAGAAGTTGGGTCTGAGATTAGTGTGGGGATGGAACTGGGTAGAATGAGAGTGATTGGTGGATTGGGGTTGAGATTGAGCTTGGGGGTTGGGTCGATATGTGGTAGTATTGGTTTTGGCGACAGTAGAGGGATATAGGTCAAAAGTGAGACCTAGGGACTGCAAACTTCAGTAGGTGACTGAGATAGAAAACGGAGCTGGGGAGGAAAATGATAATGGAATTGAGTTTGACTAAAGGATCAGGATGGGTTAATACTAGATTTTACTATGGAGATTGGGAGAGGTTTGTAGTGGGAATGGAGGCTGCAGTGAGGTATAGTCAGTGTTGAGAGAGAGATGGAGTTGAGATTGAAATGGGAACATGGAAACGGGGTTGGTGGGGATCGGGGAGAAGTGGACAATACAGACTGGGGCAAGATAATTAAGCCACTTGACTGAGATGGAAATTTGATGATGTGGTTAGGGTAGAGAGAAGCACTGCAATGAGAGTCGGCGTTGGATTGGGTTGGAGTTGGGTGGAGATGGGAATGGGTGTAGAAGTACAATTCAAGATGGCTGAAGGAGGGATTTCCTTGGAAGTCCAGTGGTTAAGACTCTGCTTCAAACGCAGGGAGTATGAGTTCCATCCTTGGTCAGGGAACTGAGATCCCACATGCTGCATGGCACAGCCAGAGGAAGAAGAAGAAGAAGAAAAAAAGGTGGTGGTGGGGTTTGGGGGTGGTGAAGGTGGGACAGACTTCACCCTACTTGGCTCCACTCCACCTGGGGTCATCAGTGAGATCAGAAGTCCTGAGTGTCACCAAAATTGGGAAGCCATTCTTCTGCCCTATTCCCTCCCTCCGTGTGGAATGGGTGGGGAGTGGAGGAGGCGGCAGCAGGCTCACCGTTGCCCTTGGTGAAGTTGAAGAAGACAGGGTAGTCGCCGCGGCCACCGAACTCCTCCGCCTGGTCCACCAGAGCCTCCTTCACGGCTTGGTACCCGCTGAGGACCACCACCCGTCAGGGCCCCAGGTACACCGTGTACACTGCGCCGAATTCCTTGCTCAGCTGAGGGTAAGAAGCAGAGGTCACAGGGGGCTCTGGGGCCAGGGACCCCTCTCCCTTAGCCCTCCCTTCAGCCAAGCCTAGTCTTTTGACCTTGGTGAGGGAGGTCAGCATATCTTGGGAGCGAAGCTGCAGCAAATTTCCCAGGAATGGGAGGGCCCTGGGGCCTGGGGGCAGCCGGCCCTTGCCCTTTGAGCTGGTGGTCAGGAGTAGACAGACAAGAGCCAGGATCAGGAGCAAGATGGCTGTACTTATGCTGTCCATGGTGCAGGCAGTTGCAGGCACCTGGGTTGGGAGTTGGGCAGGGAGAAGGCAGCGCTGGGGAGGGAGTGAGAGCCTTTCACTCCTCATCTCCCTCTGGAGACTTGCCTCCCCCAGCCCCCAGAAATGGGAGCAGATGGAGAGGAAAAAGGAAGTAGAGAGAGGGAGACACTGGAAAAGGCCAGGGGATGGGAGAAGAGATGGAAGGAGAGGGGAAGGGAGGGAGAGAGAGAAAAAAGGGCATGAGGTAATCAAAATACAGAGAGACAGAAATCAAGACCGATGGAGGGGGACAGAAGAGAGATAGAGACAGAGAGACAGAGACTAAAAGAGACAGAGTTACATGCAGAGATAAGTGAAAGTGAAAGTGAAGTCGCTCAGTGTGCCCGACTCTTTGCGACCCCATGGACTGTAGCCTACCAGGCTCCTCCGTCCATGGGATTCTCCAGGCAAGAGTACTGGAGTGGGTTGCCATTTCCTTCTCCAGGAGATCTTCCCCACCCAGGGATCGAACCTGGGTCTCCTGCATTGCAGGCAGACGCTTTACCATCTGAGCCACCGGGGAACAAAAAACAGAGTGAGCTATCTGGATATCTGTGCATGTCTACCTTCTATGTATCTAGTTATCTGTTTATCTATTCAGGAGTCAGACACGTCTGAACAACAACTACAATCTATTATCTGTCTGTCTGTTGTCTGTCTTCAGTCTGTTATCTATCGATGTCTATCTATTTAACTATCTGCCTACCAGCTATCAATTTTCATCTATCATCTTTCACATAGGGATATAGAGAGAGAGAGACACACAGGAACTGAGACAGACAAATCAAGACAGAGAAATAGCCAGACAGAGAGAAGTCACAGAAAGAGAGGCAGACAGAGAGAGACTAGAGAAGGGAGATCGAACTAGAGAAGACACAGAGCTAGAGAAAGAGACGAGAGATGGGGGGAGACAGAGATATACCCTGACGGAGAGACATAGAGATGGACACTGACAGATAGGAGGAAGAGGGTGACGAGCAGATGGAGAGAGGAGGCAGAGGCAAGCCCAGAGGCCAGTGGAGAAGAGAGTGACAGACACAGAGAGACATGGAGGGAGAGAGACAGACACTCAGACGGACAGACAGAGAGACGGGCAGGGGACATTCGACGGAGACAGGCAGAGACAGCGGGAGGGCATAAGCAGAAACAGACCGAAAGGTGTCCTGAACCCAGGAGTCACATTGCAGAAAGAGATGCCACCTGGCTGGGTAAAGTGCGTCACAAAGACGCCAAGCCAGTGCCAAGCCCTGGCTCGGAACTCTGAAACGCTTTGGTAAATTCAAGAACAGGGTCCCAGAGACAGCCCCTGAGAGATAGACCCAGAGACCCCTCAGAGGAGCTGACAAGGCAGACCCCGGCCAGTCTCAGGACAGGGAGATGGAGCCAGTGACCCTCTCTCTTGAGAGTCACCCCCTCTTCTGTGACCAGCCCTCTACCTGCTGAGCTGCTGAGGGGTGTGCTGGAGGGACCAATCCGGCTGGCAGCGGCTGCTCCAGGTGTGCGCCCAGGAGCTCGGAACTGAGGGGTGGGAGCTGCCCTTAAATCATCTCCGTCCACCCCTGCTTACCACTCTTTTCCCTAGTTCATCTGGTGAGTGACTTAATCCCTCCCACTTTCCTGCCTTCCTTGCCTGGGCTGGGGCTCACAGCCAGCTGGAATGAGGCCTCGAATGAGTGCCTTGGGAGCCCTGCCTTCTCCTCCCCTGGGCTGACCTTACCTCTTCTCACTGTGGCCAGTGCTGGCCATCTGTCCTGGATTGGGGGTGAAGTCTTCTCTATTTTTTGTTGTTGTTGCCACTGGGGATCCTGGATCTAGTTCTGGGTCTGGTTTAGAACTGTAGGGCTTTGGCCAAATGAAGGGGTAGGGATGAAGTCAGGGTCTCTGTACTGGGGTGGGAAAGGATTCTCATTTTCTGGGGCCCCGTTTTCACAGCTCTTCTCACCCTTCTCTGTCTCTTGCGGTTTGTCTCTGAAATTCTGTACGTGTCTCCGCTTTGGCCTCTGCATCTTCTTGTCTCTTTTTTATGTCTCTGTTGCTCCCCGTCTCTCTTCCTCTGTGTCTCTGTCTTTCACCATCTCTTCTGCCCCCTCATTTTCTTTGTGGCCTTTCTCTTTGCTCCCTGCTTCTCTCTCTCCACAGTTTTTCTCAGTCGCTCTCTCCTCCTGACTGAGTGTCTGTCTGTCTCTCACGCCTCCAAGAGGTGGAGTGCAGTGGACAGGACTGAAGCCAGACTGAGGATCAAGGAAGACTTGGGAGAAGGGCAGGGCAGGCAGGAACCTCACTAGACAGGGCCTCAGATGTGAAGGGTACCCCCGCTACTGCCCACCTCCACTTCTGCCTCTCTCCTAAGCCCCCCACCTGCTCTGATTCTATCCTTGTCTCTTTACCCCCAGAAACTGACCACACTCAACTCCTAGCTAGGTCAGAAGGGCAGGTTGCAAAAACCTGAAGGGGGCTAGGACTCTAGTTCCTTGGAGGGTAAGGTGTGCGAGAGAGCCCCAGAGGTTAAGAGTCTGCAAGGCCAAGTGGAGGTTTTGTTCCGCCCTCCACCTCCCAGGCAACCAGGTCCATTGGTAAACACCATGGTGGTTGTTTTTCACATGGAGGGTGGGGGAGGAAGTGCTTCGAGGTCCTGGGGAATTTGATATCCCAGATCTCAGGCCCCTGTTAGGGTGGAGGTGGGGCCTGTGCTACTGTTTCAGTCCCAGAAAGGCTGGTTAGGGCAGGTCCTGGAAGAGGGGTAAAGGCTTGATTATGGGATTATGGATCTCTAGTTTCCCTTGGCATGAACCCCTACTTCTTGGGGAGAGGAGTAGTACTTGATGTATGGGAACCCCACAAGTGACTTTTCTCTGACCCCAGAACTGGGTTGAGAGGGGCCTCTTGGGACTTGCCTTAGTGGGGAACTTGAGACTCCTGAGAAAGGGAGTTTTAAGGGGCTTTGAGTTCTTCTTATGGTCTGACTTGCTGCCCTGCTGCAGAAGGAAGGTAGGGTAGGGAGGGATGTATTGTGAGTTTCCTTAGCCTCAACACTGTTGACATTTGGGCTAGTAATTCTCTTGGGGTGGAAGCTGTCCTGTGAGTGGCAGGATGTTTAGCAGTATCTCTGGTTTCTACCTCCTAGATGTCAGTAGTAACCCCCCTGCCAGGTGTAAAAATAAAAAATGACCCCGGATATTATTTAATGTCCACTTGGGGGCAAAGGCCAACCCAGTTGGGAAGTGAAGGTGTAATGGGAGAAACTGAAAGACACCCAAGGGCAGCTGAACTTTCCTGATCTCCAAGTGGCCTCTTCTTGACTTTCAACACATACATTTAAATTTTTAAAAATTAATTTATTTTGTTTTTGGGTGCTCTGGGTCTTTGTTTCTGCACCTGGCTTTTCTCTAGTTGTGGCAAGCAGGGGTTACTCTCTTCGGGTTCGATCCCTGCGGTTGGAAAGAACCCCTGGAGAAGGAAATGACAACCCACTCCAGTATTCTTGCCTGGAGAATCCCATGGACAGAGGAACCTGGCAGGCTACAGTCCATGAGGTTGCAAACAGCTGGACATGACTGAAGCAACTTGGCATGGCATCGGGTTACTCTCTAGCTGCGGTTCTAGGCTTTTCATTGTCGTGGTTTCTCTTATTTTGGAGAGTAGGCCCGACCAGGGCTCAGTAGTTGTGGTGAATAGGGCTTAGTTACTCTGTGTCATATGGAATCTTCCCAGAGCAGGGATCGAACTCTTATCCCCAGCATTGGCAGGCAGATTCTTAACCACTGAACCACTGGGGAAGTCCCAACACTTACATTATTCTCTGCCCTCTCAAACCTCCAGACCCTTTCGTCCCTCTGTTGACGGTCTCATCTCTTATCCCATAGAAAAACAGCATGCTCACCCACCTACCAGAATCTGAGCCACATATGTAGCCTTGCTTTCCTGACAGAGAAAAGGCAACATTTCCTTCTTCTTTTTTTTTTTTTTTTGTGTGTGTGTGTGTATGGGATCTTAATTCCCTGACCAGTAATGGAATCCGTGGCCCCTGCAGTGAAAGCGCAGATTCCTAACCACTGGACCACCAGGGAATTCCCAAGTGCAGCTTTTCCTGAAGGTGACAGGGCATCCCACCCCTGTCACTAGCTGGATGGCTTTCTTTCTCTTTATTGCATTGTGTTTTGTGTGGATGTGGGCAGATGGACTTTTTTCCTGGTTTACAATTCTTTAAGGTAAAATTTACATGTAATGAAATATACAAATTGGGACTAATAGATACAAACTACTACATATAAAATAGATAAATAATAAGGTCCTATTGTACAACATAGGGAACTATGTTCAATACCTTATAATAACCTATAATGGAAAAGAATATGAAAAGAATATATATATACACACACACTTATATTTATATAGGGGCTTCCCTGGTGGCTCAGTGGTAAAGAATCCACCTGCTAATGCAGGAAACACGAGTTTGATCTCTGGTCTAGAAAGATCCCACATGCCTTGGAGCTACTAAGTTTGTGCACCACAAATATTGAGACCGTGCTCTAGAGCCCAGGAACCACAACTATTGAACCCATGCATCACCACTACTGAGCCCGTGAGCCTAGAGTCTGCTCCTCAAGAGAAGCCCATGCATCACAACGAAAAGTAGCCCTGTTCACCAGAAGTAGAGACAAGCCCTCAGAGCATGAAGACCCAGCACAGCAAATAAATAAATGAAATTATTTAAAGAAAGAATTGAAGATTGAAGGCAAAAGAAAAAGAGGACAGCAGAGGATGAAATGGTTAGATAGCATCACCGACTCAATGGACATGAATTTGAGCAAACTGTGGGAGACAGTGGAGGGGGAAGCCTGGTGGGCTGCCTTCCATGAGGTTGCAAAGAGTAGGACACATCTCAGCAACTGAACAACAACAACAACAACATTTTACAAAAGAATACATCAGTTCAGTTCAGTTCAGTCGCTCAGTCGTGTCCGACTCTTTGCGACCCTATGAATCGCAGCACACCGGGCCTCCCTGTCCATCACCAACTCCCGGAGTTTACTCAGACTCATGTCCATCGAGTCAGTGATGCCATCCAGCCATCTCATCCTCTGTCGTCCCCTTCTCCTCCTGCCCCGAATCCCTCCCAGCATCAGAATCTTTTCCAGTGAGTCAACTCTTCTCATGACGTGGCCAAAGTACTGGAGTTTCAGCTTTAGCATCATTCCTTCCAAAGAAATCCCAGGGCTGATCTCCTTCAGAATGGACTGGTTGGATCTCCTTGCAGTCCAAGGGACTCTCAAGAGTCTTCTCCAACACCACAGTTCAAAAGAATACATACATGCTGCTAAGTCGCTTCAGTCGTGTCCAACTCTGTGCGACCCCGTAGACGGCATCTCACCAGGCTCCCCTGTCCCTGGGATTCTCCAGACAAGAACACTGGAGTGGGTTGCCATTTCCTTCTCCAACACATGAAAGTGAAAAGTGAAAGTGAAGTCACTCAGTTGTGTCCGACTTTTAGTGGCCCCATGGACTGCAGCCTACCAGGCTCCTCCGTCCATGGGATTTTCCAGGCAAGAGTACTGGAGTGGGGTGCCATTGCCTTCTCCGATACATACATACATATATATATCTGAATCACTTTGCTATACACCAGAAACTAACAAATGGACTTCCCTGGTGGTCCAGTGGTGAAGAATTCCAATGCAGGGGATGTGGGTTCAATCCCTGATTAGGGAACTAAGATCCCACATGCTGTGGAGCAACTAAGCTGGAGTGCCACAGCTACTGAGCCGGCAAGCTCTAGAGCCTATGCTTCACAACTAGAGAAGACCCTGCACGCTGTAACTAGAAAAAGCCTGAGTGCTTCCTTGAAGACCCGGTGCAGCCAAAATTAAAACAAAACAAAACTAATACAACATTGTAAATCAACTATAGTTCAATTAAAAAAAACACACAAATCTTGCATGAACATTTACTAAGTTTTGACTGCATATGCTGGTATAGGGCTTCCCTGGTGGCTCATCTGTAAAGAGTCAATTTATTAAAAAAAAGAAATATTTTAAAACAACAGTACAATTTGATTCTGAAAGATTCTGTATGGGAAAAATTAGGGTCTTAAACTCTAGATTATTTTATTTCCAAAGAATTAATTTACTTATTTTTGGCTGGGCTGGGCCTTCATTGCTACAAGCAGGCTTTCTCGAGTTGCAGCAAGTTGGGGGCTACTGTTCATTGCAGCATGTGGGCTTCTCATTTTGATGGCTTCTCTTGTTGCTGAGCACCGGCTCTAGGGCACAGGCTTCATTTGTTGTGGCAAATGGATCTAGTTATCCCTCTGCATGAAGGTTCTTCCTGTACCAGAGATTGAACCCAGGTCCTCTGCATTGGCAGATGAATTCTTAACCACTGGACTACCAGTGAAGTCCTCTATATGGCTTTATGTTACTCAGTTATAGCCTTTTGCTTCCCCTTCAGTATGACACATAGAAAGAGCATGGATTTTGCAGTCAGTAGATTCAGATTAAAATCCTGATTCTATAACTTGAAAGTTGTGTGACATTGAATGAGTTACCGAATGTCTCTGTACCTCACTTTCTTTAGGAGTGAAATGGAGATAATGGGCTTTATACTGGGCTTTACATAATGGGCTTTACATTCCAGCCCATAATGAAGTCCCTGACCCAGGACTCAAGATATGTTAAACAAATGACTGAAAAGTGTCAGGAATGTTCCTGGTACATGGCCTGCATTTAATGATAAATCTCCTACACACTTATGTATGCCTGGTAATTTTTGATTGGATGTCAGTCTTCATAAATTTTACCTTGTGGGTGATGGATATTTTTGTGTTCCTATAAATATTCTTGAATTTTATTCTGTGATGAAGTTAAGTTACCTAGATATCTTTTGTGAACATTAACAAAAATGTAATTTCAAACTTAACAAAAAGCTTCAAGAATAGTACAAGGAACTTTTATGTACAATTTCCTCTGATTTACCAACTGTTAACATTTTTTCCCTGGTGGTTTAGACGGTAAAGCGTCTGCCTACAATGTGGGAGACCCGGGTTCGATCTCTGGGTTGGGAAGATCTCCTGGAGGAGGAAATGGCAACCCACTCCAGTACTCTTGCCTGGAAAATTCCATGGAAGGAGGAGCCTGGTTAGGCTACAGTCCATGGGGTCGCAAAAAGTCAGACACGACTGAGTGACTTCAATGTCAATGTCAATGTCAGCATTTTTTCACTCTATCAAAATCTCTCTTTTTCTCTATTTCTCTATGAATTGAGAGTAAATTGTAGCCCAGGTGCCCTTATACCTCTAAAGTGCTCAGTGTGTATTTTTTAAGAACAAGCACACTTTTTATTACATTGATAGTAGTAGTATCAAAATAGAAAATTTAGTATTGTTGCAATATTATTTAATCTTCTGGTAATATTTCAATTTTACTAGTTGTCCAAATGATGTTCATTATAATAATTTTTTTCTGGTTTGGAAGACCAGATGAGAGTCTCTTTTAATCAAAGTCTGTTCCTCAACCTTAATTTTTTTTAAATAATTAATTTTTGCTGTGCTGACAGACCTTTGTCAGTGCAGGGGAGAAGTCCCAACTTCTGAACCACCAGGGAATTCCCCTTCAACCTTTATTTGTTTTTGAAGCCATTGGCAAATTTGGCAAATCCTAGCCACTCATTTTTTAATGCTGAATGTCTCTGTGCTTCACTTTCTTTATGAGTGGAATGGAGGTAATACCTTACATTCCAGCCCATAATGAAGTACCTGACCAGAACTCAAGATTTGTTAAACAAATGACTGGATCACATCAGGAATGTTCCTGGTACATGGCCCGCATTTCATGATAAATCTTCTACACATCTATGTATGCCAAGTAATTTTTAAAAAAACGTTAATTTATTTTTAATTGGAGAATAATTGCTTTACAATATTGTGTTGGTTTCTGCCATACATCAACATGAATCAGCCATAGGTATGCACATGTCCTGTCCCTCTGTAACCACCCTCCCACCTCCCACGCCATCCTGCCCCTCTAGGTTGTCACAGAGCACTGGGTTGAGCTCCCTGAGTCATACAGCACATTCCCACTGGTGATCTATTTTACGTACGGCGATGTCTGTTTCTGTGCTTCTCTCTCCATCGGTCCCGCCGGCCCCTTCCCCCACTGTGTCCACAAGTCCATTCTCTATGTCTGCATCTCCATTGCTCCCTGCAAGTTGATGCATGGGTACCATCTTTCTAGATTCCACATATATACGTTAATATATGATATTTGTCTTTCTGATTTCGTATAATAGGCTCTAGGTTCATCTACCTCATTAGAACCAACTCAAAAGCATTCCTTTTTTATAGCCAAGTAATATTCCATTGTGAATATGTACCACAACTTCTTTATCCATTTGTCTGTTGATGGACATCTAGGTTGCTTCCATGTCCTATCTCTTGTAAATAGAGCCGCAATGAACATTGTGGTTCATGTCTTTTCAATTATGGTTTTCTCAGGGTGCATGACCAGTAAGTGGGATTGCTGGGTCATATGGTGGCTTTATTCTTAATTTTCTAAGGACTGTCGTACTGTCTTCAATTGATACTGCCTGTATCAATTTGCATTTCCATCAACAGTGCAAGAAGATTGCCTTTTCTCTACGCTATCTCCAACGTTTGTTGTTTGTAGACTTTTGATGATGGCCATTCTGACCAGTGTGAAATAGATAGCTCATTGTAGTTTTGATTTGCATTTCTCTAATAATGAGTGATGTTGGTCATCTTCCCATGCATTTGTTAACCATCTGTATGTCTTTGGAGAAATGTGTGTTTAGGACTTCTGCCCACGTTTTGGTTGGGTTGTTTGTTTTTTGGGTGTTGAGTTGCATGAGCTACTTGTAAATGTTGGAGATTAATCCTTTGTCGGTTGTTTCATTTGCTATGATTTTCTCCCATTCTGAGGGTTGTCCTTTCACCTTGTTCATAGTTTCCTTTGCTGTGAGAGAGCCTTTACATTTAATAAGGTCCCATTTGTTTATTTTTGTTTTTTCCCATTACTCCAGGAGGTGGGTCATAGAGGATCTTGGAGTTTTATGTCTGAGAGTGTTCTGCCTATGTTCTCATCTAAGAATTTTATGGTTTCTGCCTGGTAATTTTTGATTGGATGTCAGTCATTGTAAATTTTACCTTGTCAGTACTGGATATTTTTGTGTTCCTGTAAATATTCTTGAGTCTTATTCTGTCATGAAGTTAAGTTATTTGGGAATCTTTTGTGAACATTTGAAAAGTATATAATTCCAAACTTAATGAAAAGTTGCAAGTATAATACAAGAAACTTTTATGCACATTTTCCTCTGACTCATCAATTGACAACATTTTGCCACCCTTTATCAGCGTCTCTCTTTTTCTCTATTTCCCTGAGTTAGATAAATTGTTTGATAATTAATTGTAGCCTTGGTGTCCTTATATCTCTAAAATGTTCAATGAGTATTTCCAAAGAAGGACACTTTTTATTACCTTGAGAGTAATATTATCAAAATAGAAAAATTTAGGATTGATATTATTTAATCTTCTGGTAATATTTCCATTTTGGTAGTTGTCCAAATAATGTTCATTATAATAATTTTTTTTCTGGTTTGGAAGACCAGATGAGAGTCTATTTTAATTGAAGACTGTTCCTCAATTTTTTTTTAATATAACTTTTATTTTTTCCTGTGCTGACAGGACCTTGTCAGTACATGGGAGGAGTCCTAACAGATGGACCACCAAGGAATTCCTCTTCAACCTTTGATTTGTTTTTGAAGCCACTGGCAGATTTGGCTAATCCCTAGCCATCCATTTTGTATACTGGATATCCTTGTACTTCACTTTCTTTATGAGTGGAATGGAGGTAATACTTTACATTCCAACCCATAATGAAGTGCCTGACCCAGAACACAAGATTTGTTAAACAAATGACTGAATAACACTAGGAATGTTCCTGGTACATTGCCTGCATTTCATGATAAATCTTCTACACACCTATGTATGCCAAGTGATTTGTTTTAAAATTTATTTTTAATTGGATGATAATTACAATATTGTGTTGGTTCCTGCCATACATCAACATGAATCAGCCATAGGTATATATATGTCCCCTCCCACTTGAACCTCCCTCCCACCTCCCACCGCCTCCCACTCCTCCTGGTTGTCACAGAACACAACCTGCTCCCCGAGTCATATAGCCAGTTCCCACTGGCTATCTATGGTACCCATGGTGATGTCTGTGTTCTCACACTGCTCTCTCCATTGGTCCCACCCTCTCCTTTCCCCTCTGTGTCCTCAAGTCTGTACTCTATGTCTGCATTTCCATTGCTGCCTTGCAGATAGGTTTATCAGTACCATCTTTCTAGATTCCATACCTATGCATTAATGTACGATATTTGTCTTTCTCTTTCTGACATACTTCACTTTGTATAATAGGCTCTAGGTTTGTCCACCTGATTAGAATCTCATTCCTTTTTATAGCTAAGTAATGTTCCATTGTGAATAAGTACCACAACTCCTTCATCCATTCATCTGTTGATGGACATCTAGGTTGCTTCCATGTCCTAGATCTTGTAAATGGTGCTGCAGTGAACATTGGGGTCCATATGTCTTTTTCAATTATGGTTTCCTCAGGGTAGATGCCCAGTAGTGGGATTGCTGGATCATATGGTAGTTCTATTCTTAGTTTTTTAAGGACTCTCTATACTGTTCTCCATAGTGGTGTATCAATTTGTATTCCCACCAACAGTGCAAGAGGATTCCCCACAACCTCTCCAGCATTTATTGTTTGTAGACTTTTTGATGATGGCCATTCTGACTGGTGTGAGACGATAGCTCATTGTAGTTTTGATTTACATTTCTCTAATAATGAGTGATGTTGAGCATCTTCTCATGTGTTTATTAACCATCTGTGTGTCTTTGGAGAAATGTGTGTTCTGCCCACGTTTTGGTTGGGTTGTTTGTTTTTCAGGTATTGAATTGCATGAGCTGCTTGTAAATGTTGGAGATTAATCCTTTGTCAGTTGTTTCATTTGCTATGATTTTTTACCATTCTGAGGGTTGTCTTTTCTCCTTGTTTACAGTTTCCTTTGCTGTGTAAAAGCTTTTAATTTTAATTAGGTCTCATTTCATTATTTTTGCATCCATTACTCTAGGAGGTGGATCATAGAGAATCTTGCTGTGATTTATGTTATACAATGTTCTACCTCTGTTTTCCTCTAAGTGTTTTATAGTTTCTGCCTGGTAAGTTTTGATTGGATGTCAGTTATCGCAAATTTTTCCTTGTTGGGTGCTGGATATTTTCATGTTCCTGTAAATATTCTTGAGTTTTATTCTGTGATGAAGTTAAGTTACTCAGAAATCTTTTGTGAACATTAAAAGATATATGTAATTCCAAACTTAATGAAAAGCTTCAAGAATAGTACAAGGAACTTTTATGTACATTTTCCTCTGATTCACCAATTGATAACATTTTGCTACACTTTATCAAAGCCTCTCTTTTTCTCTGTTTCTCTATGAATTATTTGAGAGTAAATTGTAGCCCAGCTACCCTTATAGCTCTAAAGTGTTCAGTGTGTATTTGCAAAAAACAAGGACACTTTTTATTACATTAGTAGTAATATTATCAAAATAGAAAAAATTAATATTGATACAATATTATTTAATTTTCTGATAATGTTTTGATTTTACTAGTCCAAAGAATATTTGTTATAACAATTTTTTTTCCAGTTTGGAAGACCTAATAAGAATCTCTTTTAACTGAAGACTGTTCCTCAACCTTAACTTTTTTTAATCTAATTTTTTTTTTTAACTGCTCTGACAGACCCCTGCCATTGCAGGCACAGAATCCTAACCACTGGACCACTAGGGAATTCTCCTTCAACTTTTATTTGTCTTTGAAACCATTGGCAAATTTGACAAGTACTAGTCACTCATTTTGAATACTGGCCCTTAATTTTGATCTTTATTTTTTCATGATTAAATCCATATTATGAACCTTTGGCAGGAAAATTACAGAGGCGTTGTTTTGTTCTTCTTAGTGTCTCATTTCAGGAAGTACCAGATATCATTTGACCAATTATTGGTGTTGTTAACTTTGAACATATGGTTAAGAGTAGGGGAAGGTTTACCGGAATTCTTCATTGTGAAGTTATTTCCCTTTGTAATGAACACAGGTTCCCTCCTACTTAATTCACTTCGGATTCCAACAGAACTTGACCTCCAATTCTCCTCCAACCTCAGTGGCTGCTCCTTATTGTGTCCTCATCTCCCCGACTTTCAAATGTTGGAGCTCAGTCCTTGAATCGATTCTCTTTTTTCTAGTATTCTTTCCCTAGTTCTCTTCCAGACCTACGACTTTATTTATTTATTTTTGGCTGCCCTGAGTCTTCGTCTCTGCCAGCAGGCTTTCTCTAGTTGTGGCAAGTGAGGACTACCCTTTCTTGTGGTGTGCAGGCTACTCATTTTGGTGGCTTCTTTTATTGCGGAGCATGGGCTCTAGGTGCCCAGTCTTCAGTAACTGCAGCACACGAGCTCAGTAGTTACGGTGCATGGACTTAGTTCCTCCAGGGCATGTGGGATCTTTCCAGACCAGGGATCAACCTGTGACCCCTGCATTGGCAGGCAGATTCTTATCCACTATGCCACCAGGAAAGTTGAGCCTTAGGACCGTAAATACCATATACTGACGACTCCCAAATTTATCGCTCTACTCCAAGCTCTCCCCTGAGTTCCAGACTGTAATTGAACTTAATAAATCCAAAACAGAACTCTTGATATCACACTCCATAACTGCTCTCCCCCAGGCTTCTCCTCAGACAAGGAAACACATACAGTTTTCCATTATCTGGATCCTCTCAAACTCTTAGGTTCTACTTCTGCCATTTCTCTTTCCTTTCTCTGCTTCCTCTGCTCTCATTTCTTGCTCTTTTTCAGTGTTTCAAGTTTGTGTCAGCTCAGGGAACTTTTATGTACATTTTCCTCTGATTCACCAATTGATAACATTTTGCTACACTTTATCAAAGCCTGTCTTTGCACTTACTGTTTCCCCATCCTCTTCACCGTCTCCCTATATTGATGTGGCTTGCCCCTGTCTTAGTCTGTTTGGGTTACTTTCACAAAAGCATCACAGGCTGCGTAGCTTATAAACAGTAGAGAAAAAAAAAATTGCTCACAGTTCTGAAGCCTGGAAGTCTGAGATCAGGGTGCCAGCATGGTCAGGTGGCAGCCCTGGTCCGGGTCTGAGACTTCTTGTGTCTTCAAGTGGTGAAAAGGGCTAGGGAGTTCTGAGATCTCTCTCTCTCTCTCTTTTAAGATATTGATCTATTTGGCTGCACCAAGTATTAGCTGCAGCATGGGCTCTTCAGTCTTCATCGAGGCATGCAGGCTCTTTAGTTGGGGCAGGTGGGATCTAGTTCTCTGATCATAGATTGAACCTGGGTTCCCTGCATTAGGAGCATGGAGTCTTAGCCCCTAGACCACCAGAAAATTTCCTGTAGTATATCCTTTATCAGTACACTAATCCCATCCATGAGGGGTCCACCCTCATGACCAGATCACCTCCAAAGATCCCACCTGCCAATACCATCACCTTTGGCAACATATGCAATTGGGTGAGGGGACACATTCGGATGTGTCCGCATATTAGTTAGGCTTCAGTTCAAATATCACCAGTCCAGAGAGTCCTTTCTTGACAAATTTGTCTAAATTACCAGCCTCTTACTCCATTGGCTTATCCAGCTTAATTTTTTTCTTTGTAGTAATTATTACTCTCTGAAATATTATGTTATTTGTTTGTGTTTCTAGAATAAGCTTTCCCCACTAGCATATCAAGCTCAGTGAGAATGAAGGATTTGGTCAGTTTCATTCAAAACCGTGTCCCCAGTGCTTGGGAGAATGCCTGAAGTCAAGTAGAATATTAATAAAAACTTGTTGAATCGTTGACTGAATGACTGAATTGAATGGGATCAGAGGCTGGTCTGCTTAAAAGTCTAGAGTCTTAAGACTGGAGGAGAGCGGCCGGCGGCCGGCAGGCGGCGGGTGCCCATCCTCCGGCGGCAGCTGCGCGGAAGCCCCGCACGTCCCCGCGTCCTTCACCGACTCTCCGGGCGCGCGGGCCGGCGGGCCGGGGCGGGCGGGGGTCTCCCGGAGGCCGCGCGCTCGGAGCCGCCCGAGGGGCTTGGGCGGGGCGCGGGGTCCGCAGTGCCCGGCTCCTCCCTCCAGCGCCGGGAGCTGGCGGCGGCGGCGGCGGGGGGCTAGGGGAGCAGCGCCCGGGGCGGGGGCGCGCGGGGGGCGGGAGGAGGCGGCGGCGGAGGGGCGGGGGCCGCCATGGACGACAAGGCGTTCACTAAGGACCTGGATCAGTGGGTCGAGCAGCTGAATGAGTGTAAACAGCTGAACGAGAACCAAGTCCGGACGCTGTGTGAAAAGGCTAAGGAAATTTTAACAAAAGAATCGAATGTACAGGAGGTCCGTTGTCCTGTCACCGTCTGTGGAGATGTGCATGGCCAGTTCCACGACCTTATGGAACTCTTCAGAATCGGTGGGAAGTCACCAGACACAAACTATCTGTTCATGGGCGACTGTGTAGACAGAGGTTATTATTCTGTGGAAACGGTAACTCTTCTTGTGGCATTAAAGGTGCGTTATCCAGAGCGCATTACAATACTGAGAGGAAACCACGAAAGCCGACAAATTACCCAAGTTTATGGCTTTTATGACGAATGTCTGCGAAAGTATGGAAATGCCAATGTTTGGAAATATTTTACAGATCTCTTTGATTATCTGCCACTTACAGCTTTAGTAGATGGACAGATATTCTGCCTCCATGGTGGCCTCTCTCCATCCATAGATACACTGGATCATATAAGAGCCCTGGATCGTTTACAAGAAGTTCCACATGAGGGCCCTATGTGTGATCTCTTATGGTCAGATCCAGATGATCGTGGTGGGTGGGGTATTTCTCCACGTGGTGCTGGCTACACATTTGGACAAGATATTTCTGAAACGTTTAACCATGCTAATGGTCTCACACTGGTTTCTCGTGCTCACCAACTTGTAATGGAGGGATACAATTGGTGTCACGATCGGAACGTGGTTACCATTTTCAGTGCACCCAATTACTGTTATCGTTGTGGGAACCAGGCTGCTATCATGGAATTAGATGACACTTTGAAATATTCCTTCCTTCAGTTTGACCCAGCACCTCGTCGTGGAGAGCCTCATGTGACCCGGCGCACCCCAGACTACTTCCTGTAAATCCCTCTTGGGAAAACCTGCCTTTGTATGTGGAAGTATATCTGGCTTTTATATATATATATATATATATAAACAAAAAAAGCAACAGTAATCTATGTGTTTCTGTAACAAATTGGGATCTGTCTTGGCATTAAACCACATCATGGACCAAAATGTGCCATACTAATGATGAGCGTTCAGCACAATTTGAGACTGAAATTAGTGCAACACTAAGTTCTAGATCGGTCGGTCTTAACAGTTTGCCTGCTGTATCTGTAGTAACCATTTTCCTTGGGACTGTTCAAGCAAAAAAGGTAACCAACTCCATCTCTTGCACTTACTGGGAAATTTTAGTTAGGAGTGTTTAACTGGCATGGATTAATAGGGTTGGATTTTTATTTTTAAGAAAAATTCACAAGCTAACTTCCACTTAATTCATTACCATTTATTTTATTGAAATGTATAATTAACTGAAAAAAGGATTCTTGGGAGTACGTTGTCATAACATTTAAAGAGATTTCCCTTCTTTAAAACTAAATTACTGTTTTATGTTGATCTGCATATTTCTGTATATTTGTCATGATAGTGCTTGCATTCTACTTGGTGTACTGAGCAAATAAACTTTCTGTTTTAAACAAACAAAAAAAAGACTGGAATTTGAAGGCATCTCAAATTTGGTTGACTAAATTAAAAAGAAAACACACTGTTTGATTCTATTTACATGATGTTCAAGAACAGACTATGTGAATCTAAGGTGATAAAAGTCACAGTAATCATTATTGAAGCCCGAGCATCTAGAACCCATGTTCTGCAACAACAGAAGCCACTCAATGAGAAGCCCACACATCACAACCAGAGACTAGCCCCTGTTCACTGCAATTAGAGAAAGCCCACAAACAGCAGTGAAAACTCAACACAGCCAAAAATAAATAAATACAATTTTAAAATGCTGCTAAGTCACTTCAGTCGTGTCCGACTCATAGTGTGCGATCCCATAGACGGCAGTCCACCAGGCTCCCCCGTCCCTGGGATCTCCAGGCAAGAACACTGGAGTGGGTTGCCATTTCCTTCTCTAATGCATGACAGTGAAAAGTGAAAGGGAAGTTGCTCAGTCGTGTCTGACTCTTAGCGACCCCATGGACCGCAGCCTACCAGGCTCCTCCATCCATGGGATTTTTCAGGCAAGAGTACTGGAGTGGGATGCCATTGCCTTCTCCGTTTTAAAATGAGAAGACAGTAAAGGGTGGTCAATATATATGACACAAAAGAGTCATGGCTTAGGGTAATGAATAAGGGATGATGTTAAAGAGTTTTAGAAGTCCTTTTTATAGCTTGGTTAAAAGCTTTCATCCTTCATGCAGTGGAAGGATACAGAAGAAGATCAGAAATGGCAGGTCTATGAAGTGTCTTTTAAGAAATTATAAATTTTGAATTTCCCTGGTGGTGCAGTGGATAAGAATCTGCCTGCCAATACAGGGGGCATGAGTTCAATCCCTGGTCTCGGAAGATCCCAAGTGCCCCAGAGCCCGTGTGCCCACAACTACTAACCCTGCACTGTAGAGCCTGTGTTCTGCAACAAGAGAAGCCACCACAATGAGAAACCCGTGTACTGCAACGAAGAATAGCCCCTGCTCACCCCAACTAGAGAAAACAGCCTGTGCACTAACGAAGACCCAGCACCGCCAAAAATAAATTAATGAAAACAAAAAGTGCGGGGAGCCGGTGAGGCATTCCACTCGTGACAAAGGTCATGAGGAAGGAGGCTCGGCATACGCAAAGGAGGGATCGAGCCTCAGGAGTCCCCCCGGATATTCTCGAGCATTTTCCCCCAAAAAAACCAGAGTCTGCCTACTTTATTGCTTTGTGCTCTCACCTCTGACTTTACTGGGGGCTGTCCCCTACCACCATCTCTCTCTCTCTGTGTCAAAGAGTTAACTTACAGCTCCAATTAATAAAGTTCCTGGGCAATTAGGAGTGTTTAAATCCAAACCCCTCTGATGGCTCTCTAACTCGCCTGACAAGTTTACCCGGACTCCTGCAGCTATGCATACGATTGTTTACAGTCTCCCAGCCTTAAGAGGCATGGGAAGCTTAAGATATTCAAATAGCTTAGAGCCTCTCAGAGAGTTAAAAACTGTCAGAATAAACTAGTAAAGGATTTCATTGATGAGTCAATGCTTGTTGCCAAGTTTTCACATCCCCTGAATTGTATCCTTGAATATGTATTAATTAATAGTGGGTATGTAGAAAAAATAAGTAGTGGCCTTGGTGTTAGTAACTTTAGACCCTTAAGGTAATAAATTCTTTCTTTGTTGTAAACCCATTACACATCCGCCCTATAGGAATGCAATTTTATCTTTGGAAGATGGTGCCAAACCTTGAAATAATTACTCTTAGAGAAAGTAAGTCTTTGTTGATAAGTCCTTGTCAAGAGTCATAAAATGTTAGTAGGCCTTCTGGCCAGAAGATGATGTAAATCACCTAAACCATTTGTATACGATACATTTGCAGGAAAGAAACCTTGGTTTTTGATAAGAACCAAAGACTGCTGACTTTGCATCCCCTATTATCCTCTATGTGTAACTTAGGGTATAAAAGCCCCTGTTAAAAATAAAGCTACGGGCCTTGTTTACCAGCGCTTGGTCTCCCCATGTCATTCTTCCCTTTAACTTCCAGCTGAGTCTCCATCTGGAGCGCGGAACCCACCACGCTTACTAATCATGCCTGGGCTTCTAAGACCCACTCGAGAAGGAGTCTAGGGTGAGACACCTTCCGCTATTCGAGAGGGCGCCTGCGGCCTACGTAAGTGGTGCAAACTTCTTGTCTTGAAGTTTTATTGGTCTCCCGCGTAAACCAAGCTACTCAGCTTCTTTTCTCCACTGAATTTTCCTACTGAGCTATCCTCATTCTATTGTTCTCTATATCTCTAATTAGCATATAAATAGTCGCCTAGGCCGTCTCTCCTTCGAATACCCTGGATCAGCTGGGGCTGGTCCCCAGCAAAAAAGGAATTATACATTTTGAAATATTTCCAGAGGCACAGAAAAGTTGCAAATGTTACAGTTTTATTCACCCTTCATCTGAATTCTCTTAATGAGAACATCTTGTGTAAGCACAGTGCAATGTTCAAAACTAAAATAGTAAAAAAAAAAAAAAAAAAAAAACACAGAACTAAAATAGTGTTGGTGCAACACTCTTGGCTAAAGCACAGATATTATTTATTTATATTTCACAGCTCTTCCACTATATTCTTTTTCTATTCTATTCCAGGATGCCATCCAATATCTCACATTGCATTTATTTTTTGTGTTTTCTAAATCTCCTCTCTTTTGTAATAATTACTCAGTCTTTTATGACCTTGAGACTTAAAAAAAAGTACTTGTCAGTTACTTGTAGACTGTGACTCAGTCTGATATTTAAAAAAATATTTTCCTGATTTTTCTGATATTTGTTTTCTGGTTTTTCTTATGATTATATTGGGATTGTGCATTTTTGGCAAGAATAGTATAGAAATGACATGCCTTTCTTAGTTCATCCTACCAGGGGATACACGATGCTGCCCTCTGATATGTCTTATTACTGATAATGTCAACTTTGATCACTTGGTTAAGGTTTCTTTACTGTAAAGTTACTATATTTCTCTTTGTAATTAATAAATATCTGAAGGAATATGTTTAAGACTATGCAGAATTCTGTTTCTCTTCGAACTTTTGCCCATGAATGTTGGCATCCATCAGTGGATCTCACACACAATTATTACTGTGGTGTTTGTTCTAAAAATGATTTTCTATTTCCCTCATTCTTTCTACATTTATTTATTAATATTTAAATTTATTTATTTGGCCGCAACAAGTCTTCGTTGCATGCAGAATTTTTAGTTGTGAAATGTAGGATCCAGTTCCCTGACTGGGATTGAGCCTGGGCGCCCTGCACTGGGGGCCACTGGACCACCAGAGAAGCCCCCCTCCTACATTCATTAACTGAAATTCTCCCGTAAGGTAGAACTGTCTCTTCTTCCCAGTTTTTTATTTAGCCAATACTTTATATCACTATGGTCTCTTATCCAAGAGACCATTTATTTTATTTCATGGATTATAATCCAATATTTTATTTATTTTGTTGTTCAAACTGTTTCAGCTTTGTCATTGTGAGCTCCTTCAGATTGGCTCCTGTTTCTTTTTGACATGCCCCATCTAGAGTTCCAGAAAAACATCTATTTCTGCTTTATTGACTATGCCAAAGCCTTTGACTATGTGCATCACAATAAACTGTGGAAAATTCTGAAAGAGATGGGAATACCAGACCACCTGATCTGCCTCTTGAGAAATCTGTATGCAGGTCAGGAAGCAACAGTTAGAACTGGACATGGAACAACAGACTGGTTCCAAATAGGAAAAGGAGTATATCAAGGCTGTATATTGTCACCCTGCTTATTTAACTTACATGCAGAGTACATTATGAGAAACGCTGGAGTGGAAGAAGCACAAGCTGGAATCAAGATTTCCGGGAGAAATATCAATAACCTCAGATATGCAGATGACAACACCCTTAAGGCAGAAAGTGAAGAGGAACTAAAAAGCCTCTTGATGAAAATAAAAGTGGAGAGTGAAAAAGTTGGCTTAAAGCTCAACATTCAGAAAACTGAGATCATGGCATCCGGTCCCATCACTTCATGGGTAATAGATGGGGAAACAGTGGAAACAGTGTCAGACTTTTTTTGGGGGGCTCCAAAATCACTGCAGATGGTGACTGCAGCCATGAAATTAAAAGATGCTTACTCCTTGGAAGGAAAGTTATGACCAACCTAGATAGCATATTCAAAAGCAGAGACGGACCAACAAAGGTCCGTCTAGTCAAGGCTATGGTTTTTCCCGTGGTCATGTATGGATGTGAGAGTTGGACTGTGAAGAAAGCTGAGCGCCGAAGAATTGATGCTTTTGAACTGTGGTGTTGGAGAAGACTCTTGAGAGCCCCTTGGACTGCAAAGAGATCCAACCAGTCCATTCTGAAGGAGATCAGCCCTGGGATTTCTTAGGAAGGAATGATGCTGAAGCTGCAACTCCAGTACTTTGGCAACCTCATGCGAAGAGTTGACTCATTGGAAAAGACCCTGATGCTGGGAGGGATTGGGGGCTGGAGGAGAAGGGGACGACAGAGGATGAGATGGCTGGATGGTATCACTGACTCGATGGACGTGAGTCTGAGTGAACTCCAGGAGTTGGTGATGGACAGGGAGGCCTGGCATGCTGCGATTCTTGGGGTCACAAAGAGTCAGACACGACTGAGCGACTGAACTGAACTTACTAGCGTGTGAGATGAGTGCAATTGTGCAGTAGTTTGAACATTCTTTGGCATTGCCTTTCTTTAGGACTGGATTGAAAACTGACCTTTTCCAGTCCTGAGGCCATTGATGAGTTTTTCAAATTTGCTGGCATATTGAGTGCAGCACTTTCACAGCATCATCTTTTAGGATTTGAAATAGCTAAACTGGAATTCCATCACCTCCACTTGCTTTGTTCATAGTGATGCTTCCTAAGGCCCTCTTTTTTTTTTTTAATTAATTAATTAATTAATTAATTAATTTTTTCCTAAGGCCCTCTTGACTTCACATTCCAGGATGTCTGGCTCTAGGTGAGTGATCACACCATTGTGGTTATCTGGGCCATGAAGATCTTTTTTGTACAGTTCTTCTATGTAGTCTTACCACCTCTTCTTAATATCTTCTGCTTCTGTTAGGTTCATACCATTTCTGTCCTTTATTGTGCCCATCTTTGCATGAAATGTTCCGTTGGTATCTCTAATTTTCTTGAGGAGATCTCTAGTCTTTCCCATTCTATTGTTTTCCTCTATTTTTTTGCATTGATCACTGAGGAATGCTTCTTATCTCTCCTTCCTATTCTTTGGAACTCTGCATTCAGATGGGTTTATCTTTCCTTTTCTCCTTTGCCTTTAGCTTCTCTTCTTTTCTCAGCTATTTGTAAAGCCTCCTCAGGCAACCATTTTGCCTTTTTGCATTTCCTTTTCTTGGGGATGGTCTTGATCACTGCCTGCTGTACAATATCACGAGCTTCTGTCCATAGTTCTTCAGGCACTGTCTATTTGATCTAATCTCTTGAATATATTTGTGACTTCCAATGTATAAGCATAAGAGATGTGATTTAGGTCATACCTGAATGGTCTAGTGGTTTTCCCTACTTTGTTCAATTTAAGTCTGAATTTGGCAATAAGGAGTTCATGATCTGAGCCACAGTCAGCTCCTGGTCTTGTTTTTGCTGACTGTATAGATCTTCTCCATCTTTGACTGCAAAGAATATAATCAATCTGATTTCAGTGTTGACCATCTGGTGATGTCCATGTGTAGAGTTTTCTCTTGTGTTGTTTGAAGAGGGTGTTTGCTATGACCAGTGTGTTCTGTTGGCAAAATTCTGTTAGCCTTTGACCTGTTTCATTTTGTACTCTAAGGTCAAATTTGCCTGTTACTCCAGGTATCTCTTGACTTCCTACTTTTGCATTCCAGTCCAGATATAAGCTTTAGAAACAAAATTAGAGTGTCCTTTTAAAAACTTGATTAAAATTTTAATAATATAACAACAAGGAACTATCTCAAAAGTGAGTAATATAACTAGAATTTAATGTTCAGTGAAACACCAACACTTTTCATTGTGAGGGCAGTAACCCTGCAGCCAGGGAAGGCTTTATCCCATCAAATAAAAACGAGGTTTGTCAGGGAGTCAGGAAAAGCCAAGGGGCTATCTTGGATTTCCCATAACCCAGACAGATTTACAGCTATAGCTTACCCATTTTAATTGCCCAATTTAGGAGTAGACTATTGCCATGTTTTAAGGACATCAGATAGAAATAGGTTAATGAAAGTGAAGTTGCTCAGTCATATCCGACTCTTTGTGACCCCATGGACTGTAGCCTACCAGGCTCCTCTGTCCATGGAGTTTTCCAGGCAAGAGTACTGGAGTGGGTTGCCATTTCCTTCTCCAGGGGATCTTACCAACTCAGGGATCGAACCCGGGTCTCCTGCATTGCTAGCAGATGCTTTACTGTCTGAGCCACCAGGAGGTCAAGTGAGGGGTTAATTTGTAGAAGCAGAAGGAGCTTTATCTACATGTACCATAGATCATTGTGAAATAATACTTATTTACTCTCCTGGAGAAGGAAATGGCAACCCACTCCAGTATTCTTGCCTGGAGTATCTCATGGACAGAGGAGCCTGGTGAACTACAGTCCGTGGGGTTGCAAAACTTTATCAAAGTAACAAAAGACTTTACAAGCAAATATAAATTACTTAAAGGCAAAGAAATTCACAATCTGTTATCAAAAGCTGTGTTCTAAGAAAACTTTGTTCTTTTAACAGAGAGAGAAAACCAAATTCCAGTCTGGTACCAGTTTTTTTTTTTTTTTTTTAAACTTTACATAATTGTATTAGTTTTGCCAAATATCAAAATGAATCCATCACAGGTATACATGTGCTCCCCATCCTGAACCCTCCTCCATCCTCCCTCCCCATACCATCCCTCTGGGTCGTCCCAGTGCACTAGCCCCAAGCATCCAGTATCGTGCATTGAACCTGGACTGGCATCTCGTTTCATACATGATATTTTACATGTTTCAATGCCATTCTCCCAAATCTTCCCACCCTCTCCCTCTCCCACAGAGTCCATAAGACTGTTCCATACATCAGCGTCACTTTTGCTGTCTCGTACACAGGGTTATTGTTATCATCTTTCTAAATTCCATATATATGCGTTAGTATACTGTATTGGTGTTTTTCCTTCTGGCTTACTTCACTCTGTATAATAGGCTCCAGTTTCATCCACCTCATTAGAACTGATTCAAATGTATTCTTTTTAATGGCTGAGTTGTGTTTATCTAGTTAATCTTATAAAGTCTTTTCCATAAATCTTGAGGAAGCAGCAATATTCTTCTAAGTGCATGAGAGTGAAACCATAGACAGCATGTTTAAAATGTAACTATATTGTAATTGACAAAGCAACCTGGTCATTGCTGTGACATGTAACACTTTAATATGGTAACCAGAATTATAACTGACAACATTTTATCAGGACATATCGGATCTTTATGAATTCCACATAATTTTTAGGATATCTATATTAGTAACATCAACCATATATATAACCTGAGATTTATCACTTCTCCAACAATACTTCCCAAGTAATTTAACATATCAAATGAACCCATGTAGTTAAATACCTCTCTTTGGGATGTCTCAGAGGCCCTCTGAAGCATCCCAAAGTCAGCTAGAGGTCAAAAGAACTTCATTAGATTTTAATTTTAGGAAGTTTTGCCAAAAATATCAGCAGGGTTTATAACATTCAGTCCAACAGGTTTATATCAATCATTGTGAAACAGTAGTCATTTGCTTAGCCAAAGTTAACAAAAGATTTCAAAGGTAAACAGAACAGATCACTTCAGAGGTAAAGAAACTTAAAATTCATTACTGAAAGAAGTTCAACATCTCAAGAAAACTTGTATTATGTACAAAATTTTTCTTGGGGTCCACTTTCCATAAAACCTCTTTCTCTTTTTTTAAAATCACTTTATTTAGAAACAGCCACCTGTAAGTCAGATCTACTTTCTTTTTTCTTAATAAGATGCAATTTCATTTCTCATAGCTTTTTTTTTTTTTTTACTTAAAACACACATCTTATTTTCCTTAAGCAACTATGAACTGTACTTTATATTAGCATTCTGTAATACTTTGGCCACCTGATGCAAAGACCTGACTCATTTGAAAAGACCCTGATGCTGGGAAAGATTGAAGGCAGGAGGAGAAGGGGATGCCAGAGGATGAGATGGTTGGATGGCATCATAGACTGAATGGGCATGAGTTTGAGTAAACTCTGAGAGTTGGTGATGGACAGGGAGGCCTGGCGTGCTGCAGTCCACGGGATTGCAAAGAGTCAGATATGACTAAGCGACTGAACTGAGATTGGTGAACCAGTTTAATTATTAAAAATATTTGCTTTCTTATACAGAACATCGCAGGATGGCACCAAACATATTCATTAATAGTCCAAAATCTCTTTAGTTTCTCTGTAAGAGGAAGTTAGTGTTCAGTAAATAATGTTTCAAAATCTTATTTTATTTGGAAATGACCTAGCTATTTAGTAAGCTTTTATCACTTAGTTTAGTAGAACCCTAGAAATTCAAGTTACCCCAATCTTCAGAGATTATTTTAGACAGACATTCCTAAAGTATAATTATTCTTAACCAAGTCTATTTAAAAGCTCTTGTCATATATATATATATATATATAAAGTTTCTTCACTTGAATTACTTTCTTTGTTGGCAAATTTCACTTACATTAAACCTAGGCACAATAAACGTATTACACAATGCTGATGATTCAAGACATGTCTTAATTAGATTAGCAAACAAACATTAATACTAGATATTTAATATTGAATATTTCCCAGTTCACATGAACCTGAAGTTCCTTTAGGTTAATTTCTGTTGTAGTTGTTTGATTCGTAAGTGCTTGCTTTTCTTTAAGCCAATTGACTAACAAACATACACACTGAGACAAGGTAAATTCAGACAGACAGACAGAGATCTCATAGTTTTCTGCTTGAGATTTAAAATGTCTCTTTGGTTCTTTTCTCTCTCTATTTTTTCCCCCCTTGACTTGAAATTCTAATTTGCCCAAGGTTAAGGTCTCAGGCAAATTGGGCTCTGTATTTCAAGCAGCTTGCTGTACTAAATCACTTCAGCCGAGTCCAGCTGTTTGCGAGTCAATGGACTGCCAGGCTCCTCTGTCCATGGGATCCTTTAGGCAAGAATACTGGAGTGGGCCGCTATGCCTGCCTCCAAGGGAATCTTCCCAAACCAGGAATTGAACCCGCATCTCTTATCCTGCACTGTCAGAGTCTCTACCACTAACGCCATCTGGAAAGCCTAGGCAAAGGTTAACTTCAAGCATTTTTTCTAGGCAGACCTTTGTAAAAATCTAGCTGTTTTAAATTGCATATGCAAAAAGAACCGGTTTTGCAGTTTCAAAGGAAGAAAAAAAAATTCATTTTAACCAGTGTTCTCCTGAGTCTGTCAATTACAATTTGGCACTTACCAAGAGCTTTGTTAAAGACTGAACAACAAAGGCAATTTGCCACCTGCCTCTATGGAGATTACTCTAATTCCCTGGTGGCTCAGACAGTAAAAGCGTCTGCCTACTATGCGGGAGACCTGGGTTCAATCTTTGGCATGGGAAGATCTCCTGGAGAAGGAAATGGCAACCCACTCCAGTATTCTTGCCTGGAAAAGCCCATCCATGGACGGAGAAGCCTGGTGGGCTACAGTTCATGGGGTGGGAAAGAGTCGGACACGACTGAGCGACTTCACTTTATACGAAGATTGAGCCCCACGCTGCTATAGCTGTCGACGTTCAACAACCCCGAGGGAGTTCAGGGTGGAGTGAGGCACTCTGTGCTGCAGGGAATCTGCTGGGACAGGTCTTTAGAGGAAATGGCAATCCACCCCAGCACTCTTGCCTGGAAAATCCCATGGACGGAGGAGCCTGATAGGCTACAGTCCATGGGGTCGCAAAGAGTCGGACACGACTGAGCGACTTCACTTCACATGTTTTTAAGAACAGATATTATGGTCTCAATCCTTGCATCTCCTCATATCTAGAGAAGCAATAAATCCCTTCATGGTGACATCAGATCCTGTTGACTAACAGAAAACCTTTTGTATTGAATGGTATTGAACTCTGCCCTTCACCAAAACCTTATATATTGACCTTCTCCCATTGCCACTTCGGAGCAGTATCTCAGAGCTATCTGAAATGCTGCCTCCTGGGCTACAGTCCTCATTTTGCTCCAATTACTTCATGGCAAATAGATGGGGAAACAATGGAAACAGTGACAGACTTTATTTTCTTGGGCTCCAAAATCACTGCAGATGGTGACTGCAGCCATGAAATGAAAAGATGCTTGCTCCTTGGAAGAAAAGTTATCACCAACTTAGACAGCATATTAAAAAGCAGAGACATTACTTTGCCAACAAAGGTCCATCTACTCAAAGCTATGGTTTTTCCAGTAGTCATATATGGATGGATATGGGTGCTGGGCTATAGAGAAAGCTAAGGGCCGAAGAATTGGTGCTTTTGAACTGTGGTTTTGGAGAAGACTCCTGAGAGTCCCTTGGACTGAGGAGATCAACCAGTCCATCCTAAAGGAAATCAGTCCTGAGTATTCATTGGAAGGACTGATGCTGCAGCTGAAATTCCAATACTACCTTGATGCTGGGAAAGATTGAAGGCAGGAGGAGAAGGGTGCAACAGAGGATGAGATGGTTGGATGGCATCATGGACTCAATGGACATGAGTGTGAGTAAATTCTGGGAGTTGGTGATGGACAGGGAGGCCTGGCGTGCTGCAATGCATGGGGGTTGCAAAGAGTCAGACACGGCTGAGCGACTGAACTAAATGGAAAACTTGACTTGCAACTCTCAAGTTGTACATCTTTTTTTAGTCAACAAGTCTAAAGAATATCATGGCTATCCAGTGCCAAAAAGTCACCTTTCCTTTCTGTAGTCATAGTTTTATAGCTAAAAATATAGACCAAAGTGGAAAGTGAAAGTTGCTAGTCATATCCGACTCTTTGCGACTCCATGGACTATACCGTGCATGGAATTCTCCAAGCCAGAATACTGCAGTGGGTAGCTGGTCCCTTCTCTAGCGTATCTTCCCAACCCAGGGGTCGAACCCAGGTCTCCCTGGGTTGCAGGCGGATTCTTTACTAGCTGAGCCACCAGGGAAGCCCCAAATATAGACCATTTTGGTGCTCAAATTGACTCAGAATAGAGGCAGGAAAAAAAAAAAAAAGCTAGAGTGGGCGACGGAGTGGAAGAAGTTGGGCTTCTCCTCCCCCCACTGAGAGATGAGAAAGTTAGAAGGGGATTAGCTGATGGAGAGGGAGACAGAGGCAGAAGTGGGGGTGGTGTAAAGCTACAACAGGAAAAAGAAAAAAGAAGGCAAGGGGAGTGGGGGACATTGTTAGAGCTGTGTGCCGGCTCAAGGGAGAAGCGGACTTAAGAGGTGAAGATTTGAGCAACTAAAATACAATCTTGGCATTGTAACATGGACGGTTGTACTCACAAATTGAACAATTCTTTTTTTCCAATTGTAACTTCTCTTCAGACAATTTTAAATTAGCTTCATGTACCTAACAGTAGGCAGAGAGGAGGATCCAGCCTCTCACCCAATGTGTCACATTCTTATCCATTTTCAATCTGTGTGAGCCGAAAACATGCAATAGTTTCTAATGGTTCAGTTAGATTCAGTTCAGTCGCTCAGTCGTGTCCGACTCTTTGTGACCCCATGAATCGCAGCACGCCAGGCCTTCCTGTCCATCACCAGCTCCGGGAGTTTACTCAGACTCACGTCCATCGAGTCAGTGATGCCATCCAGCCATCTCATCCTCTGTTGTCCCCTTCTCCTCCTGCCCTCAATCCCTCCCAGCATCAGGGTCTTTTCCAATGAGTCTACTCCTCACATGAGGTGGCCAAAGTACTGGAGTTTCAGCTTTAGCATCATTCCTTCCTAAGAAATCCCAAGGCTGATCTCCTTCAGAATGGACTGATTGGATCTCCTTGCAGTCCAAGGGACTCTCAAGAGTCTTCTCCAACACCACAGTTCAAAAGCATCAATTCTTCAGCGCTCAGCTTTCTTCTCAGTCTAACTCTCACATCCATACATGACCACAGGAAAAACCATAGCTTTGACTAGACGAATCTTTGTTGACAAAGTAATGTCTCTGCTTTTGAATATGCTATCTAGATTGGTCATAACTTTCCTTCCAAGGAGTAAGCGTCTTTTAATTTCATGGCTGCAGTCACCACCTGCAGTGATTTTGAGCCCAAAAAAATAAAGTCTGACGCTGTTTCTACTGTTTCCCCATCTATTTCCCATGAAGTGATGGGACCAGATGCCATGATCTTAGTTTTCTGAATGTTGAGCTTTAAGCCAACTTTTTCACTCTCCACTTTCACTTTCATCAAGAGGCTTTTTAGCTCCTCTTCACTTTCTGCCATAAGGGTGGTGTCATCTGCATATCTGAGGTTATTGATATTTCTCCCGGCAATCTTGATTCCAGCTTGTGCTTCTTCCAGTCCAGCGTTTCTCATGATGTACTCTGCATGTAAGTTAAATAAGCAGGGTGACAATATACAGCCTTGATGTACTCCTTATCCTATTTGGAACCAGTCTGTTGTTCCATGTCCAGTTCTAACTGTTGCTTCCTGATCTGCATACAAATTTCTCAAGAGGCAGGTCAGGTGGTCTGGTATTCCCATCTCTTTCAGAATTTTCCACAGTTTATTGTGATCCACACAGTCAAAGGCTTTGGCATAGTCAATAAAGCAGAAATAGATGTTTTTCTGTAACTCTCTTCCTTTTTCCATGATCCAGCGGATGTTGGCAATTTGATCTCTCGTTCCTCTGCCTTTTCTAAAACCAGCTTGAACATCAGGAAGTTCACGGTTCACATATTGCTGAAGCCTGGCTTGGAGAATTTTGAGCATTACTTTACTAGCGTGTGAGATGAGTGCAATTGTGAGGTAGTTTGAGCATTCTTTGGCATTGCCTTTCTTTGGGATTGGAATGAAAACTGACCTTTTCCAGTCCTGTGGCCACTGCTGAGTTTTCCAAATTTGCTGGCATATTGAGTGCAACACTTTCACAGCATCATCTTTCAGGATTTGAAATAGCTCAACTGGAATTCCATCACCTCCACTAGCTTTGTTCATAGTGATGCTTTCTAAGGCCCACTTGACTTCACATTCCAGGATGTCTGGCTCTAGGTCAGTGATCACACCATCGTGATTATCTGGGTCATGAAGATCATTTTTGTACAGTTCTTCTGTGTATTCTTGCCATCTTGTCTTAATATCTTCTGCTTTGTTAGGTCCATACCATTTCTGTTCTTTATCGAGCCCATCTTTGCATGAAATGTTCCCTTGGTATCTCTAATTTTCTTGAAGAGATCTCTAGTCTTTCCCATTCTGTTGTTTTCCTCTATTTCTTTGTATTGATCACTGAGGAAGGCTTTCTTATCTCTTCTTGCTATTCTTTGGAACTCTGCATTTAGATGCTTATATCTTTCCTTTTCTCTTTTGCTTTTTGCTTCTCTTCTTTTCACAGCTATTTGTAAGGCCTCCCCAGACAGCCATTTTGCTTTTTTGCATTTCTTTTCCATGGGGATGGTCTTGATCCCTGTCTCCTGTACAATGTCACAAACCTCATTCCATAGTTCATCAGGCACTCTATCTATCAGATCTAGGCCCTTAAATCTATTTCTCACTTCCACTGTATAATCATAAGGGATTTGATTTAGGTCATACCTGAATGGGCTAGTGGTTTTCCCTACTTTCTTCAATTTAAGTCTGAATTTGGCAATAAGGAGTTCATGATCTGAGCCACAGTCAGCTCCCGGTCTTGTTTTTGCTGACTGTATAGAGCTTCTCCATCTTTGGCTGCAAAGAATATAATCAATCTGATTTCGGTGTTGACCATCTGGTGATGTCCATGTATAGAGTCTTCTCTTGTGTTGTTGGAAGAGGGTGTTTGTTATGACCGGTGCATTTTCTTGGCAAAACTCTATTAGTCTTTGCCCTGCTTCATTCCGTATTCCAAGGCCAAATTTGCCTGTTACTCCAGGTGTTTCTGGACTTCCTGCTTTTGCATTCCAGTCCCCTATGATGAAAAGGACATCTTTTTTGGGTGTTAGTTCTAAAAGGTCTTGTAGGTCTTCATAGAACCGTTCAACTTCAGCTTCTTCAGCATTACTGGTTGGGCCATAGACGTGGATTACTGTGATATTGAATGGTTTGCCTTGGAAACGAACAGAGATCATTCTGTCGTTTTTGAGATTGCATCCAAGTACTGCATTTCAGACTCTTTTGTTGACCATGATGGCCACTCCATTTCTTCTGAGGGATTCCTGCCCGCAGTAGATATAATGGTCATCTGAGTTAAATTCACCCATTCCAGTCCATTTCAGTTCGCTGATTCCTAGAATGTTGACATTCACTCTTGCCATCTCTTGTTTGACCACTTCCAATTTGCCTTGATTCATGGACCTGACATTCCAGGTTCCTATGCAATATTGCTCTTTATAGCATCGGACCTTGCTTCTATCACCAGTCACATCCACAGCTGGATATTGTTTTTGCTTTGGCTCCATCCCTTCATTCTTTCTGGAGTTGTTATTTCTCCACTGATCTCCAGTAGCATATTGGGCACCTACTGACCTGGGGAGTTCCTCTTTCAGTATCCTATCATTTTGCCTTTTCATACTGTTCATGGGGTTCTCAAGGCAAGAATACTGAAGTGGTTTGCCATTCCCTTCTCCAGTGGACCACATTCTGTCAGATCTCTCCACCATGACCCGCCCATCTTGGTTTGCCCCATGGGCATGGCTTAGTTTCATTGATGGTTTTCATTGATGATTCTAATGGTTCAGCCCGCTTTAATTTAAAGTTCCAGTTCTCACATAATCCAGTGAATCTGTCCCATTCCCTAGCTAACGAGCAATAAGATGAATCTTCCCATCTGGGAATAAAAACTTCATCAAACTTAATCTCTTTTCTTAAAGAGTGGCATTTTGTCTTACAAATCCTGCTCACAGCACCAATTAATGCTTTGCCTAAAATTTTCACTGGTTCAAAGGATTTGTTAACAAAAGAAGCCACTTGTTTTACAAATAAATAATACAGATATTTATTAGAGAATTATGTAGCTTACTTTCAACATACTAACATGAAAAGAAAAGAGAAATAGAAAGAGCAGAGAATATATCACCAAATTGGGTTTTGAGCAACATCCAGATTTTAACGGTGTTGGGAAGTCCCCTGTCACAGCACAGCTGGAGCCTCAATTCGGAAGAGGGTCCCAGGGAGTGAGTCTGTTCCATGGATGAGACTTCAGTTGAGTTTCTTTTAGTTTCCGGACATTACAGGGCATGTCCTGGTGGTGGATGGGGGTTTGCACTTCGCCATGTAGCCTACTCATATCTATTATTAGAGTCAAGGGCACACTCTATTATACCTGTTTTTGCTAATCAAACCTATCCACACCACAGATGTTGACTTCCATCTTTGTATGAACATGTCTGTAAAGAACAGTGTGTGATCAGCTATGTTTTCTAAATGACTTGCATATTACAGGCTGTCGCAATGTTGGTATACAGCCACAGGCATTGGCTCCAAGAGCCCTAGGAGCCGGTCAGATAGCCCAGTCTCTAATGCAAAATATTATCCCTAGTATTTGCATATAACTTACCTCTACTTTAAATCATCTTTAGATTATGTCTATTACCTAATAGAGTGTAAATGCTGTGGAAATAATTGAAATACAGAGTAGATGCTATGTGAATGGTTGCTTTTTGGAATTTTCTGGAATTTTGGGGGGCGATATTTTCTGTCCCTGGTTGACTGAATCCATGGCTGTAAAAGCCATAAATGTGAAGGGCTGACTATATAGACATTTTGCAAGTGATATAAATAGATATTGTCTTAATTTATACATTTAGTTGCAAAAGTAGGAAAAAGTTATATGGTCTAATTGTCATTAATTATTTTGGTGTATCAGGCTGAATACTCTAGAAGTTAACTTTGTGGGCCACTGCCAAAGAACATTTACAAGGTATTGGATAGGTGTCAATACCTTATCAACCCTGCTAGGGTTAAATTTGTTTCCCTTTTGCCTGTGCCTTGGACAATCAATTAGTATACATGTTGAAAAAAACACACAGACATGAATGTGGAGTCCGGTTTCTTTGAGTGTCATTGCCCTTCTTGGAGCAGGTGGGCACAAGAAACTCCAGATGTGGACAGTTGACCCAACTTGTGGAAATTCTCAAAGATGGTGATGCTTAACCCTTACTGTTTTAATACCTGGTACAATTGTGAGCTGCATAGACCTCCTCAACTTATGAAGTGGAAGTGGTATTTGTTTTTTTTAAACCCACAAAACATTCACTTTGGCTGACTACTTAAAAACATTGAAAGAAATAATGACATTTGAAAAATTAAGAGTATTTTGCATTAATGAGTGTAATGATTCTTACTTGAAATTTTAGAAAAATAAGAATTATCAACAGTCATAAATAATTTAACTAAATATACAAAAGCAAGGATGTCTTTACAAGGAACAGGTAAAGCATTAGTCTTAAAAGAAAATATTTGCCTGAGATTAGAGATGAAGACATAAATTGTGAGTGAAAACATCAGCTATTTTGTATTGATCTCTTTTGTGAGAATAGAATGATAATTTTATTTTTTATTTAATTTTGACTGTGCTGTACCTTCACTGCTGCTTGAAGGCTTTCTCTAGTTTCGGTACACAGGCTTCTCATTGCGATGGCTTCTCTTGTTGAGGGGCATAGGCTTTAGAGTCTGGGCTCAGTATTTATGGTATATGGACTCAGTTGTCCTGTGGCGTGGGGAATCTTCCTGGACCAGGGATTGAACCTGTGTCCCCTGCATTGGTAGGTGGATTCTTAACCACTGGACCACCAGGGAAGCCCACATGATAATTTTAAATGTCACCAGATTCATGTTGATTTTCATTATCTATCATTTCAAAATGTTTTAAATATCTATTGCATTTTAAAAAGTAATCTTTTTACAGTTTTATTGGAGCTGAACATGATTTTATGTAAGCAGATTAATTATATATTGAAAGTTTGTACAAAAGTATTAATCAGATCAGATCAGATCAGTCACTCAGTCGTGTCCGACTCTTTGCGACCCCATGAATTGCAGCACGCCAGGCCTCCTTGTCCATCACCAACTCCTGGAGTTCACTGAGACTCACGTCCATCAAGTCAGTGATGCCATCCAGCCATCTCATCCTCTGTCGTCCCCTTCTCCTCCTGCCCTCAATCCCTCCCAGCATCAAAGTCTTTTCCAATGAGTCAACCCTTCGCATGAGGTGGCCAAAGTACTGGAGTTTCAGCTTTAGCATCATTCCTTCCAAAGAAATCCCAGGGCTGATCTCCTTCAGAATGGACTGATTGGATCTCCTTGCAGTCCAAGGGACTCTCAAGAGTCTTCTCCAACACCACAGTTCAAAAGCATCAATTCTTTGGCACTCAGCCTTCTTCACAGTCCAGCTCTCACATCCATACATGACCACAGGAAAAACCATAGCCTTGACTAGACGAACCTTTGTTGGCAAAGTAATGTCTCTGCTTTTGAACATGCTATCTAGGTTGGTGAACAGTATGAAAAGGCAAAATGATAGGATACCGAAAGAGGAACTCCCCAGGTCAGTAGGTGCCCAATATGCTACTGGAGATCAGTGGAGAAATAACTCCAGAAAGAATGAAGGGATGGAGCCAAAGCAAAAACAATACCCAGCTGTGGATGTGACTGGTGATAGAAGCAAGGTCCGATGCTATAAAGAGCAATATTGCATAGGAACCTGGAATGTCAGGTCCATGAATCAAGGCAAATTGGAAGTGGTCAAACAAGAGATGGCAAGAGTGAATGTCAACATTCTAGGAATCAGCGAACTGAAATGGACTGAAATGGGTGAATTTAACTCAGATGACCAATACATCTACTACTGCGGGCAGGAATCCCTCAGAAGAAATGGAGTGGCCATCATGGTCAACAAAAGAGTCTGAAATGCAGTACTTGGATGCAATCTCAAAAACGACAGAATGATCTCTGTTCGTTTCCAAGGCAAACCATTCAATATCACAGTAATCCACGTCTATGGCCCAACCAGTAATGCTGAAGAAGCTGAAGTTGAACGGTTCTATGAAGACCTACAAGACCTTTTAGAACTAACACCCAAAAAAGATGTCCTTTTCATCATAGGGGACTGGAATGCAAAAGCAGGAAGTCCAGAAACACCTGGAGTAACAGGCAAATTTGGCCTTGGAATACGGAATGAAGCAGGGCAAAGACTAATAGAGTTTTGCCAAGAAAATGCACCGGTCATAACAAACACCCTCTTCCAACAACACAAGAGAAGACTCTATACATGGACATCACCAGATGGTCAACACCGAAATCAGATTGATTATATTCTTTGCAGCCAAAGATGGAGAAGCTCTATACAGTCAGCAAAAACAAGACCGGGAGCTGACTGTGGCTCAGATCATGAACTCCTTATTGCCAAATTCAGACTTAAATTGAAGAAAGTAGGGAAAACCACTAGCCCATTCAGGTATGACCTAAATCAAATCCCTTATGATTATACAGTGGAAGTGAGAAATAGATTTAAGGGCCTAGATCTGATAGATAGAGTGCCTGATGAACTATGGAATGAGGTTTGTGACATTGTACAGGAGACAGGGATCAAGACCATCCCCATGGAAAAGAAATGCAAAAAAGCAAAATGGCTGTCTGGGGAGGCCTTACAAATAGCTGTGAAAAGAAGAGAAGCAAAAAGCAAAAGAGAAAAGGAAAGATATAAGCATCTAAATGCAGAGTTCCAAAGAATAGCAAGAAGAGATAAGAAAGCCTTTTTCAGGGTTCAATGCAAAGAAATAGAGGAAAACAACAGAATGGGAAAGACTAGGGATCTCTTCAAGAAAATCAGAGATACCAAAGGAACATTTCATGCAAAGATGGGCTCGATAAAGGACAGAAATGGTATGGACCTAACAGAAGCAGAAGATATTAAGACAAGATGGCAAGAATACACAGAAGAACTGTACAAAAATGATCTTCATGACCCAGATAATCACGATGGTGTGATCACTGACCTAGAGCCAGACATCCTGGAATGTGAAGTCAAGTGGGCCTTAGAAAGCATCACTATGAACAAAGCTAGTGGAGGTGATGGAATTCCAGTTGAGCTATTCCAAATTGTGAAAGATGATGCTGTGAAAGTGCTGTATTCAATATGCCAGCAAATTTGGAAAACTCAGCAGTGGCCACAGGACTGGAAAAGGTCAGTTTTCATTCCAATCCCAAAGTATTAATAGGATATATTAAATAAATGCAGATAAATTTTAAAATTAAATCTGTGTTCTAAAAAAAAAACTGCCTGCTGGGTTTTAGCTCCACAGATTATCTTCTCTGTTCTCCCAACTCATCTGCCTGCCTCTGAAGTGGCTCACTGCCTCACTTCAGATCTATGCTCAAAGTCTACTCTGCACAGAAACCTTCTCTGATCCTACTATCAGAAATGGCCATCGCCATTTCTCTGCAGCTGTTGCCTGCGGTTATTCTTGTGAGGCACACACAAGTCTCTGACATGAGAATGTGTGTGTCTGCAGTGCTCAGTCGTGTCCGACTCTCTGCGACCCCATGCCTACCAGATTCCTTTTTCCATGAAATTTTACAGGCAATAATACTGGAGTGGGTTGCCAGGGCTGAACCCACATCTCTTGCATCTCCTGCATTAGCAGGCAGATTCTTTACCACTAGCGTCACCTGGAAGCCCAAAGTCTAATCACCCCAGATGGGACCCAAACCCACAATCCCTGGCTTAGGAGGCCAGTGACTGAGGCACTCACTAATCCCTGACATTAGCACAGACATGTTTATTTGTGGGTTTCCCAGGCGGCTCAGTGGTAAAGAGTTTGCCTGCCAATGCAGGAGACACAGGTTTGATCGCTGGGTAGGGAAATCCCTTGGAGAAGGAAATGGCAACCCTCTCCAGTATTCTTGCCTGAGAAATCCCATGGACAGAGGAGCCTGGTGGGCTATAGTCTATAGGGTCACAAAGAGTCAGACAGGACTGAGCACACAGCCTCTCTGCCCTCCCAGAAAGTCAGCTGGGAGACAGTAGGACCTGTTATGTCTGTCTGCTACTATGCACATATACTGCTTGACTCAGGCCTTGAGGGAATGTTCAGTGACTCAGTAGATGTTATAAAGGCGTGGACTCTGGAATCAGGAAGACCCTGACATGAATCCCAGCTCTGCTTCATTCTTTCTGGGTGTCCTGGATAAGTGGCAACTCCTGAGCCTCAGTGACCCTGTCTGATAAATGGGGACGTTGGTCTTTGCACCAAAGGGTCATTGAGGGAACTCAATGAACTCAAGCAGGCTTAGCAGAGCACCTGCCAGTGTAAACAGCTGGTACCTGAGAACTGCTCTTAATCCTTCCTGGGGCCTCCCAAAGGCCAAGTAAATGTTCTCTGATATCCTCTCCCTAGGTGAGGCATGGACGAAAAGAGAGGTAGAATGCCAAACAAGAGGCTGAGGAGGTTTGTTGTGGTGTCAGTTTACAGCCTTGACTTTGAGTTGTCTCAGTCCTGACTCTTTCTTCTAAGTCAGTGGCAGGTGAGGGTGGGGCAAATGGTGGAGAGAAATGATAACTCCAGTCCTACCAACAGCCAGCCCAGCTCTGAGACCCCCTTGTCATCCCTGGAAAGCTTTAGACGGGGTTTCAATCATTGAATTCCAGAACTTGAGAATCCCAAACACACCCATGCATGCGTGTGTGCTCAGTCGTGTCTGATTCTCTGTGACCCCATGGACTGTAGCCCACCAGACTGCTCTGTCCATGGAGTTTTCCAGGCAAGAATCCTGGAGTGGGTTGCCATTTCCTCCTTCAGGAGATCTTCCTGACTGAGGGATCGAACCTGTATCTCCTGAGTCTCCCGCATTGGCAGACGGATTCTTTACCACTGCACCGGCACACCAGCACTAATATGCAATTGCTATAGAAGTGTGAGAGAATAAATTGCCCTCGTGTCCACCAAATCCTTTCTTGAATCTACTTCTGATCCATCTGCCTGTTGGAATGCACAGTGGTACTATCTTCCTTTCCCTTCGTTCCTGGGCATAAGGAAGCTCCCTGCAGAGAAGACTACTCACATCCTCTCCCCAGCTCCGAGCCTTCTTCATCACAATCCTGGGGACTCAGAGGCACTCCCTCTCATTGTCCCCTCAGCCTCCATTTGGTATTTGAAGGATCAAGGGTAGTGGGGATGTGGCTTCCTTATTCAGTCACAGACTTGGAGAATTGACCTGGGGTTGAAAGGAGAGGTGGGGGAATTAATGAAGCAAAGACAGACGTAAGGAACTGGGGATTTGAGTGGAGAAAAAGGAGAGGAAGGTTTCCCTGGTGGCTCAGCTGGTAAAGAATCCGCCTCCAGTGTGGGAGACCTGGGTTCAATGCCTGGGTTGGGAAGATCCCCTGGAGAAGGGAACGGCTACCCAATCCAGCATTCTGGCCTGGAGAACTCCATGGACTCTACAGTCCATGGGGTCACAGAGTCAGACATAACTGAACAATCTTCACTTCACTTAAAGGAGAAGAACTTCGCCCTCATGCTGTGGGCAACTTAACTACCTGTTAAGCAGTTCCTCTTTATATAGCAATGGTGGCTGGATTGGACAAGAATACATGAAAGAGAAATTGAGAGGTGCACACGTTGGAAGAAAGTTACAGACAGGATCAAGCAATGGTAGATGTTCCGTTTCGGTGGGACAGATGACAGTCCGGGGAGTGTTATTTTTTTCTTTTGAACTTTTTCTTTTGTTTTGGGGTATAGGCGATTAACAATGTTGTGGTAGTTTCAGGTGAACAGTGAAGGGACTCAGCCTTACATATACATGCATCCATTCTTCCCCAAACTCCTCTCCCACCCAGGCTGTCAAATGACGTTGAGCAGAGTTCCCTGTGCTCTACAGCAGGTCATTGTTGGTTATCCATTTTAAATAGAGCAGTGTGTACATGTCCATCCCAAACCCCAGGCGAGTATTATTGAAGGACAGCGAGGAAGAGCTGCTTGTATAGGAGAACATAGCGTACACTTGAGAGACGTACAAGTGTAGGCGTTTTAGAGAAGAAGGGGGAAGAAGGGCCAAAAATCAGAAACACAGAGGAAGACACCGGGAAGGGAGTTATCACACATGGGGACAGTCAAAGACAGACACTCCTGGAGGTGGAAGACAGACAGAGAAGGGGGCCCGAATCACTTGTTGATTACTTCTGAGGTCCCTGGGGGCATTTAAACGTAGGGAGTGGGGTGGGCTTTGGGTATTCAAGGGCTCTGAATGCCTGGCTGAGGAGCTCCGACTTTGTTTCCTAGGTCCCTGTACAAAGATGCTGAGAAAGTCTTACTGTCCACAGTGTTTAATTCTTGGTTGACTGGTAAAGGCCAACTTAGGAATCTCCTGGCTGAGAGTGAAATCAGAGACTTTCATGTTGTCCATACTCAGAGGATGAAGGAGATATTTACTGGGGAATTGGTGGATGAATAGGGGACCCACTTTCTCTGACTCAGTCTTAACCATCAAGGACCCTGTCACTTCCCACCATCAAGGACCACTGAATCGCTGCATACCTTCTCTCTGCTTTTTAAAGTTTTTTTTTTGACATGGACCATTTAAAAAAAATCTTTATTGAATTTGCTACAATATTGCTTATTTTTTATCTATTATTTCAAACTTTAAACTTTTTATTTTGTGTTGGAGTATGGCTGATTAACAATTTTGTGGTAGTTTCAATGAACAGGGAGGGCTTCCCTTGTGGCTTAGCTGGTAAAGGATCTATCTGCAATTCGGGAGACCTCAGTTCAATCCCTTGGTTGGG
Source organism: Bos indicus (assembly GCF_029378745.1). Taxonomy (NCBI): domain Eukaryota; kingdom Metazoa; phylum Chordata; class Mammalia; order Artiodactyla; family Bovidae; genus Bos; species Bos indicus. The sequence goes on from NC_091777.1 coordinate 50,621,694, forward strand.
AAGATGCCCTGGAGAAGGGAAAGGCTATCCACTCCAGTATTCTGGCCTGGAGAATTCCCTGGACTGTACAGTCCATGGGGTCACAAAGAGTTGGACATGAGTGAGCGACTTTCACTTCACTTCAATGAACAGGGAAGGAACTCAACCATACATATACAGGTATCCATTCTGCCCCCAAACACCGTTCCATCCAGGCTGGCATATCTGTTATGTTTTTTTTTTTAATTGAAATACAGTTGATTTACAATTCTGTGCTAATTTCAGGTGTACAACAAAGTGGTTCAATTATACATATATATATACTTTTTCAGGTTCTTTTCCCTTTAGACTGTTATAAGATATTGAACATAATTCCCTGTGCTATATAGTATGCCCTTGTTGGTTACTATTTTATATATGAAAGTGAAAATATAGTGAACTGTACTCAATATTTTATAATAGTCTGTAAGGGAAAAGAATCTGAAAAAGTGTGTATATGTATAACTGAATCACTTTATTGTATACCCGAAACTAATGCAGCATTGTAAATCAACTATATCAATTAAAAAACCCCCAAAATCCCATAGTAGTGTGTATATGTTAATCTCAAATTCTTAATTTATCTCTCTCCCACAAATATCTGCTTTTTTTTTTTTTTTTAACCTTAAGTCACATGAGATCTTAGCTCCTTGACGAGGGATTGAACCCACACACCCTACATTTCAAAGGCGAACCCTTAACCACTGGGTCCTAGTGGGACCAGAGGAATCTTTCTCAGTATGACCATTTCATTCATTAATCAAGTCAACAAGTATTAATCAAGGACCAACTAACTACAGTTGACCCTTGAACAACATGGGTTTGGACTGTGTTGTGGGTCCACTGACTTGAAATATTTTTTTCAGGAAATATGTACTACTGCAGTACTGCATGATCTAGTTGAATCTGCAATGTGAAACTGAGGAGAGGAAGGGCTGGCTGTCAAGTTACAGGCAGATTGTCCATCGCCAGGAAGCAGCTCCTCCAGAGCCTGCATTTTTCCAGAGTCAACTGTCTAGGTGCTGGCACTATGTGCTTAGTCACTCAGTTGTGCCCAACTCTCTGCGACCCCATGGGCTGCAGCCCGCCAGGCTCCTCTGTCCATGGGATTCTACAGGCAAGAATCCTGGAGTGGGTTGCCATTCCCTTCTCCAGGGGATCTTCCTCACCCAGAGATCAAACTCAAGTCTCCTGTGTCTCCTGCATTGAAGGCAGATTCTTTACCACTGAGCTACTGGGGAAACAGCAAAGTATAAAACAGAAAAAAAAAAAAAAAAAAGCCCCAATCTCACCACGTTGACACTCTTGTCAGGCTGTGTCTTGTGTACAGCTGTGAGAATTTTTCCTGGGTCGATTGCCAGCAGCGGAATTACTTCGGGTCTCAGTGTATGTACTACTTGAACTCGGCCAACCATAACCAAATTCTCTTGCAATGTTAGTTCAACTAATATATACTCCCACCAATGGCATTAGAAAGGTTCCTGGTGTTGTCCTTCAATGTTTGTTTCTATCAGTTATGAAATTTTGCTAATCTGATGGGTGTGAAATGATACCTCATTTTAATTGACTCTTCTCCAAATGACCTCAGAGTTGAGCCTTTCCTGTGTGTATGAGTCGTTCCATTTTCTCCTTTGTGAACTGCCTTTTAATACCTTTTAGTTTTTTCTTATTAGTTTATAGTTTAGTCTGACCACTGATCTTTTGTTGGAAGGGCCAATTCTTTTGAAAACCTTGTCTGACTGGATCCGGCCCTCCCAGGATAATCACATTTATGATTAACTCAAAAAAATCAACATATTTGGGGCTCTAATTAGTCTTCAAAATCCCCTTTGTCATGGAAGGTAACATAGTCATGGGAGCATGCCATCCTATTCACACATGCCACCTACACTTAAGAGAAGGGATTATATGGAAGTATGGGTCATGCGGCATCGATTAAAGAATTCTGCGTATAACAAGTATTGTAAGAAGTTAAACCATTTTTTTTTTTTTTTTACCTTCTTAAAGGCGTGGTTTCTGGTCTTGTTGATTCTACTTTTTTTTTTTTCCAACACTAGTTTACTGGTTACCAGGTTATTACTGAGTGAGATCCTGACGTAGGTACTTCTGTCCATGGAGTTTGGAAGTTGGCACATTGAAGTGTTCTGGTTCCCTAACTTGGAAGCTTGCTACTATTTTGTTTTTGTGTTCCTGTGTTTGTTGTTGTTTGTGTTTGTTGTTCATTCATTTCTGCTAGTATGTTATTTCTTTGACCTTTTAAAAAGTCTTGCTCAGTTATTATTTAAACTTTTTTTTCCTATACTGGATGCCGAACTCATTCAGTTTTCTTGTTTTCATATAAGCACTCCTCTCTGAAGTCTGTATCCTTTAATGATATGAGATGCAATAATTTCATCATTCACGCTAAACATTTTAAATATCAAATATGATTTCTACTTGGTCCATCCATTGTATCAGTTCAGTTCAGTTCAGTTCAGTTGCTCAGTCGTGTCCGACTCTTCGCAGCCCCATGGATTGCAGCACTCCAGGCTTCCCTGTCCATCATCAACTCCCGGAGCTTACTCAAACTCATGTCCATCGAGTTGGTGATACCATCCAACCATCTCATCCTCTGTTGTCCCTTTCTCCTCCCGTCTTCAATCTTTCCCTGCATCAGGGTCTTTTCCAATTAGTCAGTTCTTCCCATCAGGCCAAAGTATTGGAATTTCAGCTTCATCAGTCCTTCCAATGAATATTCAGGACTGATTTCCTTTAGGATGGCCTGGTTGGATCTCCTTGCAGTCCAAGGGACTTTCAAGAGTCTTCTCCAATACCACAGTTCAAAGGCATCAATTCTTCAGCACTCAGATTTCTTTCTAGTCCAACTAAGACTATTTTTGTTGGCAAAGTGACGTCTCTGCTTTTTAATATGCTGTCTAAGTTGGTCATAACTTTTCTTCCAAGGAGAAAGCATCTTTTAATTTCATAGCTGCAGTCACCATCTGCAGTGATTTTGGAGCTCAAGGAAATAAAGTCTCTCACTGTTTCCATTGTTCCCCCATCTATTTGCCATGAGGTGATGGAACCGCATGCCATGCTCTTAGTTTTCTGAATGTTGAGCTTTAAGTCAACTTTTTCATGCTCCTCTTTCACGTTCATCGAGAGGCTCTTTAGTTCTTCTTTGCTTTCTGCCATAAGAGTGGTGTCATCTGCATGTCTGAGGTTATTGATATTTCTCCTGGCAATCTTGATTCCAGCTTGTGCTTCATCCAGTCCAGCATTTCTCATGATGTACTCTGCATATAAGGTAAATAAGCAGGGTGACAATATACAGCTTTGATGTACTCTTTTCCCAGTTTGGAACCAGTGTGTCCATTGTATAGAAGTATGCTTTAAAATTTCTGAGCATTTTGGTGTCTGTTTTTCTCTTTTTGTTATTGAATTCTATTTTTTTTTTTTTTTACATTGTGGACAGGGTGTATTGTCTATACTATTATTCCTTTAGCATTTTTAAAGGTTTGTATCTTGGCCTGGTATGGGGCTAATATTTGTAAAACTTCCATGGGTGTTTGAAAATAATGAGGATTCTCTAAGTGTCTAGGGTCCTTCCTATAGCTGTTAAATGGGTCTCTTTAATTAAATATCTCTTTCAACTATTCTATACTCTTAGTATTTTAAAAATCTGTTTGATTTATCAGTTACTCATAAGGGTAAGTTAAGATCTTGTAACTTAGGGCTATCTTGTTATGTGTCGGGATTGTTTCATTTTCCAGGTGCACAGGTCCTTTTTTCACCATGTTCCTGTTAGTCTTAATAATTTTTTTTCTCCATAGTGTTAATCTTGTTTCATAAAGTATCTATAGCCACACTGTCTTTTTTTTCGGGAGATATTAGACTAGTATACCTTCTATTCATCTATCTTCATCCTTACTGTGTCTTGTATGATATTTTTTTTAATTCAATCTCTGAGTGTGGGTCATTGGGGGAGTTTATTAATTGCCAAGTATGGTCTATGTTTACTTATTATTGTTACTTTTTTAGATTTAATTTTTTAAATCAAAGTATAGTTGACTTAGGGACTTCCCTGGTAGCTCAGTTGGTAAAGAATCTGCCTGCCATGCAGGAGACCCCAGTTTGATTCCTAGGTCAGGAAGATCTTCTGGAGACGGTATAGGCTACCCACTCCAGTATTCTTGAGCTTCCCTTGTGGCTCAGCTGATAAAGAATCTGCCTGCAATGCGGGAGACCTGGGTTTGACCCCTGGGTTGGGAAGATCCTCTGGAGAAGGGAAAGGCAGAATCCCCATAAAGATGTAAAACAGTGAAACAAAGTGTTTTATTAGGAGGAAAAAAGAGTACAGTATATGTGGATAGACACATGGACAGATGCAGAGAGAGAGAGGAACACTCTCGTGGCAGTTTGAATTACTTGTATGGGGCATTTCTTCTGGTTTTCCTTTGACCAATTATTTTGATTTGCCTGGTTCACAGTCCACATTTAGTTTATCTAGGGATCCTTCCATGTGTACACATCCATCTCTTAGCCAAGATGCATTCCACCGAAGAGGCCTATGGGTAGTTAGCAACACTTAGCATCACTCCTGTTTTGACCTCCAAGGAGTCTTTCTGCACATGGGTAGTCAGGGAGGTCTCCTGACTTCGAGAATGAGAAATATGTGGTCTCTTATCTTCTGTCTGGGTAGGGCTCAGCCTCTTTCCTCAATGGTCCTGCTAGTCTCTTCTTGGAGTATCTACCCTGGGAGGGGGGGCATCTACCTCCTGTCTCAGAACCAGACTGCACTGGATGAGTTACTTAATTCCTCTGTGCCTTAGTTAACCTCCTCTGTACAATGAGGATAATAACAGCATCTAACTCTTGGGGCTGTTGTAAGGATTCAACCAATTGAAAAGTGAAAAGTGCTTTGAACAGTGCTTGACACATAGGGAGCACTCAGCACTTGCTTGATGATCACTGCAACCTTTGACTTTTTCTGAGCTCTTGGCTATCTGGTCACACCTTTAGCATTTACCGCAGACTTTTCAAGGTGGGAGAAGTGGCTATCATCATACCCAAGATGACACAAGGAATCATGGCAAAGCCTGGGCCAGAACACTGCACCCCTTCCTTCCATAGCCCTTCCTTCTCCTAAACCCCAGAGACGCCTGGGATTTCAGTTAAGAGCTGAGCTGAGCTTAGTTGCTAAATGGGGAGTGGCCATTGTAAAGTTTGGAGTGGGGCTGAGCAGCTCCATTTTGGATAAGATCTGAGAAGCTGGTGCATGAAAGCTATTTCCTCCTGTTGCTTCTTGTTCTGTTTTCAACTACACCCATGTTCTTTCCTAGTGTTGGGATTATAGGAATTAACCCACATTTCATCTCTGTCATTTTTTCATGTGTATGTCAGTTCAGCCAATCTCAAACCTTGGGTTATTTCCAATCTTTTATTTCCCTTGGGGGGGAACTTTGTGTTAGAAAAGCTGTTCAGTCATCCTCTTCCTCACAAGCTATGATTAGGAAGGATTTAGGATGAGTGATGGAAAGAAAGCTCACCTTCTCAGGACATTTTTGCTATCATGAAGAAGCTGTGGATGTTATCTGTAAAGACGAATGCAGAAGAATCTCAGGATCAATGGCCCCTGCATTGGAAGCACAGAGTCTCAACCCCTGGACTGCCAGGGAAGTCTCACCCAGTTCTGCATTTTTGAGAGTCCTTGAACCTAAGGTTTTGGGAGTCTGAGAGTCTCAGATTCTCATTCTGGTGCTTCTAAGTATCACAGGATGTCTTGTTTTGAAGGATTACAAAGTGATGCTATTTGTGAATTAAGGGATGAATTAAGGAATGATATCTGCCATTTATTTTGAAATGCATTAAAAAAACCCACTCAGATAGATTGGGTGGATAAAAGATACATATATGGACAGATTTGTTTGGGGCTTCTCTGGTGGCTCAGATGGTAAAAAAGACTGGCTGCAATGTTGAAGACCTAGGTTCGATTCCTGGGTTGGGAAGATACCCTGGAGAAGGGAATGGCAACCCACTCCACTATTCTTGCCTGGAGAAGTCCATGGACAGAGAAGCTTGGTGGGCTAAAGTCCATGGGGGTCACAAAGAGTTGGACATGACTGATCAACTAACATTTACTAATACCACTTACAGAACCGAGGCAGTGACTTACTGTACAAAATCATTCAATTTTTCTGTATATTTTCAAGTTGTCCTGTTAAAATGTTAGGAAGCTATGATGCTATTGGTCTCTGTCTCTTAACGTAGACAGTTGATTCCTTTGGGAAAGTTTATTGGTTGAGATTTCCAACCAATGGGAATTGAGTCAGTGCTCACGACTGATCGGAGAGTGTAACAGAGCTTGACTAAGCCTTTCCCTCCAAAAATGTAGTTCTACTGCTGTAAGCAATGGATATCTAACTCAAATTCATTTAGGCAGAAATGGGAATCTATTTTTAGGATCTCTGGGGCAGGCCAAGAGCAGACAGACATACTGGATTCAGGCTTTAAATGATATCTTTGTTGTTCAGCTGCTCAGTCATGTCCAACTCTTTGTGATCCCATGGACTGCAGCACGCCAGGCTTCCCTCTCCTTGATCATCTCCCAGAGTTTGCTCAACTCATGTCCATTGAGTCAGTGATGCAACCCAACCATGTTATCCTCTGTCATCCCCTTCTCCTCCTGCCTTCAATCTTTCCCAGCATCAGGGTCTTTTCCAATGAGTCGACTCTTTGCATCAGGTGGCCCAAGTATTGGAGCTTCAGCTTCAGCATCAGTCCTTCCAATGAATATTCAGGGTTGATTTCCTTTAGGATTGACTGGTTTGATCTCCTTGCTGTTCAAAGGACTCTCAAGTCTTCTCCAGCATCACAGCTTGAAGGTCTCAGTTCTTCAGCTCTCAGCCTTTTTTATTGTGATGATGTCTTTAGCAGCAGTAGTAGTTTAGTCGCTAAGTCGTGTCCGACTCTTGCGACCCCATGGACAGTAGCCTGCCAGGTTCCTCTGTCCTTGGGGTTCTCCAGGCAAGAACACTGGAGTGGGACTCTGGTTTCCTCAATCTCTCTGCTCTCTTTGTCTCTTTTATTGTCTGGTATTATCCATATGGTGGTAGGAGAGTTGCTGGAAGTCTCGTCTGTGGTAGATTGTATTATTTTCAAAATATTTTCTTCCCTCCCACTGGTCCTTCCCTTAGGAAAGGCCTTTGTTTCCCTCCTCCCCACTGATGAGTTTGGTTGTGCAACTTGTTTTGGCCGTGACTCCTGTTGGCCTTCTTTTGTACCCATAGGTTTCACTGGGTTCTGGGGACTGCTCTCTCCCTTTGACCCTTCAAGGATAAGGGTGTAACGGAGCCTCTCTGTGGCTAGTTTACAGGTGTTTCACCATCCCTCATTGGATACCCCTCACTTTGTAAATAGTGCTATTATTAAATGCTCAATTATCTTACTTGTGTGTGACTTGCTTTTCTGCTGGGATCCTGACTGACACAGAATTCTATTGGATAGATCTGCCACAGTTTGTTTGTTTTTTTGGAGGGGCTTCCCTGGTGGCTCAGCAGTGAAGAATCTGCCTGGCAATGCAGGAGATGTGGGTTCAATCTCTGGGTGGGGAGGATCCCCTGGAGCAGGAAATGGCAACCTACTCCAGTATTTTTGCCTGGAAAATCCCTTGGACAGAGGAGCCTGGTGGGCTACATACAGTCCATGGAGTTGCAAAAGAGCTGGACACGACTTATCGACTAAACAGCAAAACAACAACCACCACAATTTACCAGTCATTTGATGATGAACACTTGGGTCATTTCCAGTCTTTCACTGCTAAACAATGGCACAACAAACAGACTTGCACACGGGTCATTTTGCAGGTGTTTGAGTACATCTGTGGAGAAATGATTAGATGTGTAATTGCTGAGTCATATAGTACATTTCTTTATAATTCTGGCTGATGCTGTCAAATCATGTTTGGAGGCTATGCCGGGTCACAGCCCCTCTCATACTGGCTGAGAGTGAAGATTGCTTCCTTCCACAAAATCTGTAGTCTTAAATGTTTGGACAACTGTGGTAGAGGCTCCTCAGAAGGATTCTCAAGATGAGGATACCAGATTTCTGGCAAATAAGAACAGGCAGATGTACTGAATAGTTGATTGAATAAATTAGGTGTGTGATTGCATTTTTTCACCATTTTGGACTCTCTGGTCATAGTGGTTAAGGAGAAAAAACTTTTTTGTAATTTTTAAAAACTGTGTTTATTAATTTTAATTGGAGGATAGCTACAACAATGTGATGGTTTCTGCCATACATCAGTATGAATTAGCCATAGGTAAACATGTGTCCCCTCCATCCTGAACCCTCCTCCCACGTCCCTCCCTAACCTATCCCTCCAGGTCCTCACAGAGCACCGTCTTTGGGTGCCCTTCTCCATACATCAAACTCACACTGGTCATCTATTTTACATATGGTAATGTGTATGATTCAATGCTATTCTCTCAAATCATCCCACCCTCTCCTTCTCCCACTGAGTACAAAAGTCTGTTCTTTACATCTGTGTCTCCTTTGCTGCCTGTATGTAGGATAGTTGGTACCATCTTTCAAGATTCCATATATATGCATTCCGTTCAGTTCAGCCGCTCAGTCATGTCCGATTCTTTGCAACCCCATGAATCACAGCACGCCAGGCCTCCTTGTCCATCACAAGCTCCTGGAGTTCACTCAGACTCATGTCCATCGAGTCAGTGATGCCATCCAGCCATCTCATCCTCTGTAATCCCCTTCTCCTCTTGCCCCCAATCCCTCCCAGCATCAGGGTCTTTTCCAATGAGTCAACTCTTCGCAGGAGGTGGCCAAAGTACTGGAGTTTCAGCTTCAGCATCATTCCCTCCAAAGAAATCCCAGGGCTGATCTCCTTCAGAATGGACTGGTTGGATCTCCTTGCAGTCCAAGGGACTCTCAAGAGTCTTCTCCAACACCACAGTTCAAAAGCATCAATTCTTCAGTGCTCAGCTTTCTTCACAGTCCAACTCTCACATCCATACATGACCACAGGAAAAACCATAGCCTTGACTAGACGGACCTTTGTTGGCAAAGTAATGTCTCTGCTTTTGAATATGCTATCTAGGTTGGTCATAACTTTCCTTCCAAGGAGTAAGCATCTTTTAATTTCATGGCTGCAGTCACCATCTGCAGTGATTTTGGAGCCCAGAAAAATAAAGTCTGACATTGTTTGCACTGTTTCCCCATCTATTTCCCGTGAAGTGATGGGACTGGATACCATGATCTTCGTTTTCTGAATGTTGAGCTTTAAGCCAACTTTTTCACTCTCCACTTTCACCTTCATCAAGAGGCTTCTTAGTTCCTCTTCACTTTCTTCCATAAGGGTGGTGTCATCTGCATATCTGAGGTTATTGATATTTCTCCCAGCAATCTTGATTCCAGCTTGTGTTTCTTCCAGCCCAGCGTTTCTCATGATGTACTCTGCATATAAGTTAAATAAGCAGGGTGACAATATACAACCTTGACGTACTCCTTTTCCTATTTGGAACCAGTCTGTTGTTCCATGTCCAGTTCTAACTGTTGCTTCCTGACCTGCATACAGATTTCTCAAGAGGCAGGTCAGGTGGTCTGGTATATGGTAATTGTCTTTCTCTTTCTGACTTCACTCTGTATAATAGGCTCTAGGTTTACCCACCTCCTTAAAGCTGACTCAAATGCATTCCTTTTTACAGGTGAGTAATATTCCATTGTGTATATGTACCACAACTTCCTTATCCATTGATCTGCTGATGGACATCTAGGGTGCCTCCATGTACTAGCTATTGTAAATAGTGCTGCAATGAACATTGGGGTCCATGTGTCTTTTTCAGTTCTGGTTTCCTTGGAGTGCATGCCCAGTAGTGGAACTGCTGAGTTATATGGCAATTTTATTCCTAGTTTTTTAAGGAATAGGAGAAATTTTTAAAGGTTCATATTACAACAACATTTTAAAGAGACTTTGACTCAGTGTATAACGATTATAATATTTTAAGCCTTTGGTTTTGAGACTGTGGTTCCAAGATGTCATAAATCTTGATAACAAATAACACAGATAGTGTGAATCAGAGATTTTCAGCTTCCTCCCAGGAGATTGTGCACATGGATGGTAATAGTCTGAATGGGCACATTGCTGCTGCTGCTAAGTCACTTCAGTCGTGTCCGACTCTGTGTGACCCCAAAGACGGCAGCCCACCAGGCTCCCCCGTCCCTGGGATTCTCCAGGCAAGAACACTGGAGTGGGTTGCCAATGCCTTCTCCAATGCATGAAAGTGAAAAGTGGAAGTGAAGTCGCTCAGTCGTGTCCGACTCTTAGTGACCCCATGGACTGCAGCCTACCAGGCTCCTCCGCCCAAGGGATTTTCCAGGCAAGAGGACTAGAGTGGGGTGCCATGGGCACATTAGTGTTTGTTAAAAAACAAGACATTTGGTTTTGGGGTTTTCTAATAGCCACTCTTTATCCTTTCCCTTAGACTGTGGAAAGCAGCCAAAACTGGAACCTAAGCTAGCAAAACAAATCTGAAGACATTTGAAACTTGATAACTATGCTATTATGAAACACACAAGGCTCTAGAGGTTAAATTATTTCACATTTTGTTTGGGGGGCCTGTCTAGATTGGGAAGGGCAAGAAAGACTCAAATAGATCTGGTTCAAGTCTGGGCACTACTATTTTTTAGCTATGTAACTGTGGGTATGTCATTCAAGTCTGAGACTCAGTTTTTTTCACCTGCAAAATGAGAACAACAACAACAATAACAGTAATAATAGAAATGGACTACAGTAACTGCTTCTGATGCATTGAAGCATTGCAGAGTTAAAGGCTGAGTCTGGAGCAGGCTTCAAACTCGGTCCCCCTGTTCCCATCATCATGACTTAGGAACCGTGTATGAACACACGACATGAAGTAGAAGCCCAAACATGAAATGTGACTGTTGTTCACAGAGAGAGGCAGCTGAATATGTTAGTTAAGTGCACAGCCCTGAGCTGAACTGGGATCCTAGCTCTGCCTCTTGTTCTCTGTGTGACTTTAGACAAAAAGCTCAGCCTCTCTGGGATGTAGCTTACTGACCTGTGAGATAGATGTCATAACCGTATCTGCTTCAGAGAGGATTGTTGAGAGGATTGAGTGAGTCACCAACTATAGAACAGTACCTAAACGCAGTTAGGAGAAGGCAATGGCACCCCACTCCAGCACTCTTGCCTGGAAAATCCCATGGGCGGAGAAGCCTGGTGGGCTGCAGTCCATGGGGTCGCTAAGAGTCGGACACGACTGAGCGACTTCACTTCCACTTTTCACTTTCGTGCATTGGAGAAGGAAAGGGCGACCCACTCCAGTGTTCTTGCCTGCAGAATCCCAGGGATGGGGGAGCCTGGTGGGCTGCTGTCTATGGGGTCGCACAGAGTCGGACATGACTGAAGCGACTTAGTAGTAGTAGTAGTAGTAGTAGTAGTAAACGCGGTTAGAGCCCTGTGATTTTAGTGGTGATTATATTAACCAGCTAAGTAGCCAACAGTCTCTCTCTCTCTCTCTCTTTCCTAATTCATTTTATCGATATATAGTTGATTTACAAGGTTGGGTTAGTTTCTGCTGTACAGCAAAGTGATTCAGTTATACATATATGTGTGTATTCTTTTTTATATTCTTTTTCATTATGGTTTATCATAGGATATTGAATATAGTTCCCTGTGCTCTTCAGTAAGACCATGTTTATCCGTTTTATGTATAATAGTTTGCATCTGCTAATTGTAAACTCCCAGTTCACCTCTCCTCACCCCTCTCCCCCTTGACAATTGCAAGTCTCCTCGGTATCTGTGAGACTGTTTCTGTTGCATAGATACGTTCATTTGTGTCATAGTTTAGATTTCACATGTAAGTGATATCATGTGGTATTTACCTTTTCTTCTGACTTCACTTTGTATGGTAATCTCTAGGTCCATCCATGTTGCTGCAAATGGCATAAATTCGTTCTTTTTTATGCCTAAACAGTATTACTTTGTGTATATGTGCTGCATCTTCCTTATCCATTCATCTGTTGATGAACATTTGAGTTGATTCATGTCTTGGCTATTGTAAATAGTGCTGCTGTGAATATATGAGTGTGTGTGTTTTGTATTTGTTTGAACTGTGGTTTGTTTGGATATATGTCAAAGAGTGGGATTGGTGGATCGTATGGTATCTCTATTTCTGGTTTTCTGAGGAACCTCCATACTGTTTTCCACAGTGGCTGTACCAACTCACATTTCCACCAACAATGAGGGAGGGCTCGCCTTTCTCCATACTCTCTCCAGCATTTATTCTTTGTAGACTTTTTAATAATGACCATTCTGACTGGTGTGAGGTGATACCTCATTGTAGTTTTAATTTGCATTTTTCTAATAATACAAAGGCTCAACATTCAGAAAACTAAGATCATGGCTTCTGGTCCCATCACTTCATGGCAAATAGATAGGGAAACAGTAGAAACAGTGGCTGACTTTATGTTTTTGGCTGCAAAATCACTGCAGATGGTGACTGCAGCCATGAAATTTAAAGATGCTTACTCCTTGGAAGAAAAGTTATGACCAACCTAGATAGCATATTAAAAAACTGAAACATTACTTTGCCAACAAAAGTCTGTCTAGTCAAGGCTATGGTTTTTCCAGTAGTCATGTATGGATGTGAGAGTTGGACTATAAAGAGCTGAGTACTGAAGAATTGATGCTTTTGGACTGTGGTGTTGGAGAAGACTCTTGAGAGTCACTTGGACTGCAAGGAGATCCAATCAGTCCATCCTAAAGGAGATCAGTCCTGGGTGTTCATTGGAAGGACTGATGTTGAAGCTGAAACTCCAATCCTTTGGCCACCTCATGTGAAGAGCTGACTCATTGGAAAAGACCCTGATGCTGGGAAAGATTGAGGGCAGGAGGAGAAGGGGATGACAGAGGATGAGATGGTTGGATGGTATCACCGACTAGATGGACATGAGTTTGGGTAAACTCTGGGAGTTTGTGACGGACAGGGAGGCCTGGTGTGCTGCAGTCCATGGGGTTGCAGAGTAGGACACAACTGAGTGACTGAACTGAACTGAACTATTTAGCTCTCCTGCCCATTTTTTGATTGTGTTGTTTTCTATTTTGTTTTTGCTGTTGAATTGTATGAGTTGATTGTATATTTTGGAAATCAATCCCTTGTTGATTGCATCATTTGCAAATATTTTCTCTCAGCCCATTTGTTTATAGTTTTCATTTATTTACAGTTTTCTTTGCTGTACAAAAGCTTATAATTTGTTGGGTCCCATTTGTTTATTTTTGCTTTTATTTCTATTGTCTTGGGAGATTGACCTAAGAAAATATTGGTGGGAATTCCTTGCTGTCCAGTGGTTAGGGTTCGTGCTTCACCTTCACTGCTGAGGGCCCTGGTTTGATCCCTGGTTGGGGAACTAAGATCACAAGCCTTGAAGTGTGGCAAAAAAGGAAAACAAGCCAACAAAAAGAGACATTGATACAATTTATGTCAGAGAATGTTTCGTCTGTGCTCTCTTCTAGCAACTGTATGGTGTCATGTTCTGTATTTAAGTCTTTAAGTTATTTTAAATTTCCCAGGTGGCTCAGTGGTAAAGAATTCTCCTGCAATGCAGGAGACACAAGTTCAATCTCTGGGTCTAGAAGAGTCCCTGGAGAAGGCAATGGCAACCCACTCCAGTATTTTGCCTGGGAAATTCCATGGACAGAGGAGCCTGTCAGGCTATGGTCCATGGAGTCCCATAGAATTGGATATGGCTTAGTAACTAAACAATAACAGCAATAATGGCACAGTACTGCTTTAATTATTGTAAATTTGTAACATATTTTGAAATCAGGAAGTGTGATGCTTCCAGCTTTGTTTTTTACCCCCTCAAGGTTATTTAGGCTATTTGGTGTTCCATATCTGTCTAGTCAAGGCTATGGTTTTTCCAGTGGTCATGTAAGGATGTGAGAGTTGGACTGTGAAGAAAGCTGAGCGCCGAAAAATTGATACTTTTGAACTGTGGTGTTGGAGAAGACTCTTGAGAGTCCCTTGGACTGCAAGGAGATCCAACCAGTCCATTCTGAAGGAGATCAGTCCTGGGATTTCTTTGGAAGGAATGATGCTAAAGCTGAAACTCCAGCACTTTGGCCACCTCATGCGAAGAGTTGACTCATTGGAAAAGACCCTGATGCTGGGAGGGATTGGGGGCAGGAGGAGGGGATGACAGAGGATGAGATGGCTGGATGGCATCACTGACTCAATGGACATGAGTTTGGGTAAGCTCCAGGAGTTGGTGATGGACAGGGAGGCCTGGCGTGCTGTGATTCATGGGATCACAAAGAGTCGGACACGACCAAGCGACTGAACTGAACTGAACTGTGGCTCCATATTAATTTTTGCTTTTTTCTGTTTTTGTGAAAAATGCTATTTGGATTTTGATAAGGATTGCATAGAGTCCATAAATCACTTTAGACAGTATGAACGTTAGTAACAAAATACTGTTTTCTTGTGCTTCTTGGCCATATGTATGTATTCTTTGGAAAAATGTCTATTCAGCTCTTCTATTCATTTGTAATGGGTTGTTTGTTTTTTATTGTTCCTTGTATGCGTTCTCTATATATCTAGGGTTTCACACCTAATCAGATGTATGACCTACAAATATTTTCTCCTATTCAATAGGTTGTCTTTTTTGTGGTGATGGTTTCCTTTACTGTGCAGAAGCTTTTCAGTTTTGTGTTAACCCAGAGTCTTTTTTTTTTTTTTTTTTTTTGCTTTTGCTTCCCTTGCTTGAGGAGACATATCCAGAAAGATATTGCTAAAACTGATGTTCAAAACACTGTGAAAATTTTCTCTTCAATTTTTTGGGAAGAGTTTAAGAAAGATTGGCATTAATTCTTCTTTAAATGTTTCATAGTATTCACCAATGAAGCAATCTGGTCCTGGGCTTCTCTTTAACAGGACATTTTTGATGACTAATTTCCTTATTAGATGTAGATCTGTTCGTATTTCTGTTTCTTCATGATTCAGTCTCTCTAGGTAGGTTGAATGTTTCTAGGAATTTGTCTACTTTATTTAGGTTATTCAATTTGTTAGTGTATAATTGTTGTTATATTTGAGTGTCTATGCCCTTTTAGCTTTTGAATGTACAAATTCTCTCTATAAATCTTGGTCTTCCACTTAGATCAAATTGGGATTTTTTTTTTCCAGTTTATTTATTTAGCTGCTCTGGGTCTTAGTTGCGACCCATGGAATCTTCCATGTTCGTTGGGGCATGTGAGATCTTTAGTTGTGGCATGAGGGATCTTGTTCCCTGATCAGGGATTGAACCCAGGCCCCCTGCCTTGGGAGCACGATATCTTAGCCACTGGACCACCAGGGAAGTCCCTCCAGTTTTTGTTTTCTCTTCCTGTATCCAGAGCTCTCTTTCTCTTCCCTGGCATCCCCTCTCTCTCTCCCCCCTCATTCCTTCTCTTCCTTCCTTCTTTTTTTCTTTCATCATTGGATATACTTCAGAGGAAGGGTAGTTACCTCTAATCTGATCATATTTATACATTTCTTCCTCCGTGTGTGCCTGCTAAGTTGCTTCAGTCATGTCTGACTGTAACCCCATGGATTGTAGCCCACCAGGCTCCTCTGTCCATGGAATTTTCCAGGCAAGAACACTGGAATGGGTTGCCATTTCCTATTCCAGAGGGTCTTCCCCCACTCAGAGATTGAACTTGCATCTCTTGCATCGCCTGTGTTGGCAGGCAGATTTTTTTACTACTGCAGCACCTGGGAAGCCTGTGAAGTAGAATGCTAAAAAAGTGGGGTGCCACTGTAACAAACACCTAAAGTGTGGGTGACTTTGGAGTCGTATAAGGAGTAGAGGCTGGAAGACTTGGGTTTGATCTCTGGGTTGGGAAGATCTCCTGAAAGAAGGCATAGCAATCCAGTATTCCTGCCTGGAGAATCCCATGGACAGAGGAGCCTGGTGAGCTGCAGTCCATGGGGTCTCGGAGTCAGACAAGACTGAACGACTTTCTCTTCTTTTTCTTCTTACTGCTTATACTAAAATGAGAGCGGGCAGAGATAAATTGAGGAAAGGGATATTAAGCAAAAAGGAGCTGGGACTTGATTTCAAGGAAATTTAAGAATAGGAATTCATTAACCCATTTGTGTAAATACCAAAGAGTACATTTGCTGGGTCATATGATAGACAATGTTTAGCTTTGTAAGAAGCTGCCAAATTGTCTTCCAAAGTGGCTGAACCATTTTGCATTCCCACCAGCAATCTGTGAGCATACTTGTTGTGCCACAGCCTTGCCAGCACTTGGTCTTGTCAGTATTTTGGATTTTAGCTGTTCAGTAGATGTGTATCCCGGATAGCTCAGTATTTTTAAGATTTGTTAATTCCCTAATGAAATGTGATGTCAAGTATTGTTTCTTACAATACTTGCACATCTTCTTTGGTGTGGTGTCTGTTCAGAATTTTTGCCTTGCTTTTTCATTTTTCTTTTTTTTTTTTCAAGAAACATTTATTTATTTAGCTGTGCTGGATCTTGGTTGCACCATGAAGGATCTTTTTAAATTGCAGCATGTGGAATCTAGTTCCCTGACCAGGAATGGAACATGCGCTCTTCATTGGGAGCACGGAGTCTTGGCCACTAGACCACTAGGAAAGTCCCTGGGTTGTTTTTATCTTACTGTCCAATTTTATGTCTTCTTATTTTGGTATATTTTAGATACAAGTCATTTATCAGATATGTGCTTTGCAAGCATTTGCTCCCAGTCTGTAGCTTGTATTTTTCATCCTCTTAACTGTCCTTTGCAGAACAGAAGTTTTTATTTTTATTATAGTCCATTTATCAATTGGTGTTGTGTCTCAGAAGTCATTGTCAGACCCAAGGACACCTAGATTTTCTGTTATCTTCTAAAAGTTTTCTTTTCCATTCTACATTTAGATCCTTGATCAATTTTGAATTGATTTTTGTAGACAGTGTCAGGGCTGTGTCTAGATTCATTTCTTTTATCCATGTGGATATTCAACTGTTCTGGCATCATTTGTTGAAAAGAATATACTTTCTTGGTTGAATTGCATCTGTTCCTTGGTCAACATTCATTTTTGAATGTTGATCCAGCCTTTACCCTGGGACTAAACCTCACTGGCTATATTGCTCTTTTTTTTTGAAAATATGTTGATGGGTTTGATTTGCTAATATTTTGTTGACAATTTTTGTATCTGTATTTATGAAGGATATTGGTCTGTAATTTCCTGTTTTGTACTATCATTGTCTCACTTTGGCATCAAGGGAATATTGGCCTCCTTAAATAAGTTGAGAAGTATTTCCTTATTTTCTGTTTTCTGCAAGAGATTGTGGAGAAGGATGCTAAGTAGCCATCATAGCCAACATTGTCTGAAAAATTACACGTCAAAGCCGTGTTTTGATACTTTCCTTTGTGGTACTTCTTTGGAAATCTTGGGAACCATTTTTTTCTCTTCATTTCCTGCTGGGTCCCACTGGACCATTAAGAGGAGAATGGAATGACCCTGGTAGAAGAAGAAAGGATTCTTTCTTTCCTGTTGGCTTGTTATTCCAGCCAATATCACCACAACAACAGTCCTTCCCTTCAGCAGAGAGGGCAGGAATGGCATTCTAGGCAGAGGGAACAGTCAATTCAAATGCTTGCAGATGTGATGAATCCACTCACAGTAACAGAAGTTTGGTGAGCTTGGGGAATAGGATCTGTTTAGTGTCATGGGATGGATGTCATGAAATGAGACTGGGAGAGGAGGGCAGAACCCAGACTGGAAAGGATCTTGGAGACTAACTCAGCAAGTTTGGAATTTATCTTTTAAGCTTTCTCTCTTCAAACTGCAGTTTGAATCAAACTGATGAGTCATAAAAGCAGCTTGAGGGGTTGTCACCAGCATTAAAAAAATAAGACAGAAAACAATACAAAATATCAGCATACCTCTCATGAGTAAGAAAAGCACTGGGTCAGTTATACAGGTATCTCTGTGCACATGTTTATACAGGTTTGCATGCGTCCTGGGAACAGCCACACATGGCACATTAGGCATCTGAATCAGGGGTGATATGACATCTGCATTTTCATCCCTCTACCTCCTTTCTTCAAAACATTTCTTCCAAGCACCATTCCCCTCTTTCAGAATTCCTCTGAGGGCAGGAGGTCGATCTGAATCATCATTGGAACCTCCAGAGAGGCGCACTGGAACCCAGCTGTCTGCCTTTGTTGTGTCCTGTGTTACTTTAAGCAGCTTCTTTAAAAAAAAAAAAAAATTATTTATTTATTTGGTTCTGTCAATCCTTAGCTGCGGCACTCAGGATCTTTGCTGTGTCATGTGGGATCTTTCGTGGTATCACACAAATTCTCTAGTTGAGGTGTGCGGGCTTAGTCACTCCTCAGCATGTGAGATCTCAGTTCCCAGACCAGGGATCAAACCCACATCCCTTACATTGGTCCCACTGGACTGCTAGGGAAGTCCCTGGGCAGATTCTTTAAACTTCCTCTAAGTCCCTCTGCTCATTTGTAACGTGAGATCATTCTAGTCTCACCTTGCAGACACTTGTAAGATGTCTGGTTTGAATGAGTGCATGCCTAAGTGGTGTTATGGATTAAACTGTGTCAAGAAGCTATGCTGAAGTCTGAACTCCCAGTACCTAAGAGTGTGATCTTATTTGGAAAAAGAATCACTGAAGATAGAATCAGTAAAGATAAAGTCATCCTGGAGTATGACTGGTATCCTTACAAAAAGATGGCCATGTGAAGAGAGACAAACACAGGGAAGATACCATGTCATGACAAAGGCAGATTTTGCAATTATACAGCTGCAAGCTAAGCAACTCCAAAGACTATTGCAAGCCACTGAAAACTAAGAAGAGGCAAGGAAGGATTCCCCAGTGGTTTCAGAGGGGGCATGATCTGGCTGACCTTGATTTGGGGTTTAGGTTGCAGAACTGTGAGACGATATATTTCTGTTGATGTAAGCCCAGCTTGTGATGCTCATACAAAGGGCTCAGCACAGAGCTTGGCTCATAGCAGGCACCCAACACACGCTGCTTGTGGTTGTCATTATGGCAACAACAGATGTCTAAGGATTCTTGGCTCGGCAGAAGACAATAGTGAAAACCAAGCTACACAGAAACATCACTACTCTCATCCTCTCATCCCTGCAGCCTTTGAGTTTTAAAGTTCAGCACTACACCATATTTCAATCTTCAAGTAATTCTTGTGACGAAGGAGTCAGATGAGAAAGAGGCCAGAGAGAGGCTCAGGAAGACCCAAGGACTTATTAATAGCAACAAAGCTTGGACCAGAATCCAGGGCCTCTGTTCACACCTCCACCCCAGCACTGTCTCTTTGCTGGGTTGGGTCACTGGCCCTTCCAGAGCGACAAAGCTGGGAGCATCTCTCTGGACAGGTGACATGGATGCACTGGGGGCTAGAATGTGACTTCTCCTGGCACCTTTGGTGATGCCTTGATCGATTCCCGCTTTTCCCTTTTCAAGTGTAAGTTTGAGATTCTGGAGATTAACATTTGTTCTCTCTTCCCTCTCGTCTCCCTTCTTGCTAGACAAAGACCCACTAGCCACTCTACATTTCCCTGGAGAATGTGCCTCATTGTCAGAACCCAGCTAGCTCCAGCCCTTCCTTTTCTCTCTTAACTCTTTCTCAGAAGGAACTTTCAACTTGGAGAATGGACATTTGCCACCAGAGGGACTAAGAATGCAGTTCCCAAGGATGTGGGCAGGGGAAACTCTGATGCTAAAATTCTGTGCTTCAAGAATTCCAAGCATCAGTAATTCAAACGTTCTGAGTCTAAGGTTGTGGGAACCTGAGATCCCATGATTACGATTGTGGATTCTGCAGTTCCAAGATTCAATAGTTTAGTTAAGCCACGATTCTGAGATTTCTCCCAGGTGTGGTTTCTGGAAGCCTCTTAAAGTGACCACGTATATGGATGGATAAGGTTTGATTCTGACTCTGGATTGTTAGGGACTTCCCTCGTGGTTCAAGTGGTAAACAATCTGCTTGCAAGGCAGGAGACCTGGGTTTGATCCCTGGGTCAGGAAGATCCCCTGGAGAAGGAAATGGCAACCCATTCCAGTATTCTTGCCTGGGATATCCCATGGACAGAGGAGCCTGGCGGGTTACAGTCTATGGGGTCGCACAGAATTGGTCATGACTAACACTTTCACTTTTCACTTCACTGAATTGTTTAATAGCGTGCTTGTAATAATAAAGAATGTGACACTGTGGATTCTTAGCTCCTCCCAGTGAGTATGAAGCAGCCAATTCATGGAACCCAAGTGATCAAACACAGACAATGGAAATTGAAAATCCTGAGAATCAGCCTGTTAGGAAACTTGCAGGGTTCAAAGGACCAGATTTCCTCTCACTCGATCTCAAATCACTAGTCCTTCAAGTGTGGCAAGTTTTGTGGAGGCAACACTTGTGTAGTATTTAGATCTAAGGTTAGAACTAACCAGTGGTCTAATACAAAGATCTAAAGCTGATGTGTGTAGTGGGAATTTCTAATACTGTACTTTCACAACCTTGCGAAATTCCACAGAAATAACACCTGGAAAAACAGCATATATTAAGAAACTGTGTTAATGATTATACTGCGTGTTTTTCTTAAAAATAATCACCTTGTTACAAACCCCAAGGCCCGACCCAGAAGGGAGTATGACTGGGATCATGAAAGCATGGACCTTGGAACACCAGGTTGGCGTCAGACATGAACGCTGCCTGTGCACTTGCTGATTGTTCCCGAGACTAGCCCAGAAGGGAACGGCCTGGGGTAAAGACAAGGAGATCTGGATTATGTCAGTGTAGTCCATGACATTTACGAGTACGTGATTAACACAGCACGTGTCTTGAGAAAGATAAGATCTGAGAAAGTCTTGTAGTCTGCGATTAGGAATAAAAGCTGGATTCAAAGTGGACTCTGCACCTCAGTCCCACAGAGGCTGCAGGTCCCCTGACCCATTGCACCAGATTTCGTGTTCTGTCTTCATTCTCGTTGCTCACTCCCGGACCGTTAGGGCAACAGATGTGTTATGAATTTTCAGGCTGTGCAGTGATGAAGGATGCCACTTCCAAGAGGACATACACAAACTTATCTGAGAGTAAGCAGGTGATTCAGAGACACACCACAGATTTCAGATCCATCAGAGAGAGCCCCACCTTCAGAAACCCATAGGAAATATGACTTCCTGCATATACTCTGGAGAACAGGCGATCATATACTTGCCCGTGTGCATCCACACACATGCACACACAGAGACATGGCTGCGCCACTACCAAACTTCTGGCATTTCTCCGAAAGAGCTTCTCTTCCCCATCCATTTTATTAAGGAGTCTGACTTCTAGGGCTTCCCTGGTAGTCCAGTAGCTAAGAATCTGTCTTGCAATGCAGGAGATACAGGTTCCATGCCTGGTCCGGGAAGATCGCATTTGCTATGGGGCAACTAAACCAGTGCATCACAACTACTGAAACCCGTGCCCCTAGAGCCCGTGCTCCGCTACAAGAGAAGCCACCAAAATGAGAAGTCCAAGCTCTGCAATGAAGAGTAGCCCCTGCTTGCTGCAACTAGAGAAAAGCCTGCGTGCAGCAGTGAAGACCTAGCACATCCAGAAAAACAACACCAACAACAGTCTGACTCCCGTCGGACACAGTAGCCTTATCTGGTGGTAGGCACAAAATACTCTCTGTCATCCAAAGTGTGCCCGAGTTGGGAAGAGCATAGGCAAGTGCGTAGTGAAGCCAGGTGAGCTGCCTATCAGGACTCTGGAAAAGTCCCCTGGACAGAGCAGTTCAGGTTGTGTAATAATATAGTAAGTTGCTGTGTTTTCACTTGAGGAGGGGATGCTATCCAAGGACTGTGGGTTAAGTATGGCCATCTGTATTCATGTACTTGCTGAGTACTGACTGACTTGTGTTCTGTGGGACCTCAGATAGATGTAAACTTTCTGGGCCTCATCTTTGTTATCTGTAAAATGGGCATAGATACTGTTCCCTATCACGGTAGGTTTGTGAGCATTAAGTGAGGTGAGTTTAAGATACTTTAAGCATAGAACTGACACAGAATACTTGCTTAATAAATAATATCTGCTATAGTTACTATTCAAAGTATAATAGTTTCCCTCTCATCTCATCTCTAGCAAGCTGAACAAAGAGTCGTTCTGTTTCTTTCTCTCCTGTCCACCTTGCCCTTTCCTCCCCACCCTCCACCATTCCCCATCCACAGCCCCGCCCCTTCCCTACCCCCGCCCCTAGCCCCTCCCCTCCGCTCCCCTTACCCCTCCTTTCCCCATCCTTAGCCCCGCCCCTCCCTCTTAACCCCCGCCCAGGCCCTTCCCTCCCCTATTTGCTCCTCCCACCAGCCCCACCCGGGCACAGCCCTGATTCAACGGGGCAGGAAGCTCATGGTGTAGTTTGGAGGGATAGTGGCAAAGCCCACGAGTTTGGGGGACACGTTGATGTCCTGGGGCGATTGTGGGGACTTGAAGCGGAAGTTCTGCATGATGGTGGTGAAGAAGAGGAAGAGCTCCATTCTGGCGAGGCCTTCTCCGAAACAGTACCGCTTTCCTGAAGGACCAGAGTGGGAGGCGCGGAGGTGAGGCCTGTTCTCACTGTTGCCCGACCCCCACTACCGACCCCCAGCTGCGTCCTCTCAGGGAAGAAGGGCTGGAATATCGAGGCTGGAGAGACTTGCAGAGAAGTTGCTACTCCTCTCTGAGCCTGTTTCCCTAGAACTTTTGGTGGGATGAGCCCAGACTGTAGCAATTGGAACTTTGGATACCCCTTGCCCTTAAATACACACTCAAATATGGCTACTGCTGTCATTGCCTTCCTAAGAATCTGAAGGATTTAAATGACCTTGGACTTAAATCTCTCACTCTGGGCCTTGATTTTCCCCATCTTCGAAACGGGTACGATCATTCCTTTTCTTTCGCTTTGGCCAGGGCTCTTGGTAGTTATGGGGATTGCTGATTGGCCCCAGGGTATATGGTAAGAAGGACTTCCAAGCTGGAGAAAGAAGCTAGGTTAAGCCTTAGAGATAAAGGAGGCCCCTGTGGGTGTTGAGTTGGCAGTGTCTCTTACCGATGGAGAAGGGCACAAAAGCATCACTCTTCTTAAATTGCCCCTTCTCGTCCAGGAAGTGCTGGGGATTGAAATCTCGGGGGTTGGAGAAGAACTTGGGGTCTCTCAGCACAGAGCCCAGCATAGGGAACACTTCGGTGCCCTGGTTGAGAGGAGGGAGGGGACTTTGATAAGGTGGAGTAGGGGATGGGTATGACGAAAGCACATTGTGGGCAGAGGGGGAATTTGGGTGTCCGAGGTCAGGACAAGGGAAGGCATGGGAGTTGGGGTCCTCTGAAGGAGGTGCTTTGGGGTACACGAGATTCATGTCCTCGGAGACAGGAAGTTTGGCTGACATGGGGCTTATGTCCCCTGAGAAGGGAAGTTTGAAAAGCACGGGTTCTGTGTCTCCTGGAGCAGATGGTTTCGGGGACACATAGTTAATGCCTCCCATGGCAGGAGGTTGAGGGGGTGGGAAGGTCATGTTCCCTGAGAAAGGAATTTTGGGAGACGTGGGGTTCGTGTCCCTCTAGGCAGGATGCTTGGGGGACATGAGATCATGTCCTTGAAGGTCTAGGGGAAATGAGGTTCATTTCCCTTGAGACAGAAATTTGGGAGGCACATAGGGTTCATATTCCTTGAGGTAAGAGGTCTTGGGGAGGTCTGGAATTCAGGAGTCTCCAAGGGGGAAGGTGGCAGGGACACGGTAGTGGGGAAAGTCTTTGATTAGGGGAGTGGGTCCCGTGGGTCATGGGCTGGGAAGGTTCTAAGGGGAATGGGGTTTAGGGTCACAGGGAGCGGGCTGAGTGGGGCAGCACCTTGGGGAGCAGGAAGTCTCGAAACTTGGTATCCTTGGTGACTCTGCGAGGCAAGCCCATGGGGATCATGTCTCCGAATCTCTGGATCTCGTGGATCACAGCCTCTGTGTAGGGCATCTTGGCTCGGTCCTCAAACTTGGGCTGACGGTTCTTGCCGATCACGCGGTCAATCTCCTCATGGATTTTGGCTAGGGGAGGGGGGAGAACGTATTTAGCTCTTGAGGGGACTCGGGGCAGGAATGAAAATCCAAATATGTACAACATGCATGACATCCATGTGTGATGTGGATGCAGACCACTCAGATCCGACGTCGGCTGTAGACACTGTTGGTGCAGGGTCTTGTTCTCTTTCTTGTTGTTTAGTTGCTTCAGTCGTGTCTGACTGTTTGTGACCCCATGGACTGTAGCCTGCCGGGCTCCTCTGTCCACGGGATTTCCCAGGCAGAAATACTGGAGTGGGTTGCCATTTCCTTCTCCAGGGGATCTTCCTGACCCAGAGATTGAACCTGCATCTCCTGCACTGGCAGGCAGGTTCTTTACCACTGAGCCACCAGGGAAGCCCACCTTGTTCACCTGGTCCTATGGAAATCACAGGGGAGGTGCAAAGGAAGAGTCCTGGGGAATATCTGGAGGAGGGGGCGGTGGGCACTTGGTTGGGTCAGCCGCAGGAACTATATACCAATCAGTGCAGATATTTTCAATATTTTAACAGCTGGTGAGACTTGGCTGGTGCTTATCAGCCAAACATCACCTAGTCTTTAGAGAGCAGAGCGTGTCTGAGGGTCCATGGACCTGTGAGAGATGGGACCATTGCAGCAGGCTCAGAGGAATTTGGGGGAGGGGTCCGTGGTGCCCGCTTCCCCACCCTCTCCAGCCTTACCCTCCACATCTGGGTGCTTCATGAGCAGCAGGAAGCCATACCGCATGGTCGTGCTGACCGTCTCGGTGCCCGCAAAGAAGAGGCTCAGTGTTGTCATCACCAGGTTCTTCCTGTAGAACTCCGTGTTGGGATTCTCCTTCTCCTGCATGGATGGAGGGCTTCGTGAAGCCCTATGCTCTCAGGGCCCTTCTGGGGGTTTTCCCTTTGGACCTGTCTCTTTATTTTATAGGGGCTTCCCTGGTGGCTCAGACAGAATCTGCCTGCAATGCACGAGACTCGGGTTCAATCCCTGGATCAGGAAGATCCCCTGGAGAAAGGAATTGTTATCCACTCCAGTATTCCTGCCTGGAGAATCCCGTGCATGAACTGAGGAGCTTGGTGGGCTACCGTCCATGGGGTCGCAAACTGTCAGACACGACTGAGCAAGTAACAACACTCTATTTTATTACCTTTTCAAATTAAACCCCTCCTTTTTTGGGGGGGCTGTGCCATGTGACTTGCAGGATCTTCCCTGACCAGGGATTAAACCCTGGGCCCTTGGCACTGAGAATGCAGAGTCCTAACCCCTGGGGCCTGCGTGCTAAGTCACTTCAGTGGTGTCTGTCTCTTTGTGACTCCATGGGCTGTAGCCCACCAGGCTCCTCTGTCCATGGGATTCTCCAGGCAAGAATACTGGAGTAGGTTGCCATGTTCTCCTCTAGTGGATCTTCCCGACCCAGGGATGAAACTCGCATCTCTTATGTCTCTTGCATTGGCAGGTGGGTTCTTTGCCACTGGTGCCACCTGGGAACTCCAGTAGTGGAAGAGTGATGGTTAATTATCACTGGGATTGTGAAGATTATTAGGTTAGTTCAGTTCAGTTCAGTGGCTCAGTCGTGTCCAACTCTGCGACCGCATGGATGGCCACATGCAAGACTTCCCTGTCCATTGCCAACTCCTGGAGCTTACTCAAACTGTCCATAGAGTCGGTGAGTTATTACTAGGTTGGGGGAGGGGTGATTTCAATGGGCCTCTGTTCTCCTCCACCCCCAGCTTGATTTCCCTCTGCCTGGCTCTGGACCTCTTCATCCTGGCTGTGAGGGTGTACCTCCTGCATGCGGATGAGGAAGGAGTCGATGAAGTCCCGTGGGGAGTTGGGGTCCAGCGTGCGCTGGTTTTGTTCCACCTTCTTGGCTATGAAGTCCTCCAGTCCCTGCAGCTCCTTAAAGGCCTGTTGCTGTGGCCCTGGCAGATATTTCATCACTGAGTAGAACATCTCGTAGAGCTGAGGATGGGGAGGGGAGAAGGGGAGGGAAGGATGGCTGTCAGTGTGCAGGACCTGGTGGGAGTGGGCCCTGTCTCAGGGCAAGGCAGGTACTGGGTTACAGGCACCTGCCCAGATGTTTACATATTTTGATGAGGCTGGATGGGCATGTGTTTTCACAATGAGTTATGTGTGAGGGCCCCTGTCCAAGGATTACAGGGAGATGGACTGGGATGCATATTCAGATATTCAGATGATGTTGGATTGGAGAAACACACCCGGGGTTCATATATTCAGATGAGGTTGGGTTGGGAGACACCTGTCCAGGTGTTTAGCTATTTAGGCGGGACTTGTATAGGGGTTGGTCACCTGTCTAAGTGTTTAGGCATTGGTGTGGTCTCAGATGGACACAACTGCCCAGATGTTTAGGGGGTCTGGGTTGGGGTTTCTGTGCAAGTGTTGAGGTACTAAAGTGGAGTTGGGGTGCAGGTGTTAAGGTGGGGAGATACCTGTTCAGGTGTTCAGATATTCAAATGGGCCAATGGAGGGCACTTCTGTAGGTGCTGGAAATGAGTTGGATCAGGGGACACTTATTTGGGTGTGTGGGGAACAATCTACCTAGGTGTTTATGCATTTAGGGGTCTTGGTTGGGGTACCTGTCTACATGTTCAGCTATTTAAGTGAACTGGGGAGGAGGCACTCTCTGGAGATTCCAGTGGGCTGGTTTGGGACATCTGTGTGGATAGCCAATGATTTTGGTGGGCTGAATTTTGAAGCACCAGGTGTCCAGGTAGTCAGGAAGTAGGCTGAGGTGACCACTTGCCAGGTGTTAAGAAATTCAGATGGAAAGAAAATATCTTTTCTTTTTTTTGCCACGCCAAGCAGCATGTGGGATCTTAGTTCCCCAACCAGGGATCGAACCCATGCCTCCTGCATTGGAAGTGCAGAGTCGGAACCACTGGACTACCAAGAGGTCCCCTCCCCTTTTTTGAGATGGAGTGTCTAAAAAGGGACCACTTGTTGTACAGTAAGATAAGCTGGGATGAGGACACCTGTCTTGTAAGAAAGCTGGGTTGAGGACATGTATCTTTTCTTCAGGGTTTTTTTCTTCTTTCTTCTTTTTTGGTGGAGGGTGCATCTTTTGAGATATCCAGGTGTCCTTGGAGAATGAGTATTGGGCTCTGGTGCCACTGTTGAGTTGTCCAAGAGTGGTGGTCTGGTTTTGAGGGGACCCTGTCTGGGGGAGGATGGGAATTTGGGGCACCTGTCTCGTGTTTGTGTGTGTGGGGGGGTGGGGTGCGGGGGCGGGGGAATAGGCAGGTTGCCGTAGGGGCAGGGTAGAGCCAGGTCGACTCGGGTTACCTGCCCGGTAGACGTAGCGGTGAACTGGAAGCTTCCCAGCATCATTCGCAGTAGTGACAAGAACTGTTTGTCCTCGTAGTCAAAGCGGTCCCCGAAGACAATGGAGCTGATGACATTGGAGACCGTTCGGCTCAGGAAGAAGGTGGGATCGATGAAGGCGCCTGGGGGGATGAGAGCGGAGGGGGTTGGGGAGAGACAGGGATTTAGCGGAGAGGCAGCTCGCGGTCTGATGCGGTCTGAGAAGTGCAGGAGGGCACGGCAGTGCTGAACTACACTTCCAGCGCCGGACCCTAAACCCTTCCCCCAGCGTGGCCCCTCCTTCCCGGGCCAGAACGCTGTGGCCGCGTCGGGTGTTTCCCTCCTCCTCGCACACTCCAGGGTCCCCCAGGCTCACCGCGAGTGTCCCGGAAGGCCTCGATGAGGAAGCCCGCCTCCTCCTGGATGCGCTCTTCGATGCCGCGCTTGCCCACGCCGAAGTCCCGCAGAGTTGTAATGGAGAAGCGCCGGAGCTGCTTGGCGCGCTCCCCGTTGCTGAACGCCACGCCTGAGGAGGCAGCGGGGGAGTTGGATGAGGGCAGAGCGAGGCAGGGCCCAGACCAGCTCCGGGCTCCCGGGCTCCCGGGCTCCCTAGAGAGAGAAGGGGTGGACAGAGAGAGCAAGGGGGGAAAAAGGAGGGTAGAGAGCCAGAGTAGGGTGCAGAGGGGACGGAGGGATAGAGGGTGGGCGAGAGCAAGGGGAGAGGGAGGGAAGTGGGGTAAAGAGACAGACTGAGACAAACAACGCAGAGTCAGAGAAATGCAGAAAGAGACCTAGTGCAAAGAACAGAATCGGAAAGAATGAGGCAAGACAGATATGCCAAGAGACACAGAGACACTCAGGGGAAGAGGAGACAGAGGACGGAAGGAGGGGAAGTAAGATGCATGGAGATCTGGGAGTTAGACATAACCATAGCAAATTCTAAAGGACTTCCCTGGTGGCTCAGATGGTAAAGAATCTACCTGCAATGCAGATGACCTGGTTTCGATCCCTGGGTTGGGAAGATCCCTGGAGGAGGAAATGGCAACCCACTCCAGTATTCTTGCCTGGAGAATCCCATGGACAGAGGATCCCAGCTGGGTACAGTCCATGGGGTCACAAAGAGTTGGACACAACTGAGCGACTAACAGACACACACAAAGAGACGAGAGAAAAACAGGGAGAAAGAAACGGAGAGGCCCTGGGGGGAAAGAGAGACTGTTACTAAGAGATGGAGGCATGGAGATTTTGAGGCAGAGATAATGGGAGATTCTAAGACAAAGGAAGATGAAAGAGAGAGAGAAGGAGAGAGAAACCGGGGGAAGCCCAGAAGCTGAAAAGAAAAAAAAACCAAAAGGCATATGGAGATAGAGGACCAGGGTTCCAAAGCAGAAATCCCAAGAGGCTCTAAGAGATGCAGAGAAAGAAGAGATATCGAGTGAAAGGGAACAGGAGCAGAGAGAAGCAGGGAGAAACAGAGATGCAGAAGCTAAGACAAGATAGGGCAGGGGCAGGCAGCAATGCACAGGAGTGGAGACAGGAATAGCAGAGGCAGTCAGGAGAAAAAAGCTGGGGACCCCGAAGTCTGTCTGACCATGCTCCCTTCCCCTCAGTCTCCCTCACCATAGCCTTTGAAGAGCCAGTCAAAGGTAGCCTGCTTGCCTCGCCCACTGAATTCTTCAGCCTGGTCCACCAGAGCCTCCTTCACAGCATCATAGCCACACAGCACCACAATCTGCCGGGTCCCCAGGTGGACCGTGAACACAGGGCCGTAGTGCTCGCTGATCTGATAGAGATGAGTGGGAGTTAGTTAGTGGGAGTAGCCCCTATTCTGAACTGGCCCTGCACCCAGACCTCACATACTGGGATGCATTTCCTCACAAGTTCTGACTATCAAGGAGCTGGACATCTCAAGGTGTCTTTCCTGGCTAGGACCCCAATTGTTGTTGTTGAGTTGCTCAGTCATGTCTGTCTCTTTGTGACCCTATGGACTGTAGCCTGCCAGGCTTCTATGTCCATGGGATTTCCCATGCAAGAATACTGGAGTGGGTTGCTATTCCCTTCTCTGGGGCATCTTCCCAGTGCAGGGATCAAACCCGGGTCTCCTGTATTGGCAGATGGGTTCTTTATCTTCGGGCCACCAGGGAAGCCCCAGGACCCTGGTATTGGATCTTTAAAATTCCCTTCTTCTTTCCTAAGACTCTTGCCCAACATTGCCCACCCCCTGCCGTAAAGCCGCAGACGAACTGGACAGGCCGCCCCCCTTCATCCCATTCCACCCATCTCTGCCCCATGATACCTTTATGAGGGAGTTGCACATCTGCTCGGTGTTCAGCTGCAGGTAGTTCCCGATGAAGGGCAGAGGAGTGGGCCCTGGAGGCAATTTCCCTTTGAGGTTCCTTTGCCGCCAGACAGACATCAAGACCATGATAGTCAGACAGGCCAGCAAAGCCACGAGGAGCAGCCCTGAGGCCAGCATGGTGGCAACTGGGAGTGATGGCCAGGTGGTGATGTCTGAGATGGTTGGCTTTTATACTACCAGGGAAAGCAGGACAGACTTTGGTCCTGATTATATAATTGTCTTGTTTTACCTCTCATATACACGCCTCACTATTCTCCCTGCCTAGCTTGGGACCCAGCCAACCAGGAAGGAGTGGGGGGACCTCAGGTCAGGTTAACAAGGAGAGGGCCCCAAGGTGGAATTTGTGGTCTGTGGGAAGAGACTGCTGTATGGCTCTGGACTTTGGAGGAGACAGTAGATACATTCCAGAACTGAAGATTTTGGGGAGCCCCTGAGCTTTGGACTTGGGATCTCAGAGTGAGAAGGTGAAGGTGAAGTCGTTCAGTTGTGTCCAACTCTTTGCGACCCTGTGGACTTGCCTACCAGGCTTCTCCGTCCCTGGGATTCTCCCAGGCAAGAATACTGGAGTGGGTTACCATTTCCTTCTCCAGGGGATCTTCCCGACCCAGGGATCGAACCCGGGTCTCCCACATTGGAGGCAGATGCTTTAACATCTGAGCCACCAGGGAAGCCCCTCAGAGTGAGAAGGGATTTGGAGGTCTTGGGAAAGTGAAAATCACAGATCTGGATGTAAGGGTATTAGAATGGACAGGATATGGATTTGGGGGTCTTTTGGTGAGGAGGGATGTAGGTTGAAGGGTCTCATGGTGGTGGGGGGAATTCCAGGGAATGGATTCGAGGGTCTTGAGGTGAGAAAGGACCCCTGCTGTGGGTGTGGGGTTCCTGAGAGCAGAGTCCAGCTGGATCTGGACTCAGCATCTGATCCCAGATGTTGACTTGCTTTTATTTTGGACATGTTGCTCACTCTCGATGGCCAGAAGCTTCATCGGAACCTCAAAGCGAGGTCACAGTGGGGGTCATAGAACTGACCATCTGTGGTTGGGCAAGAGGTGAAGACCAGAGCTGTGCATCTGTGGAACTTTCCACAGAACTGGAGAATAGTAACTCACAATCTCAACCGGTAGAGGAACTGGCTGGGGCTTGAGAAGTAGTAATAACCATCAATCTGATACCACACAAAAAAAATCCCAAATGTTTCAGGGGTTAGAATTCACACAGCATCCCACTGGTTCCCTACCCAGATCCTTAGGGAAGTCCACTGTGTTGACTATATCATTTCTATTATTGTTAATGTTTCGAATTTTACATGTGAGTATAATGAGGACAGAAGAGAGAGAGTGGGCAAGAGGCACGCATGTGACCCCTCTGTCTCCTGCTTGGCACTTATTTCCTCTTTCTGGAATTGGGTTTCCCCACTTCGGATTCGAGAGTTGGACTGTGAAGAGAGCTGAGCACTGAAGAATTGATGCTTTTGAACTGTGGTGTTGGAGAAGACTCTTGAGAGTCCCTTGGACTGCAAGGAGATCCAACCAGTCCATTCTGAAGGAGATCAGCCCTGGGTGTTCTTTGGAAGGAATGATGCTAAAGCTGAAACTCCAGTACTTTGGCCACCTCATGTTAAGAGTTGACTCATTGGAAAAGACTGATGCTGGGAGGGATTGGGGGCAGGAAGAGAAGGGCATGACAGAGGATGAGATGGCTGGATGGCATCACCGACTCGATGGACATGAGTTTGAGTGAACTCCGGGAGTTGGTGATGGACAGGGAGGCCTGGTGTGCTGCGATTCACGGGGTTGCAAAGAGTCGGACACAACTGAGTGACTGAACTGAACTGAACTGAACTTCCCAGAAGGTGCCAGTGGTAAAGAACCCGCCTGCCAATGTAGGAGATGTAAGAGATGCAGATTCGACCCCCTGGAGGGCATGGCAACCCACTCCAGTATTCTTGACTGGAGAATCCCATGGACAGAGGAGCCTGGAGGGCTACAGTCCATAGGGTCACACAGAGTTGGACACAACTGAAGGGACTTAGCACACACGCACCAGTGCAAAGGGAGTATTTGGAAGAGAAGGTTGTACTGGAGGGTGTGTGAAGTCCCCTTTAGAGGTGATTCCTGGTGTCAGGGCTGTTAGCAGGCAGAGGAGACTATGTCAGGAGAGATTTGGGTAAACTCCAGTGTCAGGAACAGAGAGAAATCCTGGGATTCTGAAGGTGGGGGAAGAAAAAGGAGGAGTGGTCCCATGTGCCCCCTTCACTGACACTTTTCCTTCATAATGACACTTAAGCCCATCACAGTACTGTGATGATTACGCCCACTTCCTCATGATCTTATTGACTCTCTATAACAGCAGGGCTGGTTCATTATTGTCTTCACTTGGCAGTTGAGAAGCCTGGGACTCTATAAAGCCACTTGCTGGAGGTCACACAGGTAGTAGGTGAGGGAGCTGGAACTGGAACTCTCTCCTGGTTCTCCTTCCATGGACTAGCCTGGCCCACCCTTGGGGCCACGTGAGAGTCAAGGCTGGAGGCAGGTGAGTGTTGACGTTGGCATCAGCCTTGGACACAGGGATTACATTAGGTTCTGCTTTTGGCATCAGGTAGCCCTGGGGAGGTAGGGTATCCTGTTGGCACTGAGCCTGCCCCCGGGTAGACACTAGGATTAAACACAAGTTGACATTGAACCTGATGCCAGGAAAACAGTAATAGAGCCACTTGTGGTATCAAGAGGGCTCTGCGGGTAGGCACAGGGGCTACCTTCAGGACAGCGTAAGGGTGTCACCGTAGAGATCCAGAGGTTGGTCCCAGTGGGTTCTGATAAGAACATCCCGTGGGTGCTGAGATGGATCCTCTGTGGGCCTGAGAGGGGGCCCCGGATGGATCCCAGACAGGCTCTGACAGTCGGACAACCCTGCTCAGGTGCCACCTCTAACCTTGGACAAGAGCAGGTGCGTTAGGCTGGTACTCCTGGCGCTGGCATCTTGCTAGATCATTCTAGGCTGCTGAGCTCTGAGTCCTTCGGGGAGGGGACAAAGGGCAGAGAACAAAGCAAAGAGATGAAAGTTGTTTGTTGGTTTTGGAGGGGGAAGAGGAGGACAAGAGGATTAGCTCCGGCTTGGCAGGTATCAGTCTCCCTAATCCTGATTGCCAGCTGCACCTGGGCTGGCCCCATGCCTGCGTCCGCCTCTTCCCCCTTATTCCATGACAAGGAGGGAGGCAGAAATTTGGGGAGTCTGTTTTTCAATGAGATTGGCACCAGCGAGGGCACTCACTGAGTGTTCAAACAGGCTGCTGTGAGCTGGGTGGGGAGGAGAAGCACTTGGGGGACAGTGAGGTCAAGTGAATTTGACTTTGATGTTGGCTCTGGAACATGGAGCAAGAGGTTACTGTGCATCATCACGTGTTGTATCTCCCGGAGGCAGGCAGGACACGTGCTAGCCTGTGGTGGCCTGGATATGGGCTTCTAGAGTAGTAGCCCGTAATCAATTAATAGACTTTATTTTTGTATATCTGAGATGCAGACAGTTGGGATTGTCAGTCCAGATGGAAAGTGAGGTTAATTAGTTCCATTTTACTACAATGGAAAAGAAGTCTGTAAGGTGAGGCCAGGCCATTTCCATCCTCTTTTGGTAAAATATTGAGTGGTTGGTAAAGTTTTGTATAATATAAAAAAATAAAAAGCACTGAAAAAAGTTAAAAACAACAACAACAAACAGTTTAAAGAGTAGCTAGTGGTGAACCCTGGAAAATCCTTTCTCCTTGCTGGGTCTCAGTGTCCCTGTCAGGACAATGGAACAGTGGTTAAGAGCAAGATGAAGGCATAGATTGGAATCCCCTCTGTGGTTGGGTCACTTTGAACAGATAACCTCACCTCTCTGGACCTTATAGGGCCAATGATGGTACCCACCTCTTAGTCTCTTTTGGTAAGGAATCAGTAGGTTAATGCATGGCTGCAGTAGGTTTGAGCTGTACGGCAGTAAGCACTCAGTCAATATTATCCGTTCTTACCATTAATCCATGCAATGAAGGCCACAGATAAGAGCTTCTGTAAGCATTTCCTCTGTATTTTACATTGTCCAGCACAAAGTCTCTAAAGTTTTTCCTTTGGAAAAGGAGAAAGAGAAAGTTTTGCGGGAAGCTCCCTCCCCATTTCTTCCTCCGGACAGCAGAACTGTATTCCCTGGACGTCCCTGGTGGCTCAGTGGTAAAGAATCCGCCTGCCAATGCAGGAGCCACAGGGTCGATCCCTGGGGTCTAAGAAGGTCTCACCCGCTGCAGGGCAACCAAGCCGGTGCCACAACTACTGAGCCTGCGCTCTCGAGCCTGAGAGCGACAGCTACGGAAGCCCGCGTGCCTAGAGCCAGTGCTCTGCGGCAAGAGAGGCCGCCGTAATGAGAAGCCGCCATAATGAGAAGCCCGTGCACTGCCGCGAAGAGTGGCCCCCGCGCACCCCAACTAGAGAAAGCCCGCGCAGCAGCTAAGATCCGGCACCACCAAAAAAATAAGATAAAATAAAGACGTCTCTTCTTAAAAACAAACAAAGGAAAACTGTACCTCCTAGAGCTGTGCTAGGAAGTGGATCTCTTAGGCACCTCCTGGAGGGATGGTGGTTAGGCAGTGGGCCAGGATTAGACTCTCTGGACAGGTGTGGAACTCTGCCCAGGGCTTTGCCCAGCGTTGTGCTTTGTCTTTGTCCCCCCGTGTCTGACTTTCTGTGTGTCTTGCTCTCTCTCCTCCCCTGCAGGTCAGCCTGCCCTTCAACCTTCTTGTGTGCTTCTGGATCTGTTTATATTTGTGTCATTTTTGCCCAGTGGGTTTTCCTAGATGCCTCAGTCATTTTTCTCCTTCTTTATTTATTTAGAGACATATCTTTTAGTTGAATTAATAGACTTTTATTTTGTACCTCTGAGATGCAGGCAGTTGGGATCCTCAGTCTAGATGGTAGGTGAGGTTAATTAGTTACATTGTACTACAATGGAAAGAATTCTGTAAGTCAAGGCCAGGCCATTTCCATCCTCTTTTGGTAAAAGTATTGAGTGGTTGGTAAAGTTTTGTATTATATAAAAAGATAAAAGAGCACTGAAAAAAAGTTAGACTATTTTAAAGAATTTTATATCACAGAAAAATTGAGCATTCCCATGTTACACCTTCCCCCAATACACAGTTTCTCCAATTATTGAATATTTTACATTAGTATGGTTAGTATGGTTGTTGCTGTTTAGTTGCTAAGTCATGTCCAACTCTTTTTGTGACCCCATGAAATGTAGCCCTCCAGGTTCCTCTGTCCATGGGATTTCCCAGGCCAGAGTACTGGAGTGGGTTGCCATTTCCTTCTCCAGGGGATCTTCCCAACCCAGGGATCTAACCTGCGTCTCCTGCAAGGCAGGCGGATTCTTTATCACTGAGCCACCTGGGAACTCTGGTTAGTATGTTTCATATTAAAAGTATAAACCAATACATTATTATTATTACAGTCCATGCTTTATTCAGATTTCCTTCCTTTACCTAATGCCCCTTTTCTCCTCTAGGATACCACATTTTATTTGATTATCATGTCTCCTTCAGCTCTTTTCGGTTGTAAGTTTCTCAGACATTTCTGGTTTCTTTGTTTTTGATGCCCTTGGTAATTTAAATGAGGACTGGTCAGATACATTGTAGAATGTTCGATGAAGCTTTTCTGATGCCTCCTTATTTATACATCTGAATGTGTGTGGACTTAGGGGTGCACTCTTGAGGTGTCTGTGCGTGTGTGTGCATGTATGTTTCCATGTGTCCACATTGATGTATTACTTTATGCATCTTTGTGGAGTGTGTGTTTGTGCATAAGTGAGTATCCATACGTGTTTATGTGTGTGAGTGCATGACGGGGTGTGCACGTGTCTATTGCCAGTATGGCTGAATGCACGCCGGTCTCTGCATCTGTCTGTGGGTAACATGAGTGCCTGCTTTGGGATATGTCTGATAGAGGATATTTACATGTGTGTCTCTGGGTCCAGCTTGATGTGTGACTATGTGTGCACATCTGTGCTTGTAGAACTCATGACCATACATGAGTGTATGGATTTGTGTGTGTGTGTATTCTGGTGTATGTAAGCATGTGAGCCACATTGCAAACATGGAAATGTCAGCTCTGCTTGTGCTTCCCTGTGTTTGGATTCCAAGAGCCCTGGCCCAGCTCCATTTCTCTTCTTAAGAAACAAACAAACATTTCCCTTATTTTTCAGGATATTACTTCCTTCAGTTTTCAAGGATCAAATTGGGTAGAAAAAGCCTCCATAGGACAGGTGTGTGTCCTGAGATCATTCTGAGGTAGGTTACTCCCATTGGATCAGCTTCTCAGGAAATTCTCCTTCCCACGGTATTATCCCCAGGCTCCTAATAAGCCTTTTAATAGAGGCATTTGACCGGTGTTCACAGAACCCACTGCTTCATGCCAGCCTATGCTGGGTGATGCTCAGGGCACAGGGGCGGCCAAGACAGCCCCGGGACCTGCCTTCATGGAGCTTTTTCTCCAGAGGGGGAGACAGATCAGTCGCTAGACACTGACAGCCCAGAATGGATAGTGCTGGGAGGAGGAGGAACAGCTAGAGGGGTCAAGGCCACGACAGGGGGACTCAGGCAGAGGGGTCAAGGTCAAGATGGGGGGACATAGGCAGAGGAGTCAAGGTCAAGATGGAAACACAGGCAGAGGAGTTGGGGCTTGGACGAAGGAGGCAGAGGTGTCTGTCAGAGTCCAGAAATGGCATTTGATTCAACCTTGTAGGTTCTGGATTAGCTACTAGAGGCCTCAGTAGGGACTTTTCAATGGGAGGATAGGGAGAGTGGGGAGGGGAGAGTTGCTGGCAGAGTCAGCTTGTATAAAGGCCAGAGGCCTATGAAGTGTGGATGAGAGCTGTTAAGAGCACAGAGATCCGGGGCCATGTTCACTGATGAGTCTGGAGCCATGAGCAGGAGTCGAATCTGGGGATGGGGTGCGGGGGTGGGAAGTTTGGACTCTGTCCTGAAGCTACAGGGGGTCACAGAGGCTTTTAAGCAGAGGAACAAAATAGTCAGATTTGTGTTTTAGAAAGATTTTTCAAATTTTTGGAGATGAGACTACAAGCCAGGAGATGAGGAAGTGACTCATACAGGCAACCAGGTGAGAGAGGACAGGACTATGAGGATGGAGAGAGAGGAATGGGATGGAAAAAGATACAGAAGGAAGAACTATTTCTTCCTTGATTCTGTGTTGGCTGTACTGGGGTGAGGCTGAGGGAAGAATCTAGTGTGGGGGAGAGATGGTAGTGTTATTTATTGGTTTGGGGAGACAGGTCAAGAACAGGTCTGAGGCAAAAGAAAAACGAGCTCAACTTTGGAATGGTGAACCATGGCATAGTCCCTGTGCTTAGGGATTTCTTAGACTAGTGGCAGAGCAGACCTGGATAAATTAAAGTCCTCAATGATGCCATTAGGATTAGTTAGTAATTTTTAGTAATAAATTGCCACTTAGGTTTGAGGATTGGGAAGGCTTGATAGGGGAGGTGTCATTTAAACTGGGTCTCGTGGGATGAGTTCACAATAAGGGAAGAGAGCCAGGTGGTCCAAGCGAGAGCTGGGTGGTCCAAGCCAGGTCTTGGACGTATGAGATAGATGGAGCAAAACAGATGTATTTCACAGCAACACCCCTCTTGCTCTTTCTCCCAACCGTATCCATCAACTTTCCGTCCTCTACCTGCTAGCCTGACCCAAAACTCTTAGGAAAAACCTGGCTCATGCCCACAAGGGAGTCTTTTTTTAAAGTTGAAGTGAAATATGCAGAACATAAAATGAACCCTTTAAAGCAAACAGTTCAGCGGCACTTGGGACAGTCACAGGATTGAGAAACCACTGCTTCTAACGAGTTCCAAATGAGAGTCTTGTTTTGTTTTTTCTTCTCTTTTGGGGCTGCTCCACGTGGCCTATGGGATTTTAGTTCCCTGACCAGGGATCAAAACTGCACCCTCAGCAGTGAAAGCACAGAATCCTAAGCACTGGACCGCCAGGGAGTTCCCCCAAAAGAAGCTTAAGTGAGCCCTCTTGTTTTAAACTTTATATATTAGTACTGTGATAATGATATCATTCATTGAACTTATCATCTTAATGTATGAAATTTTTAATGAGTCTAATCTTATTACAGTCCTCATACCAAGCCTATGGTGTTGGTTTTGTCATTCCCGTTTTGCAAATGAGCTAACTAAGACCCAGAGTTGGAAGTGAATTGCTTTGGGTGTTATCGCCAATAAAGATAGATCTGGACATGGTCTTGTGTGATTATAAATTTCATACTCTTCACCACCACTCTAGACTGCCAAATCCTACCTTTTTTTCCTTATGAATGATCAAAAAACTGCCCCTGATAGCCTGTCATTTTAAAAAACTTCCCCTAAGGTTGAAAAAAATATTAAAAAATATGTTTAAAAGGTATCTTGATAGGAAGGATACTTAATGTTCTATCAAGTTTTCAGTCTTTGGAACATTAACCAAAGAGTTGGTCAACCAGTTGTTACCATCCAAGTCATGGGCAGTGAAATGGTAAGTGAGCCTGGAGAATAAGAGGCTTTGGTCAGGGAGTGAAATGTTTGTGTTTCAGATTTCAGTGATGATAGGAATTAGGGTGGGTTGAACAGGAGTGTTGGTTGGAATGCAGTGAAAGAGAAGGTCAAAGAAAGTCAAGGTTTTTTTTGTTTGTTTGGACAGCTCACACCTATGGCCACCGAAATGCCTCCTTCCCAAAAGAATGGCAGGTCTTGGAGTAGAGAGAGGGGAAAAGTTTGCCAGATGACAACAGGGATGAAGGAGGCAGACTTGAAAAAAGAAAAACAAAATTTACAAGTGGATTGAGTGGTCATACTTTGGAAGTGCTCTGAGGAGTTTCTGATTCTGGTAATGGTTGAATAGCTTCTATGGGGTCAAACAGGGCTTCCCAGGTGACGCTAGCGGTAAAGAACCTACCTGCCAATGCGGGAGACACAAGAGAGGTGGGTTTAATGCCTGGGTTGGAAAGATCCTCTGGAGAAGAAAATGGCAACCCACTCCAGTATCCATGCCTGGAGAATTCCATGGACAGAGGAGCCCGGCGGGCTGCCTGGTTTGGCATGACTGAGTGACTGAGCACACACATAAGATCAAGCATCCTGAAAATAACAACTATAAATTCAAAATAAAATGCTTAAAAAACCCAATTCCCTGAAATTTCTGGATAGTGAATAAAGCAGGCAGATACTGAAGGGGGCCAGAGGAAGATAATTTCATGTGTTTTTTTTTTTTTTTGTATATACACACACACACACACACACACACACACACACACACACTTATGGGCCTGAAAGCAGGTGCCCTGGAAAGTGCCATGGAGGCAGATAAAACCCAGATAGAAACATTGGTATTTTTCTGACTTGAAGGACCAAGGAACAGAGTTTAGGGTAATTATAACATCTGATGGTAGTGATGGCAAAATATTGAAAGAGGAGAGAGACAGAGAGGGGGAGCCCCAAATTCTATGTATAAACACTGTCCGAATTTCTGACTGCTTTTTGAACTGTTTATGTGCTGGAAAATTCCAAGTGGTGTCAGCTAAGACTAAAAGAACTGAAATAAGATTCAGAGCTGAACATTTGAACTCAGCCAAGGTAACTGCTCCCTGAAAATGAAACAAATCAATATTCTTCAACAGAACATCACAGAACCCAGAGTCTCTACAATGTATCACTTGCAGCATTCAGGATAAAATCCAAAATTACGAGGTATATGAAGATATAGGAAAATATAACCATACTCGGAGAAGGAAATGGCAACCCACTCCAGTGTTCTTGCCTGGAGAATCCCAGGGACGGGGGAGCCTGGTGGGCTTCCGTCTATGGGGTTGCACAGAGTCGGACATGACCGAAACGACTTAGCAGCACCATGAACTTAGTAACTCGAAGGTTGATGTCATTCTCCCAAATTGGCGGTTGGAGAGCCAGGGTGCAATATATCCCTATGAATGATGCTCATAATATGAGTTAAGAGCATCAAGAGGGGGGAATGAAGAAGGAATTCATAGGGCCTGGACTCCATTTAGGCTTGTTCATGCTGATCATGCTCGGCCACCTTTCCAACGGACTCTGAACTCTGTGTTTAGTGCCTATGAAAACAACAACAGAAGGATAAGACCCCTCCCAGACTGGGGAACCTTGAAGATCATATCTAGGTTACTCATCGCCTAAGAGAAAACATACACTAATCACCCCTTTCTCCAGACAGGCCATAAATTTTTCTGTATCTATCGGAGTGTAACCTCGGATGTATTGATTATTGGCTAATTGTTTGACTGTTTGAACACATGAGCACATAGCACGTGAATGATGGGGTTATTGGGATTGTATTTTCCTTGGTTTATGTAAGTCTCAAGGAATTTGGAGTGGTGGGTTCAGACACGTACACATGGGGTATAAAAGATTTTCACAAATGCTGGTCGGGGTCCTTGGCTGAGAGGAGACTCTGCCTTGGGCCCACCGGTGTAATAAACTGCACTCCACTGTCCAAAAAAAAAAAATAAAAAATATATATATATATAACCATACTCAAGAGAAAAGGCAATTGATGGAGAACAACCCTAGCATGACCCTAATTTTGGAGTTTAGCAGACAAAACTTAAAAAAACACCGGTTATGTCTTATGCTCAAGGATGTCAAAATGGTGTTGAGATACAAGAGGTATTGACTATAATTCTGATCCTGAGACTCTTTGAAAGTGGTTGAATGAGTAACTTGCATTGGAGAGAGTATTAAGAAAGAGAGCTGTGCTCTTGAAAGACTATTTGGTGTAGGACTGGGAAATGGAGAGAAAATTTGGACAAATGGTTCATTTATTAACCAACTGTTCATAGAACACCTGCTGAAGTGGCCAGGATGGCAGAGCAGGAAGACCCT
This sequence comes from Bos indicus, assembly GCF_029378745.1. NCBI lineage: Eukaryota > Metazoa > Chordata > Mammalia > Artiodactyla > Bovidae > Bos > Bos indicus. Next base: position 50,662,406 of record NC_091777.1, read on the forward strand.
GAGCATACCTTCTTCTACAGACACACCAAAATTACAACTATTTACAGAGCAACAATTGATAAGAAAGGCCTGAAGACTAGCAGAAAAGATCTTCAGCTACAAGTATAAAGAAGGAACCACAATGAGGTGGGTAGGACAGGCAGAAATGTAGTGTAGTCAAGACCTATACCCCCAGGTGGGCAACCCACAAACAGGAGGATAATTACAGTTGTAGAGATGCTTACCAAGGACCAAGGGGTTCCAAACCTCAAACTCCCCAACTAGGAAGTCCAGCAGCAGGAAGATGAGCCCCCAGAATGTTTGACTTTGAAGGCCAGTGGAGGTTACTTCAAGTCATGAGCCATGGCCAAAGTTTCTGGGTTTCTTTTTTAAGCCACCCAGTTTTTGATACTTTGACTTGGTACCTAGGAAGCTTTTCCATTGGTTCCTTGGGCTTCCCTGGTGGCTCAGACAGTAAAGAATATGCCTGCAATGCAGGAGACCTGGGTTCAAGCCCTGAGTCGGGAAGATCCTCTGAAGAAGGAATGACCACCTGCTCCACTATTCTTCCCTGGAGAATTCCATGAACAGAGGAGACAGGTGGGCTACAGTCCATGGGGTCAAAACAGTTGGACACAGCTGAGGGACCAACTCTGTTTACACTAGGAAGCTACCAGGCTTAGCAAGTTAATACATCCATTAACAGAAAAATGGATAAGAAAAATATGGTATATCCATACAATTGAATTTTATTCAGCCACAAAAAGGAATAAAGTACTGTTCCATGCTATCACTAGCAGGAAACATTACACTAGGCAAAAGAAGCCAGTCACACAAACTATCACATGATTGTATGATTGCATTTACATGAAAGTCAAGAATAGAGAACCTGTAGAGATAGAAAGTTGGAGAAGGTGATGGCACCCCACTCCAGTCTTGCCTGGAGAATCCCAGGGATGGGGGAGCCTGGTGGGCTGCTGTCTATGGGGTTGCACAGAGTCGGACACGACTGAAGCAACTTAGTAGCAGCAGCAGCAGCAGCAGAGATAGAAAGTAGATTAATTGTTGCTTAGGATGGGAAGTGGGGTGACAGAATAGGGGAGAGACATCTAGGAGGTATGAAGTTTATTATTATTTTGCCACATTGTGAGGCAGGCATGTGGGATCTTAAGTTTCCAGACTAGGGATCGAATCTGTACCCCCTGAAGTGGAAGCACAGAGTATTAACCAGTGGACCAGCAGGGAGTTCCTTATATTTGAGGTGATGAAAATGTTCTAAAATCGACTGTGGTGATGATTGCATCTATCTATGAATGTATCAAAGAACATTTAATTGTACACTTTAAGTGGGTGGATTTTTATGACCTGTGAATAACTCAGTAAAACCTTTCAGGACTAGGGAAGTGGTACAGTGGATAAGAATCTGCCTGCCAAAGCAGGGGATGAAGTTTCCATCCCTGGTCTGGAAAGATTTCACAGGCCACAGGGCAACTAAGCCCACACGCCACAACTACTGAGCCCAAGCTCTAGCACCCTCAAGCTGCAGCTGCTGAGCCCACAAGGTGCAACTGCAAGCCTGTGCGCCTAGAGGCTGTGCTCTGGGACGAAACAGGCCACTGCAGTGAGAAGCCCACGCACCTCGATGAAGAGTGGTTCCTGCTCGGGGCAACTAGAGAAAGCCCACTCATAGCATTGAAGACCCAGCACAACCAAAAATAAATTATAAAAGAAGAAAAAAAAAACTTCTCAGACCCCCCCTCCAAAAAAAAACTAGCAAAGAAAATGTTTGCTCTGACTCATATATCCTGATTGATTCTTCCTACCAGTGACATATAAAGACAATTGATTCACCTAGTTTCTGAGAAGAATTTACTCCAAGGAAATAAAAAGATACATCAATTCTCCAATCCTTTTTTTTTAATTTTAGCCGTACCGCTTGGCCTTTTCACACTGCTCATGGGGTTCTCAAGGCAAGACAAGAATACTGAAGTGGTTTGCCATTCGTGACTGAACTGAACTGATACCGTCTGGCGTATGGGATCTTAGTTCCCTGACCAGGGATGGAACCCTCGCCCCCTGCATTGGAAGCGTGACCTAACTACTGGATTGCCAGGGACGTCCCCTCTCAAACCTTATTCATACTACCTGGTGTCACCCCAAACCCTTGGGCTTCTCTTCTTATATCATAGCCTTTGACACTATCCTGTCCTTTCATCAGAGTCCTGGCCATTCTGGCTGTTATTGTCCCGAAATAAGTCAGTCTGTCTCACTGGACTGTGAGCCCCATGTGGTCACTGAGTGAATGTAACCTTGTCATCATTATGTAATCAGGTCCTTCTACAGGGGCCTATTTAGAACAGGGATATGTGTTGAATGTTGAATGAATAGCCCTTGGAATTTCTAGGAAGTTTCTAATTTGACTCTCCTCACCGATAAATGAAGGCTCTCTTGAGGGTCTTGAGTTCTTCCCAGAGAAAGTCCAGCAATTCTCTGCCCTGATTCATGTATTAAACTTGTACATAAGATAAGTTGAGCAAGATTTTTCACAACTAAAAATGTTAGATGACCACTGGCCCGTACACTTATAAGGGTATTTGTAGCTTTGAAGTTCTGTGTTCATCAAAGATGTACCAACGCTTTAATGATGTGTGTTTGTGTGTCTATGTCTGTTGCGGTCATGGAGATGAGCCATTAAGATGTCCCTTCAAGAAAGAACTTTCCATTTAGCTGCAAGGAGTGCAGTGAGCTGACTGCCTCCAGCTGCAGCACCTTCAGGATCCACCTTGTCTCGGAGCAACGTGGAGCAAAGTTACCCTTCCAGTAACTGATGGTTTTAGTCTCTTACTGCCCAGCTCTTCTTCCTCCCATCTTTCCTTTCATAGATGTCAGATCTATATCCTGGTCTGAAGACTTTTCCTGACCCATTATACTTTCTTCCTCTTTTGTCTTTCACACACATTGCCCTCCAATAAAATGATGCAGCTGTGTCTAAACCTCTGTTTTCCCAGAGGACTCAGTTTACCTCCTGTCTGTCGCGGCCTTTGTTCTCTGGCATGTGTGTGCATGCGTGCTAAGTCGCTTCAGTCGTGTCTGACTCTTTGCAACCCCATGGACTGTAGCCCTCCAGGCTCCTCTGTCCATGGGATTTCCCAGGCAAGAATACTGGAGCGGGTTGCCGTGCCCTCCTCCAGGGGATCCTCCTGACCCAGGAATCGAACCCGTGTCTCTTTTGTCTCCTGCATTGGCAGATGGGTTCTTTACCACTGGTGCCACCTGGGAAGCCTATACCCTGTCTCAAAACTCTCTTCCAGTTTTGAGAAAACCCCCTATTGGATGCCTCTTTATCAGAGGAAAGTCTTTGCCTCCCACCACAGCAGCTGAATGGGTGCTATGAATTCTTCCTCGCCACATCCTGACTGTGGCTTGGCTAACTGGATCATCCTGCTGGGAACTTTGACTCTTGCTGGAGGAAGTGACACAGAAACACAGACACAATTAGGAAGTTGTCCACAGTGATTTCAGTGGGTCAAGAGTTCCAAGGCAGTTCAGTGCCGGGGGGCTGGGTGGGTGGCAATGGCAGCAGCAGCCCCTCGCCAGATGATTCTGGCCATTCCTTTGGGTGATGTTCTCTTGACCCAGCTGTTTTTTTTTTTTTTTTTGCTACTCATATTCTTAGCCTGGCTTTCCAGAATTCACATAGATTTTGTGAGCGAACCAATCATTTTCCAGTAGCCAGCAGACTTTTCTACTTAAAATAGCCAATGACATTTGATGTTGATTAAAAATAGGAACCTTGGCTGTTAGGGGACTTGGGAGTCTCTGGCGGGGGGTGTCATGGTGAGAAGGAAGTTGTAAAGGATGAGCTGTTATCCGTAGAGTGATACTCGAACCCCCTCTTTCTCTCATGCCCTACCTTCAATACAGCAGCAAACGCACTCTCATGTTTTTGTTGTTTAATCTCTCAGTCGTGTCTGACTCTTTGCAACCCCATGGACTGTAGCCCTCCAGGCTCCTCTGTCCATGGGATTCTCCAGGCAAGAACACTGGAGTGGGTTGCCGTGCCCTCCTGACCCAGGGATTGAATCTGTGTCTCTTGTGTCTCCTGTGTTGGTAGGTGGATTCTTTATCACTGAGCCATCTGGGAAGCCCCTGCAGTCTGGTGCATCGTAAGAAATTCCAAATCTGTCATTTTCTCCCTACCTCCACTGGTTCTACTGTGTCTGAGTCAACATTGCTGCTTGTCGTAGCTTCCTAGTTGGTCCTTGCTCTGGCCCTTACTCCCTCCCTCAGTTTATTCATTGAATAACAGCTAGCACAAGCCATTTAAAACATGTCAATACATGCCATCCTATGTTCCCCAACCTTCCCAAAGACCTCCATTGCACTCAAGTCCTCACCAAGGCCCCACATAATCTGGCCTTTTAACCCTATGCCCTCATTTCACTCACTCCTATGCTCTCCATTCCTCCTCTACTCCAGCCATACCTGTCTGCTTGTGGGTTCATCAGCACACACCCAGTCTTTTGCCTTACGGGTCTCCCCTTTTTTAATTGTTCTGCCAGGAACATTCCCTCCCCAGATACCTGAACAGCTTGCTCCTTATGGCCTTGTGAAACCACCCATGCCACCGATTTAAAATTCCAATTCTGGAATTTTTTTTTCTTTTCTCCCTTTTTTTGAGAATTATTTATTTGGCTGCACCAGGTCTTAGTTGCGGCATGCAAGCTCTTAGTTGTAGCTTGTAGGATTTAGTTTCCTGGTCAGAGATTGAACCCAGCTCCCCTGCACTGGGAGCTCAGAGTCTTAGCCATTGGACTACCAGGGAAATCCCTACTTTGCTTTTCTAATGCACCACACCATTTAAAACTTTTATTATGTTTATTCTTCATTATCTACCTTTGGTCATTACCGGGGAAAGGTCAACGGAACAGCATAAAGACATGGAGGTCTACAATAAGAATTTGGTACAGATAGAAACCTAGGTGGAGGTGAACAAATGAACTTAAAATCTGCAAGCTTTTGCCAAAGTCTTGGCCAGGGCATTGCCTTTCTGCTGGATGTAGAAGATACACAGCTCCATATTTTGGGGTGACCCCTGCTGACCTGTGTCCCATGACAGTGTAATGGTGTTTTCTCTTAGGATTGTTGTGAGAACTGAAGGGGGATGAAGAGGTTGGGTGCGCCTGGACACTTGGGCAGAGCTCTGTTCTCCGACGGTTCCTTCCACGTCCAATAGGAGGCGCTCAGCGGACCATGAAGCAGAGCTCGTAGGTCGGAGGGATGTTGCCAAAGCCTGAGACCTTGGGCGTGATGTCGATGTCAGCAGGTGGCACCAGAGAGCGTAGGGAGAAGTTCTGAAGGATGGAGGTGAAGTAGAGGAAGAGTTCCATGCGGGCCATGGCCTCCCCCAGGCAGATGCGCTTTCCTGTGGGCACAGAGAGGGGATAAAGTGGGTGGGGGAATAGTGGGGAGAAGCAGACCCGCACGGGTTAGCAGAAGCATGGAGAGGATTCGGGTCTCACCACCGCTTAGCCTCAGCTGCCTCCTCTGCATCTCTGGGGTCATGATAACACCCACTTTTTAAGGTTATAAAGATGCAGTGGGTTTCTACAGTTAATGCTCTGCTAGGATCTTCCACGTATAGGGGACTCAACACGTGGAAGCTACTTCTCTGATGGCGCAAATTCCAACAGATTCTAAGACAGAACGGTTGTAAAAGGATCCAGGCATTTAAAGTCTTTTCATTTCTGGTTCTTTTAAAGGTTTAGGAAGTGCCTGCAAGGTGCCAGACACTAGTGAGGGAAAACAAAAGCTCACACTTAAATAGTGCTGGATCTACAAAAAATAAGAAGTGAATGTATATATATGTGTAACTGATTCACTTTGCTGTACAGCAAATACTAACACTACCTTGTAAATCAACTATACTCCAATACAGATTTAAAAAAAAAAAAAAGCTGGCTGTTTGTCAATCACTCTTCCAATGCTTTGGAGAGATTAATCTCCATTTTACAGACTGGGAGCTGAAGTAACTCATTCATGGCCCCACTGATGGTGTTTTAAGTGGTGGAGTGTGTTGCACTGACACCAGGTTCAATATAGCTTACACTTAAAATACGATTTTTCAAAGATATTGTGTTATGAGTTAACCAAGCTGCTGTTTATTGGGTAAATCTTTCCTGCTACCTGTTTTATACTGTCTGCAAAATAAGAATCTTTTAACATTTTTAAGTGGTTAAAAAATCAGGAGAAAAATAATATTTTGTGACATGTGAAAATTAAAATTCAAGTATTGATGTGCATAGTTTTTAAAATTTTGCATCCATCACAGACATGCTTTTTTCTTTTTATTGTTTTTTTTTTTTTTTTTTTGCCATGCTATGCGGCTTTCAGGATCTTCTATCCCCCACCAGGGATTGAACCTGGCCCCATGCTGTGGAAGCTTGGAGTCCTAACAACTGGATCACCAGGGAATTCTCCAGGATGGCTCAGCAGGTAAAGAAACTGCCTGCGACACAGGCGACATGGGTTCAATCCCTGGGACGGAAAGATCCCCTGGAGGAGGAAACGGCAACCCATTCCAGTATTCTGGCCTGGAAAATTCCACAGACAGATGAGCCTGGTGGGCAACAGCTCATGGGGTTGCAGAGTCGGACACGACTCAGTATCAGCATCATTGTTTATGAATGTCTGTGGGTGCTTTCACAGCACAATGGTGTAGGCTGCATAGTTCAGACAAAGACCAGCAAAACCTAAAATATTTTGTATTTTGGCCCTTACAAAAAGTATGCTGGCCTCTCTTTAGTGCAATTACTTTTCTTATTATCAGAGTCCATGGTCCTGATATTCCATCATTCTGGAATTCTGGGATTCTAGTATTGTATGAGTCTATGAAATAGCACCCAGCTTCCCATTCAAACCTGAATGTCAAATACAGACCAATGATTGGGGGACATACCTAGCGTGTTTCTGCAGAGCTGGTGGGGGTATGGGGGACTCAGACCATAGACACCTACCAGAGGAAAAAGGCACAAAGGCTTCATTCTTCTTGAAGTGGCCCTGCTCGTCCAGGAAGTGTTGTGGATAGAAGGCATCTGGGTAGCGAAAGTACTTGGGGTCTTTGAGGACAGAGCCAAGAAGAGGAAAGACGTCGGTGCCCTGGGGTGAAGATGGGCTCAGTTAGGAGAAATCAGCGTTGGAGTATGGAGAATGGTAGGGACCCAGGAGGAGTGGGGTACAGTGGGGTACAGGAGGAGGGAGGGATGAGAACGGAGGTGCAGCTCCACCTTGGGCAGAAGGTAGCCTCGGAAATGAGTGTCCCGGATGACATTATGGGGGACGCCCATGGGCACGATATCTGTGAGTCTCTGGATCTCATGGATCACGGCATCTGTGTAGGGCATTTTGGCCCGGTCATCAACACTTGGGATCCGGTGTGGTCCAATCACCTGGTCAATCTCTTCATGGATCTTGGCTGGAAAAAACCAGAACACACAGCAGACAAAGATGCAGGAGGTATTTCTGGAGGCCAGGATTGGGTCATAGGTTTGTGTCTTCAGCTCCATATGTATTTGGACTGTCTCTTTATTCTTAATTTCTGACACATTGGTGGGGCTGATAAACACTCTTTCCAGTAGTCATGTACGGATGTGAGAGTTGGACCATAAAGAAGGCTTAGTGCCAAAGAATTGATGCTTTTGAATTGTGGTGCTGAAGACTCTTGAGAGTCCCTTGGACAGCAAGAAGATCAAACCAGTCATTCCTAAAGGAGACCAACCCTGCATATTCACTGGAAGAACTGATGCTGAAGCTGAAGCTCTGATACTTTGGCCACCTGATGCAAAGAGCCGATTCATTGGAAAAGACCCTGATGCTGGGAAAGATTGAAGGCAGGAGAAGGGGGCAACAGAGGATGAGATGGTTGGATTGCATCACTGACTCAATGGTGAGTTTGAGCAAACTCTGGAAAGACATATCTGGAGATACTGAAGGACAGAGAAACCTGGTGTGCTGCAGTCCATGGGGTTGCAAAGAGTCAGACACGACTTAGTGACTGAACAACAACAACAATGCATAAAGCCCATGCAGTTGTAAATTGCACATGTAGTCCAGTATGCAAGTAATTGAGGTGTCCATTAGATATTGGATGATTTAGATTAGTAAAAGACAACTCAGACAATGAAGGAGAAACTAGATGAGTCTGAATGGAAATGTTAGTCTCTCCCATTTTCTGTAACAAGAGAAATCTGTTTGTTTTGAATTACATTAGAAGGTGTGCTCAGGTCCTCACTTGTGTCCAACTCTTTGTGACCCTGTGGACTATATATAGTCTGCCAGGCTCCTCTGTCCATGGGATTCTCCAGGCAAGAATACTAAGGTGGGTTGCCATTCCCTCCTCCAGGGGATCTTCCTGACTCAGGGATCCAACTCGCATCTCCTGCATTGCAGGCAGATTCTTTACCGCTGATTCACTGGGGAAGCCACATTAGAAGGGAGAGGGGCCAAAACTGGGAATTTTCCTTTGGTAGTAAATGAGTTCTCATTACTGGAGTTACCCAACCAGACCAGATTACAGTTTACTGGGGATGGATTCTATTTGATCCTGCCACTACAGTTGTCCAAATAGTGGCCATCAAAGATACTACCTCCTAATCCCTGGAACCTGGGGATGTTACCTTACATGACCAAGGACTCCTGGCAGATATAATTAACTTAAGGGTTTTGAGATGGGGAGATTATTCTGAATAATCCATATTGGCTCTAAAAGTAACCACAAGTGTTTGTATAAGAAGGAGGCAGAAAGGTCAGAGTCAGAGAAGGAGATGTGACAATGGATATAAAGAGAGATTTGAAGATGTAATACTGCTGGCTTTGGAAATGGAGCCCAGGAACGCAAGAAATACATTTCTAAAGGTTGGAAAAGGCAAGGAGTCAGATCAACCCTGGTTTGACCCAGTGAAAGCCTATTTGAACTTCTGAAGTCCAGAACTGTAAGTAATAGATTATTGTGGCTTTAAGCTACTAAGTTTCTCATAACTCACCACATAAGAAACTATCTTGTTGTAATTCAGTCACTAAGTCATGTCTGATTCTTTGCGACCTCATGGACTATAACACGCCAGGCTTCCCTGTCCTTCACCATCTCCCAGAGTTTGCTCAGAGTTGTGTCCGTTGTGTCAGTGATGCTATCTATAACCATCTCATCCTCTGCCGCCCCCTTCTCCTTTTGCCTTCTATCTTTCCCAGCATCAGGGTCTTTGCATCAGGTGGCCAAAGTATTGGATAAGACACCATGACAGGCACCAAGCAGAAGATGAAATTAAATGACTTTCCAAGCCGGAGATTCTAAGATTCCACATCCTGAGGTTCTAAAGTGTGAAGAGTTGAAAGCTGTGGGATTCTAAAGTTTCAGGATGGTGTCTTCTTTCCTGTGGGGAATGAGGTCTGCCAGGTAAGCGGCTCAGGTGGACACTCACCTTCCACCTCAGGATGCTTCATCATGAGCAGCAATCCATAGCGGAGTGTAGAGCTCACTGTCTCAGTGCCAGCGAAAAAGAGATTGAGGGTTGTCAGGACCAAATTCTTGAGGTTGAATTCTGTGTGGGGGTTGTTTTTATCCTGAAAATGAGAGAGATGATAAATAGACTCACCATCTTCTGCCTTCATCTCGTTTTCTCCCTGTGTATAAGGTAGGGCTTTGTGAAAACACAACAGATGGGTGACCCAGGTGAGTATCTGGGAGAGGAAATAGTCAGAGCAAAGGTCCTGAGCCAGAGGTGTGTCTGGTGAGGAACGACAAAGAGGAGGCCAGTGTAGCTGTCAGGATAGTTGGAATGTAGTGAACAATGGGGAGAATGAGGGAGAGGGAAGTGGAGATTGCCTTGTCAGATTTGAAAGTTCTAAGACATTAGGGTACATGATTTCAAACTGCTGAAGGACTTCCCTGGTGGTCCAGTGGTGAGGAATCTGCCTTGCAGTTCAGGGGTTGCAGGTTTGATCCCTGGTCGGGGAAGTAAGATCCCAAGTGCCTTGGAGCTACTGATCTCTCATGCACATGCTGCAATTAAGACCCAACACAGCCAAACCAATGAATAAAAAATAAATAAAGGTCAGATTTCAATCAAATATCTGTCCAAAACAAAAAACAAAAAACCTGCTGAGTACAGAGGTTCTACAGTAGAAAAATAGAAATTTGTAACTTTATAAAATCCTAAGAATCCATGATGCAGAGTTACTAAGCTTCTAAATTGCCATATCTCTAAGACTTTATTTAAAAATTTTTGAAAAAAAATTTTTTTCACCATTGAGGATAATGTTTTCTGTGGGTTTGTCATATATAGCTTTTATTATGTTGAGGTATATTCCTTCTATGCAGAAGGCAATGGCACCCCACTCCAGTACTCTTGCCTGGAAAATCCATGCACGGAGGAGCCTGGTGGGCTGCAGTCCATGGGGTCGCTAAGAGTCGGACTTGACTGAGCGACTTCACTTTCACTTTTCTCTTTCATGCATTGGAGAAGGAAATGGCAATCCACTCCAGTATTCTTGCCTGGAGAATCCCAGGGACGGTGGAGCCTGGTGGGCTGCCGTCTATGGGGTCACACAGAGTCAGACACGACTGAAGCGACTTAACATAACATAACATGTTCCTTCTATTCCTGCTTTCTGGAGGGTTTTTTATCATAAATGGATGTTGAATTTTGTCAAAGGCTTTCTCTGCATCTATTAAGATAATCATATGGTTTTTATTTTTCAATTTGTTAATGTGGTGTATTACATTGATTGATTTGTGGATATTGAAAAATCCTTGCATCCCTGGGATAAAACCCACTTGGTCATGATGTATGATCTTTTTAATATGTTGTTGGATTCTGTTTGCTAGAATTTTGTTAAGGATTTTTGCATCTATGTTCATCAGTGATATTGGCCTGTAGTTTTCTTTTTTTGTAGCATCTTTGTCAGGTTTTTGTATTAGGGTGATGGTGGCCTCATAGAATGAGTTTGGAAGTTTACCTTCCTCTGCAATTTTCTGGAAGAGTTTGAGTGGGATAGGTGTTAGCTCTTCTCTATATTTTTGGTAGAATTCATCCTTGAAGCCATCTGGTCCTGGGCTTTTGTTTGCTGAAAGATTTCTGATTACAGTTTCAATTTCCGTGCTTGTGATGTGTCTGTTAAGATTTTCCATTTCTTCCTGGTTCAGTTTTGGAAAGTTGTACTTTTCTAAGAATTTGTCCATTTCTTCCAAGTTGTCCATTTTATTAGCATATAATTGCTGATAGTAGTCTCTTATGATCCTTTGTATTTCTGTGCTGTCTGTTGTGATCTCTCCATTTTCATTTCTAATTTTGTTGATTTGATTTTTCTCCCTTTGTTTCTTGATGAGTCTGGCTAATGGTTTGACAATTTTATTTAACTTCTCAAAGAACCAGCTTTTAGCTTTGTTGATTTTTGCTATGGTCTCTTTTGTTTCTTTTGCATTTATTTCTGCCCTAATTTTTATGATTTCTTTCCTTCTACTAACCTGGGGTTCTTCATTTCTTCCTTTTCTAGTTGCTTTAGATGTAGACTTAGGTTATTTATTTGACTTTTTTCTTGTTTCTTGAGGTAAGCCTGTATTGCTATGAACCTTCCCCTTAGCACTGCTTTTACAGTGTCCCATAGGTTTTGGGTTGTTGTGTTTTCATTTTCATTCATTTCTATGCATATTTTGATTTCTTTTGTGATTTGTTGATTATTCAGCAGCGTGTTGTTCAGCCTCCATATGTTTGAATTTTTAATAGTTTTTCTCCTGTAATTGAGATCTAATCTTACTGCATTGTGGTCAAAAAAGATGCTTGGAATGATTTCAATTTTTTTTAATTTACCAAGGCTAGATTTATGGCCCAGGATGTGATCTATCCTGGAGAAGGTTCCATGTACACTTTAGAAAAAGGTGAAAATCGATTTCTTAGCCACACCACGTGGCATATGGAATCTTAGTTCCCCAACCAGGGGTAGAAACCACACCCCCTGCATTGGAAGCTGGGAAGACATTAAACTTTTAATTTTAAAGTTTAAACTCCAAAGCTTAGACTTTAAATGTTTCAGCTCAGCAAATTCTAAGACTCTAAAAATGCATTCTACTTTGCTGTATATGCAAGTCTCTGGTGTATCGGATTAGAAAGGTGCACGATTTTAAGTTTCTATGTTCTTAGAAGTTTTAGCTTCAAAGTTTGACAGTGTAAAAGTTTATACCTTAACAGTTTCTATATCTCATCTATAAATAAAAGCCAACCTGGTGAAACAATGTTTGGCCCTTGACATACTGTCATCAATATGTTTACAGATGAGTCTAAAGTTGTAGGTGCTAAGGATTGGGGAGATGAGAGGAAAGGACTGGGGGCACAGGAAGAGGTACCTGGTGCATCTTGATGAGGAAGCAATCAATGAAGTCCCGAGGGTTCTGGGGGTCAAGCGATGCTTCGTTGATCTTGACCTTGGAGGCAATGAAGTCCTTGAGCTCCTCTATCAAGTAGTAGATGCGATTGTGTCTTCCTGGCAAATATTGCATGATTCCAGAATACATGTCATATAACTGTGGGGAATAAGCAAAGGATGTTTGTTAGCAATGGGTACCAGAGGCCAGCCTGGGCTGAATCTGGAATCCAACAGCTGGGCTTAGCATCCAGCACGGGGTCTGAGAATTGCATGAGGCTATTTGCTTCTTGGAGACCCAGGGCATCTTGATTCTTGCCTCCCAAGATTGTGGGGAGGAGTTAGTGAGGAAAAGGCAGGGGCTTAGTTAACAGAGGTTGAGGGGTGGACAGAGAGGTGACTGATGGGCACCTGGGCCCAGGATGTGCTCATTTCTATGAAACTCTGGTTGATCATTTGCAGCAACTTCAGGAACTGCTGGTCCTCATAGTCAAAGCGGCTTCCAAAGACGACGGAACTGATGACGTTGGAGACAGTGCGGCTCAGGAAGAAAGTAGGTTCGATGCGAGCCCCTGAATAATGGAAGTTGGAGGCCATGAGTAGGAACATGGAATGTGACATCAGGTTGGTTTAATAAGCACCTGAGGGACTTCCCTGGTGGCCCAGTGGCTGAGACTCCACGCTCCCAGTGCAGGGGGCCTGAGTTTAATTCCTGGTTTGGAAACTGGATCCCACATGCTGCCACTAAAGATCTTGTGTGCTTCAGCTAAGACCCGGTGCAGCCAAATAAATACATAAAAATATGTGAGGATTAAAAAAATAGCCACCTCATTGGTTCATGAAAATTCAATGTTAATTATCCATGTAAAATACTTAGCACAGTGCCTGACATGTAATAAACATGTGAGAGATGCTGGTGGAGCTGAATCCTTATTTTTTGTTATTAGAAGTTAATTGTACTGGGACTTCCCTTGTGGTACAGTGGATAAGAATCTGCCTGCCAATGCAGGGGACACAGGTTCGATCCCTGGTCTGGGAAGATTCCATGTGCTGAGGAGCCAGTAAGCCAGAGCACCACAACTACTGAGCCTGAGTGCTCTAGAGCCTGAGAGCTGCAACCACTGATCCTGTGCGCTGCAACTACTGAAGCCCGCTCGCTCGTCAAGAGCCTGTGCTCTGCAATGAGAAGCCCGCACACCACAACGAAGAGTGATCCCTGCTCACTGCAACTACAGACAGCCTGCACAGAAATGAAGAACTAGTGCAGCCAAAAATATTCAAAAAAGAAGAAAAAAAAGAAGCTAACTGTCCTGGAGAGTCACAAATTTTGGAAAGAAGTGGAGGTAAGGGGCACATTAAAAAATAGAAAAGAATGGCTAGATTCGGTCTATCTCTACCAATGATTCCATCTGCACTATTTAAAATAAAATTCTTCCTCTGGCCTCAGCTGCACCATCTATAAAACGAGATGCTGGTCAAGCCAGTGGGTATGGGGACAATTTCCCTAAAGCAATGTATATAATCACAGTTAGCTTTGCAAATAATTTCTAGGGGTTCCTGAGTGTACAGAGTCTTTATGCAGACCATTTTGCATCCATGGAGCCCAAGGGAGGAGTCTAATGTAGAGAAATATGTCTCTGTTTCTGTATATAATCTATTCATCTCTGTATTTCTCAGCCTCTGTGTCTTTTTTCATTAGACCCCAGACATTCCAGATCTTATTTCTGGGTGCATCATGGATCTCTTTAAAAATGTAATGGTGTAATGTTTTAGATTCCCAAGTTGAAAAAGTTTTAAAAATCTTTCACAAAAATGTAAATATATGTAACACAACTGAACTGTACACTTAGAACAGTTTGTTGTTGTTCGGTCGCCGGTCATGTCCCACTTTTTGGGACCCCATGGACTGCAGCACACCAGGCCTTCCTGTCCCTCATCATCTCCTGGACTTGGCCCACATTCATGTCCATTGCATCGGTGATGCCATGCAACCATTTCATCCTCTCATGCCCTCAGAAATAGAGTGGCAAATTTTTGCATTATATGGTTTTTACCCAAATTACGTGTTTTTGTATGTGTATGTGTGAATGTATACCTAGTTAGATAGATAAATTTAAACATACCACCACAAAAAGGCATAAGCTCATATTGCCAAAGTCTGTACAGGATACGAGGAGCTCAAAAACTCCTTAAGATCCACTGACTCAAGTCCCTGGACAAGGGATCTCTAAGGGTCTTTCATGTTAATTTTAACATGGAATCTGGCTAGAAATCTCAGTAAATCCTTCATCTTCTTCATCCTTTCCCACTCCCAATCTTTCTCCCACTAAAGCCCATCTTCTCATGACTGAGCTCTCTATCCCCCACCCCCCCAAGTCCCCTGGTACCCTTCCGGCTGGTGTCACACATACCCCTGGTCTTGCGTAATTCCACTAGTAGGAAGCCAGCCTCCTCCTGGATCCGCTCCTCAATGCTCCTCTTTCCCATCCCGAAGTCCCGAAGAATGGTCAGGGAGAAGCGTCGGAGAATCCTCCATCGTTCTCCGTTAGCCAGCGCTACACCTGCCAGGATTTCAGGGTCAGGCTCCTGTCTCCCCTCTTGTCTGTGCCCAGCTCTGTGCTGGACTGGGAGGGTGCCAGGATATGACAGCTGTAAACTTTCCCCTTGGGGATGCCTCTTTCAACCTTCCAGGCTTAATGGGGAAACTAAAGTTCCTTCCCTACTGGACTCCCCAAAACAGCCCAAGACTGAGACGAAGGAAAAGAAATCAGGCTAATAATGACTGTGGGAGATTAAGGAGAGTTTCTTACAGGCTAGAGACCTGGAACTGGATAAATGCATATAATGGATGGATGCCTAGGAATATGGGGGGAGATATAGACAGAATGGGCTTCCCTGGTGGCCCAGTGGTAAAGAATCTGCCTGCAATGCAGGAGCCACAGGAGATGAGAGTTCTGTCCCTGGATCAGAAAGATCCCCTAGAGGAGAGCATGGCAACACATTCCAGTATTCTTGCCTGGAGAATCCCATGGACAGAGGAGCCTGGTGGGCTAGGGTCCACAGGGTCACAAAGAGTTGGACATGACTGAAGCAATTTAATATACAACCATAGATAGAATTTTATGTAGAATATGTTGGAATGGGGAGTATTCTTCTATATTCTATGCTCTACTTGTATTCTCTAGACGTACCTGTAAGCGTTCACAGGAGATCTTACCTGTACATTAATATACCCACACAAAAGGAGTTACCATGTAGTAAACAGTATTTAGAAGTTTCCGGATGTGCATGCATCAGTGAATTAATGTTTGGAAATTTGATGAAATGATTTTGATAGATTACTGAATGGAAGGAAGTGTTTGTAACTGGAATGACTGACAAATGGATGGATTAAAGACTTCTGGATGGGTAAAGGGCTAATGGATGGATGGTTGGAGATGTATGGCTAAATGGTTGGAAGAATGTATGGATGACTGAATGATTAATAGGTGGGTGAGTGATGGAAGGAAAAATGAATGGATAGATGACACGATGACCGTATGGGTAAATGAGAAGTTAATTAATAGATGATGTACAGATCAATTTGTTGGAAGGATACTGATATTTGTATAGAAAGTCTAATGGATATTTTTGGTGGCTGTATGGGTCAATGGAAAAATGGATGGATGGAAGGAAAGGCATAGGGATAGGTAGGTGAGTGAAAGTATCAAAAAATGGTGTGAGGCTGCTTGGAATTGAATGATGTGGGCAGTGCGTGAGATGTGCGTGCATGCTAAGTTGCTTCAGTCGTGTCTGACTCTTTGTAATCCTATGGACGGTAGCCTGCCAGGCTCCTCTGTCCATGGATTCTCCAGGCAAGAATTCTGGAATTCTGCCTCCAGGCCATTAGAGATTGATGTGTAGGGAACATTAAACAGATATCTGTGGAGGATGCAGAGACCTATGGGTTGGGTCTGTGTGGGTATATAGGAAGATAAACAGTAAGCTTGGCTATGAGAGCTTAGTGAATTACAAGAGTGCCACTCATCCATCAAAAATAATAACACAAGTAACACACACGATCCCCTAGAGTCAGACGGTTTGGGTTCAAAGTAAAACGATTCTACCACTGACTGTTACTACTAACGTTTCTGATTCTCAAATTCCTCATTTGCAAAATTAGGAAGACATTAATAGCTCTCAGAGACGTCACAGCAGTAACTCATTTAGAGTACTTGTCAAAGAACCCGGGACATAGAAGTACATTACACTTTGTGATTACATTTTGCTTTTATTTTTGTTGCTGTTACCTACCATGACCTTGGAAGTTTCGCTCTACTGAAGCCAGTTCTCCACGGCCACTGAACTCATCTGCTCGGTCTACCAGGGCCTCCTTCACTGCTTCATGTCCACATAAAACAACCACTGGCCGGGGCCCCATGTACACAGTGAAGACTGGACCGTATTTCTCCTTGAGCTGAGTGAAGGAAGACGTAAGAGGAGGGGGCTGAGTGTAGCACCAAGTAACAACCAGTCAAGGATTTTAGGAGATGGTGATCTCAAGAAGCATGGGAATAACAGATAAAATTTAGTCCTGGGCTTGGAAAGACTGCTGATAAAGAGACACAGAAGTCTTGGCTTCTGTGATCCTGGGCAAGATCCCCCAGTGCTGCTACAAGCCTTGGTTTCTGCATCTGTAAAACAGAGGACCTAGATGAGATGGAATTCCAAGATGCATGTGTCTTGCTCTGAAGTGCTAACTTTCTAGAATCCTAAGATTTCATGATACCGAGTCAAAGTTTGAAGACCAAGAGAGTGCAAGAGTTCTTGTATCTAAGGATAGAAGGTAACTGGTTTATTCCAGGCCCTGCCCTGGAGGCCCCGTGGTTAAGACTTTACCTTCCAATGCAAGGGGTGGGGGTTTGATCCCTGTTCAGGGAACTAGGATCCCACATGTCTTATGGCCAGAAAACCAAAACAGAAAAACAGAATCAATATTATAATAAACTCAACAATGACTTTAAAAATGGTCCACATTAAAAAAAATCTTTAACAAGTAGTGCAATGCTACATATTTTTCTTTTTAAAGAAGAAGGTACTGTTATTCCAAAGTCCTGAAGGTCTTAAGTTTCAATGTGCTAGGAATCTGTGTTTCCAGGAATTTAAGATTCTGGAATTCCAGAAATCTATGGTTATGTTTCCAAGAGCCTTTGTTATAGGATTCAGGAATTTCTACACTGTCAGTCTATAGAATTAGTTGCTTCGAGCTGTGTGAAAGTAGACAGACTCACCTTCATGAAAGACTGAAAAGTGGCGTCAGTACGAACTTGCAACACGTTCCCCAGGAAAGGTATCGGTGTGGGACCAGGTGGCAGCTTCCCCCCTTTGCTCATCCGTTTCCAGGCGATGAGGATGAGAAGACAAGACAAACAGAGCGCCAGAAAGATGGTGAAGGCCCCTCCCAGCTCCATGGTGCCAGGTCGAAGGATTGCGCCCAGGGCACCAGATCCTACCTAAATACATTCTGGGAAATCGACTGTGTAGAAATCTGAACACCCTGGGATTCAAGTTTTCCGGGTATGGATGTCATGAGGGAAGAGATTGCTTTATCTGGGGGGTGGTTATATAACCTATAATCTCCCACCTGTAAAAAGGTGGATTGAATTCACCCAGGGAAATCTACTGGGGACATTCCCCTTTCTTCGTATTTCCAGTCTCTCAGTTCTCTCTCAGCTCAGCTTCCAGTTAAGCTTGTCTTGGTAGGACATGAGAAGCAGTTGAACATCATTTTTAAGGCTATTTCACTTAGGGATCATACAATCTGAGTTCCATCTTTTCTTCATTAGGTGAGTCACATAACTCTCTTGGGCTCAGTTTCCCTATCTGTTGAATAGGGTAAGCATATGGTTTTAGAAAGCCTTGATAAAAAACAGAGATGGCTCCTCTCTCTGTGTGCTTAGTCGCTCAGTTGTGTCCAACTCTTTGCCACCCCATGGACTGTAGCCCGCCAGGCTCCTCTGTCCATGGGGATTCTCCAGGCAAGAATATTGGAGTGGGTTGCCATGCCCTCCTCCAGGGAATCTTCCCAATCCAAGGATGGAACCTAGGTCTTCCACACTGCAGGCAGATTCTTTACCATCTGAGCCACCAGGGAGGCCCCCTCTCTCTTTGCTAGACCCTAATTAATTATTTTTTTTGTAAAAAAAGAGAGATTGAAGCAGCAGGCCAATATTGGCTGATTAACTGTTCTGAAGTCTTTAGTTTTGTTCTGGCATCTTTGTCCCAAAAGCTGAATCTACCATCAGATCCCAGAGTGGCAAGGGAGCCATGGACAGGATGGAATGCAATTCCATTAACTGCATAGATGTCCAATGCAGCTGAAGAGCTAAAACCCAGGAATAAGAAGTAGTGGCTGGAGACCTGTGGGTTGTCCGGAGTTTTCTCTCCATTCTGCCTCGTGTCTGTACGAATTTGGGTCCCAGCTTTCAGTAGGTTGTCAGCCCTGGATGTGGATTTCAACCTCTGGAGAAAACGATGTCATTCTTCAGCAGGCAGGAGCCCAGCGGTCGCAGTGACTGTCCGTCTCCATTCCACTGCCGGTTACAGGTTTCGTCTATACCTCTGCTGCTGCTGCTAAGTCACTTCAGTTGTGTCCGACTCTGTGCGACCCCATAGATGGCAGCCCACTAGGCACCCCCGTCCCTGGGATTCTCTAGACAAGAACACTGGAGTGGGTTGCCATTTCCTTCTCCAATGCATGAAAGTGAAAAGTGAAAGTGAAGTCGCTCAGTTGTGTCCGACTCTTAGCGACCCCATGGACTGCAGCCCACCAGGCTCCTCTGTCCATGGGATTTTCCAGGCAAGAGTACTGGAGTGGGGTGCCATCACCTTCTCCGTCTGTACCTCTAAGGAGATTCAAATCATTACAGACGTCCTTAGATTCACATGGGCGCCTGCCAGGTATCTGCAGTGCTTCATCCCGCAGTATTAGAGAACATTGGGCAACATTTGGCGAGCCTGTACTGTATTTTGTAATAAACATTTTGAAGATTGTCTCCTAAAAAAAAAAAGAGAGAGAGAAAGATGAAGATTTAGAACCATAAGAGAAACAACTCAATTGAAAGGGTTTAATTCAACAAGTTCTACTGTTTTTACTCAAGATAATATTAAATAATAATAACCAAAGTTTACCTGTATTACTTTATCAGAACTTTATTGGTGTGTGTGTGTGTGTATTCATTTTCCAAGTTTGAGATGTAGGAACCACCTCTGAGCCCCAGTCTCATCATCTCTAGAGACATGACTGAGTGATTGCTCTTTGTAATACTCTACGTAATGATTTTCCATCCTTTTTTGCACCAAATATTTGTAAATCTTCTTTACTGACCTGAAACAAAATTCCTGGGAATTATAGTCTACCTACACCTGTTATTAAACACAACTCAAAAGCCCTTCTCCTGTGTGTTGATTCTCAGGCTTGGGAATTGAATCTCCTAGGAAACCTGTAGATTTGGATTAAGGCTTGGCCGTCTAGGCTGAGGTGTTCTGTGATCACAATGGTAGGAACTCTGGGAAGACTGAGTGATTCACACAGCACCACCTTCTCCAACTTGGATCTGCTGCTAGAACGGCTTTCATGGAGTAAGAGTAAGCTCTAGGCTGCTTCTTTCAACTCTCACATCTTTTGCCTCTTTTTTCCATTCTGACTACCTCTGAGTGCACACCCATTCAGGATTAGATACTAAAAAAAATTTATTTGGCTGCACTGGGTCTTATTTGCAACAAGAGCTGCAGGATCTTTAGTTGCAGCATGTGGGATCTAGTCTCCTGGCCAGGGCCAAACCCAGAACCCCTGCACTGGGAACATGGAGTCTTAACCACTGGACCACCAGGGAAGTCCCTAGACTCTTAATCATCTGTAATGGTGACGGTTGTGGGTTTGGTCCTCCCATTCAGCAGGTTGGAGACAGAAAGTATTCTTCTGGCTTCAGCAGAAGGGAGGATAGCTAGAATTGTGTTGTTGTTGTTGTTGTAGGGAGGCAAAATAAGTGAGTCTGGGAGATCTTTGTGCACAGTCTAAGAAGACTCATTATAAAAGGTGTTTTATACTGTGAAGGGTGAGCTAAAGACTGAGTTCCAAGACTGAGCTAAATGGCTTCTCCAAGCTGTCATTTTTCTAAGATTCTGTGGTTCTCCAAATCTGTTATTGTAATGTTTGAGGATTCCAGAATTCTATAATTTAAAATTTTCAATCTGAGCCACCTCAGACGGTAAAGAATCTGCCTGCAATGCAGGAGATCCAGGTTCAATCCCTGGGTCAGAAAGATCCCATGGAGGAAACAGCAACCCACTCCATTATTCTTGCCTGGAGAATCCCATGGACAGAGGAGTCTGGTGGGCTACAGTCCATGGCGTCGCAAAGAGTCAGATACGATGAGTGACTAATACACACAAGTTTTCAGTGCTCTATGGATTCTGCCAGTGGAGAGTGGGGATCAGCATTAAGAAAGTGGGGAGCTATGGGGAGAAGGGCAGAATGTCCTTTCAGTTCAGTTCAGTCACTCAGTCATTTCTGACTTTTTGTGATCCCATGGACTGCAGCACGCCAGTCTTGCCTGTCCTTCACCATCTTGTGGAGCTTGCTCAAACTCATGTCCATTGAGTCAGTGGTGCCATCCAACCATTGCATCCTTTGTCATCCCCTTTTCCTGCCTTCAACCTTTTATCTTCTCCTAGATGTTTTTAGTGGGAATAGGAAGGTACAGCCTGTAGTGCATAGCTGTTTCTCCAAGTTCCAAAATCAAACCAACCAACCAACCAAATAAAACCAAAACCCCTCCAAACTTAAGGGAACCAAAAATCTAGGGACTGAGTTTGATATAGGGGTCATTCTTCTATTGGAAAGTGAAAAGGACAGTGAATGGGGCCTCTGAATTTCTTCCCTTCCACCGAGAAAAATTATCCAAAACATGGAAATTTTAAAAAAGTATTTACGGGTCTTTTTCATTTTCTTACAGGTCCATTTAAAGATAATCTCATTTCGAAATAGGATGTCATTTTGTTTACATAGTTGATCGAGGTCTAAGCATTTTACAGTTCTACAAAACTGTTAACTCATGGTGACTATCTTTTTCTGTTTGTTAGAGAAGGTGACATTCCCCCCAGATTTTAAAAAATGCAATAAAATTAGACATTAGCCAGTTTTGTAGTTGACTCAGTATTTCTTTCCCACCTTTTTGGACTATAAAAATCCTAGTGTTTCATTTGTCTTGGGGACTAGCTTTCTTTTTTTTAACATATAAAACATTTAATTAAAATAATTAATAGAGAAAAATTTTATGATATCAATAAATGCTAACACAACATTGGGTATTATTCAGCATTATTTTAAAATAGGTAGAATGTTCAAAACAAAACTCTTAAAAATGCAAAAAAGAAGAAAAACACAGAAAAGCCTCACTTTCACCTGTGTTCCCCCAGACAACTGTTTTTTTAAATCCTCTCTTTATCCTTCCAGTGTGACATTATGCAAATATAAACAAATATGGATATTCTCATTCTCCTTCTTACATAAAATTCATTATATATTTTTACAAGATTTATATTTATATATACACACACACATATTGTTCTTCACCTTGCATTTTTCATTTAATAATATATCTTGGGGATATTAATATTGCCATTTCAATAAGGAAATCTTCCTTACTTTTCATTATAGCTGCATACTATTTCTGCATACTATAATGTGTAGATATATAGTCTATTAAACCAGTTCTCTGTTGGTAGGCAATTTTGTTTTCTACTTTTTACTGTTGCAAACAATGCCAAACATTTGCAAAGCATATATGTAAGTGTATCTGTGGGATATGCATGCCTGCTTGGTTGCTCAGTCGTGCCCAACTCTTTGTGACCCCATGAACAGTAGCCCGCCAGGTTCCTCTGTCCATGGAGTTTTGCAGGCAAGAATACTGGAGTGGATGGCCATTTCCTTCTCTAGATGGACTAGCTTTCTTTACACCTAGCTCCCTCATTAATGAATTAAATAATCTTGACACATGTGCAGCACATATTTTGAGAATTAGGTTTTTAATCATTTTGAGAATCATCTTTTAAAAATTTCCCTCCTCTTCTTTCTTTCCTAACTCCCTTCACCTTTCCACCCTCCTTCCATGCCCCTTCTCTTCTCTCCTCATCTGTTTTCTCTATATTCCCTTTCTCTCTCTTTCCCTCACTTCCCTCTTTCAAAGACTCTCCCTTCAATGTCTTCCTTTTTTCTTCCTTCATCTCTCCCTCTCACTCCCCCTACCACTACTTTTCTTTTTCCTCTCTCCTCCCTCCTTCTTTATCCTCTCCTTTCTTCCATAGGGATAGAAGAATCTTCTTAGTGGTTACATTAAGATAGAGTTATGCTGCTTTCAAATGGCGTAACGTGCATGAGTGGAATACCAGAAGAAGAAGAAAGAGATGATGGGACAGTGGAAATATTAGTAGAAATAATGGCTGAAAAGTATTCCTCAAGGTAGTGGGCTGTTTCCCCACTCAGTTATTTGTGTCATGTGGCAAGTCCCAGTAATGGTGCCTGAAGTCTGATGGGCAGGAGGCAGATCTGGGTCCTGAAGCTAATATACTAGAGGGAGGATTTCAAAATGGTACTTGCCAGCACCCTAGATCATACAGTACTGGTGACCAGAGGGGAGTATCCTGCTGGGATGCATAGGTTGTCTCCCACAAAAGACCACTTTTCCAAGGTTGGGAAACATAACGAACCTACCAAGTACCTTGAAATAAAAAACAGCATGTTAGGCAAAATGAGGTGAGAGAGGAATATACTCCAAATGAAGGAACAAGATAAAATCCTAGAAGAACTAAGTGAAGCGGAGATAAGTAATCTACCAATGAAGTGTTTATGTCAATGATGATAAAGGTGGTCAAAGAACTCAAGAGAAGACTGGATGAACAGAGTGAGAAGCTAGACATTTTTAACAGAATTAGGAAATATTTAAAAAGCCAAACAGAGCTGAATAGTACAATAACTGAAGTTAAAAATTCACTAAAAGGAGTCAACAGTAGATTATGATACAGAGGAACAGATCAGCAAATTGGAAGACAGAGGAGTGGAAATCACTGAAGCTGAACAGAAAAAGTAATTTTAAAAATTGAGGACAGTTTAAGAGACCTCTAGGACAACATCAAGTGTACTAATATTTGCATTAGAAGGATCCCAGAAGAAATGAGTGAGAAAGGGGCAGAGAACATATTTGAGGACAGAAAATTTCCCTAACCTGGATAAGGAAACAGATATCCAGATCCAGGAAACACAGAGAGTCCTAAACAGGATTAACCCAGATAGGACCACAACAAGACACATTCTAATTAAAATGGTAAAAATTAAAAATAAAGATAGAATATTAAAAGCAGCAAAGGAAAAGCAACAAATTACAAGGAACTCTTGTAAAGCTATCAGCTGACTTTTCGGCGGAAACCCTGCAGGACAGAAGGGAGAGGCATGATATATTTAAAGTGATGAAAAGGAAAAACCTACAACTGAGAATACTCCGCCCAGCAAGGCTTTCATTCAGATTTTATGGAGAGAGCAAACACTTTACAGATAAGCAAAAGTTAAGGAGTTCAGCTCCACAAAACAAATTTTACAAGAATTTTTTGTTTGTTTTTTAGGTTCAGACATCTTTATTAAAATAAAAAAACAACTTGGCTATAAAATGACACAGCTAAAATTTAAACTTATATCTGTATTCTCTGAAATTCAAATTCCTAAGCCTGCTTTTCTTGAAGGGAAAATACTGAGTCTATGTATTACCTGGATATGCCCTCACACATCAATGATCAGAGACCCTCTTTCTCTAATTACAGCTATTCTCTTCTCAGTATTTTCCCATAGTTGGTCCCCATGCTCAGACTCTCCTGACACAGGAGAATCTCCATCTACTGAACATTCACCTACCCCCCTACTCAGTCTCACAGATCTGTAAGACCCTGTTTCAATATAGACACAGGAACTTAATTATCATATTCCCACAACATTTCACCACATCTACTAATCCCAGAGAACTCCAAATATCTTCCCTTTAGGTCTAGTTCAGTTCAGTTCAGTTGCTCAGTTGTGTCCGACTCTTTGCAACCCCATGAATTCCAGCACGCCAGGCCTCCCTGTCCATCACCAACACCCGGAGTTCACTCA
This sequence comes from Bos indicus, assembly GCF_029378745.1. Taxonomy (NCBI): domain Eukaryota; kingdom Metazoa; phylum Chordata; class Mammalia; order Artiodactyla; family Bovidae; genus Bos; species Bos indicus. Next base: position 50,686,980 of record NC_091777.1, read on the forward strand.
GACTCACGTCCATCGAGTCAGTGATGCCATCCAGCCATCTCATCCTCTGTCGTCCCCTTCTCCTCCTGCCCCCAATCCCTCCCAGCATCAGAGTCTTTTCCAATGAGTCAACTCTTCACATGAGGTGGCCAAAGTACTGGAGTTTCAGCTTTAGCATCATTCCTTCCAAAGAAATCCCACGGCTGATCTCCTTCAGAATGGACTGGTTGGACCTCCTTGCAGTCCAAAGGACTCTCAAGAGTCTTCTCCAACACCACAGTTCAAAAGCATCAATTCTTTGCCGCTCAGCCTTCTTCACAGTCCAACTCTCACATCCATACATGACCACAGGAAAAACCATAGCCTTGACTAGACAAACCTTTGTTGGCAAAGTAATGTCTCTGCTTTTGAATATGCTATCTAGGTTGGTCATAACTTTCCTTCCAAGGAGTAAGCGTCTTTTAATTTCATGGCTGCAGTCACCATCTACAGTGATTTTGGAGCCCAAAAAAATAAAGTCTGACACTGTTTCCACTGTTTCCCCATCTATTTCCCATGAAGTGACAGGACTGGATGCCATGATCTTCGTTTTCTGAATGTTGAGCTTTAAGCCAACTTTTTCACTCTCCACTTTCACTTTCATCAAGAGGCTTTTTAGTTCCTCTTCACTTTCTGCCAAAGGGTGGTGTCATCTGCATATCTGAGGTTATTGATATTTCTCCCCGCAATCTTGATTCCAGCTTATGCTTCTTCCAGTCCAGCGTTTCTCATGATGTACTCTGCATAGAAGTTAAATAAGCAGGGTGACAATACACAGCCTTGACGAACTCCTTTTCCTATTTGGAAACAGTCTTTTGTTACAGTGTCACAAATGTGTTTATGGCTCTCAAAATTATCTGGCATTCTATTATGATCATCTCCAATACAGGTAAGCTTGATAATTTGATTATCAGCTCCATGTCAAAAAAATGTGTGAATATGTTTGCATTGCTAATCATTAGAGGGGGCTTCCCCAGTAGCTCATCTGGTAAAGAATCTGCTTGCAATGCAGGAGACCTTGGTTTGACTCCTGGGTCAGGAAGTTCCCCTGGAGAAGGGATAGGCTACCCACTCCAGTATTCTTGGGCTTCCCTGGTGGCTCAGATGGTAAAGAATCTGCCTGCTGATCAAACCTGCGTTTGATCCCTGCGTTGGGAAGATTCCCTGGAGGAGGGCATGGCAACCCATTCCAGTATTCTTGCCTGGAGCATTCCCAAGGACAGAGGAGCCTGGCAGACTACAGTTCCTGGGGTCACAAAGAATCAAACATGACTGGGTGACTAAGCACAGCACAGCAATCATTAGGGACTCCTCGCTTTAACATTTTTTTTAGCCATACCACATGACATGTGGGATCTTAGTTACCGGACCAAGGATCAACCCATGGCCCCTGCTGAGGAAGCACAGAGTCTTAACCCCTGGATCACCGGGGAGGTCCCAACTCCTTTCTAAATTGAAGGTCTCCTCTATCTGTGGCTTAGTCCAGTCATATCTCTTTCTTGTTTGCTTTTTCTTTCTCTCTTTTTAAATTAAAGTGTATTTGGTTTACAATATTATATTAGTTTCAGAAATACAATAGTGATTCAATATTTGTATAGACTATACTACATTTACAGTTATTACATAATAATAGCTATATTTCCCTGTGCTGTATAATATATCCTTGTTGTTTCTTTATTTTATACATAGCAGTTTGTATTTCTTAATCCCTTACCCCTACTTTGCCCCACCCTCTTCCTTCTCTGGTAACTACTACTCTGTTCTCTGTATCTGTGAGTCTGTGTTTTGTTATGCTTATTTATTTGTTTTATGTTTAGATTTCACATAAAAGTGATATCAAAGAGTGTTTGTCTTTGACTTACTTCACTAAGTATAATACCTTCTAGGTCCATTTATATTGTTGAAATGGCAGAATTTCATTCTTTTTAAGGCTCAGTAATATTCTATTGTATATATATGCCACATCTTCTTTATCCATTCATCTGTTGATGGCCACTTAGGTTGCTTACATCTCTTGGCTATTATAAATAATGCTGCTGTGAACACTGGGATGCATATGTCTTTTCAAAAGAGTATTTTCATCTTCTTTCAATGCATGTCTCTGTAGACATGCATTGAATGTCATGCAATGAATGTCTCTGTAGAAAACCCTCAACTACACAAGAAACTGGAGCTAATAAGTGTATTTTGCAAGGTCACAGACTATAGTGTCAACATACAAAAGTCAAATGTATTTTTATACAACGGTAATGAAAAACTGGAATCTCAAAAATTTTTAAATAATATGTAAGCACCCAGAAAATGTAAGTACTCAATTCTAAATATAACAAAATCTGGAACTGCATGGAAGTCCATCCCTGAGGCTTCCTGCTATTTTCTTTCCCCATAAGGGCCCAGTTATTGTTCTCTCCTCCTTTCCCCTTTTCTTCTTCAGTTGGACAAGGAGACCAGATCCCAACCTCTCATTTCCTAAAAAAAAAATTAATAGAGCAGGTATTGAAAAAGTTATACTAGGAGGAAGTGAAAATGCATCAACCAGTGTGGAATCTCCTGATGAGGATGACATGGATAGAGGGGAAGTGGGTGTTTAGAAGGGTCCAAACTGGTGGGCTTAAAGCTCAACATTCAGAAATGAAGATCATGGCATCTGGTCCCAACATTTCATGGGAAATAGATGGGGAAACAGTGGAAACAGTGTCAGACTTTATTTTTCTGGGCTCCAAAATCACTGTAGATGGTGACTGCAGCCATGAAATTAAAAGACGCTTACTCCTTGGAAGGAAAGTTATGACCAACCTAGATAGCATATTCAAAAGCAGAGACATTACTTTGCCAACAAAGGTTTGTCTAGTCAAGGCTATGGTTTTTCCTGTGGTCATGTATGGATGTGAGAGTTGGACTGTGAAGAAGGCTGAGCAGTGAAGAATTGATGCTTTTGAACTGTGGTGTTGGAGAAGACTCTTGAGAGTCCCTTGGACTGCAAGGAGATCCAACCAGTCCATTCTGAAGGAGATCAGCCATGGGATTTCTTTGGAAGGAATGATGCTAAAGCTGAAACTCCAGTACTTTGGCCACCTCATGTGAAGAGTTGACTCATTGGAAAAGACTCTGATGCTGGGAGGGATTGGGGGCAGGAGGAGAAGGGGACGACAGAGGATGAGATGGCTGGATGGCATCACCGACTCGATGGATGTGAGTTTGAGTGAACTCCGGGAGTTGGTGATGGACAGGGAGGCCTGGTGTGCTGCGATTCATGGGGTTGCAAAGAGTCGGACACGACGGAGCAACCGAACTGAACTGAACTGAAACTGGTAAATATGGATGAAAGTAAGGACTGAATGGAAGGAGGCATGATAGAATGATGGAAAGAAAAATTAATAGATGGGACAAACAGAAAGAGGAAACATTGGATGAGAATGGATCAATGGATAAATAAGTGGGAAGAAGGCAAATGGGTGAAAAGTTGAATGTGCTAGTGAACGAAGGATGAATAAATAACTGTATTGATAAGTGGATGAGAGGACACAGTGATGGAAGAGTGAATGGATGGTTAAATGGATGCACGGTAGGAACGAGGGATGGATGAATGTATCAGAGGACAAAGGATTAGAGGATAGATGCTTTTGGAAGGGTGCATAACTAGAATTTGAAATAATTGCCTGGTTGGATGTGAATAGTTGAAAGAATGACTGAATGATAGACTGAAGAAAGAAAGGTTGATTGAACCACCATGGAGAGAGAGGGCTTTTTGAAATTGATACATGGGCAGTTGGTGATGAATTTGAGACTGTCAAGTCTCTGTGAGGTTAGTTCCTATAGACTTTTGGTTGGGAGGAGTGTTCAATTAGGAAGTCATAAGAGGACAGGATGTTGTATCTGATTGTATCAGAGACCTCAAAACAACAGTGGCTTCAGAAAAATAACAGTTTGTCTCCAAAGTGTCAATCTGAGTGCAAGCATTCAGAGGTTGATATGGCAGTTCCAGTACCAAGAACGTAGATCTCTTCTGCTTTAGCGGCATGGTTTCCCAGTGCATTGCCCTGGTCCTCATGGTTGAAGATGGCTTACCAGCTCATGTGCTGGGTCTGTGTTCCAACCAGTTGGGGTGATGGGACACTGTACTGGAATGGAAGGCACAACCTGGAAGTGGTTAGACATGGCTTGCCCTCAGATCTTATTTGCTCCCAGTCTCAGTGTCTGCCTAGCTGCAAGGGAGTCTGGGAAATATAGTCTTTATTTTGGATCTTTTTTCTTTTCATTTCTTTCCTTTGGCCAAGTGGCAAATGGGATCTTAGGGCATTGAGCCCAAGCCTTTGCATTAGGAGCTTGGAGTCTTAACCACTGGACCACCAGGGAAGTCCTAAAAGATAAGAAGGTTTTTTTTTAATTTTTTTGGTCACACTGTACAGTATATGGGATCTTAGTCCCTAGACCAGGATCAAACACACACCCTCTGCATTCGCAGGGTGGAGTCTTAACCATTGGACACCAGAGAAATACACATTTTGGATGATCAGATTTAATGCTCTATCACCAAAGAAAGGAGGGAAGAAATTAGAGGAACAACTAACAGTGTCAACCACAGGGACTGACTCGAGGTTGATAACAAAACAAAAGGAAAACACTCTGCAAAGAGCAGAGTTGATATCTAGCTAATGCACTCCTCATTATGAAAGACTGGGATGGGGAGTGGGGTCCCAGTGCCAGACATAGCAGAGACAGATACTTTGGGGTATCTTGACAATTTTGTTCATGTGCTTCCAGAATGTAAAGGTCACCAGGATGGACACGTGGCAAACAGGAAGAGGGTGTAGCCCTCTCAGATCTCCATGTAACCAGGAAGAAGGAATTGACCTTGGCCATGGGCCCTGGCTACAAAGATCCTGGGACTCAGCTTCTTCGGTAACCCGAACACCTTCAGATTAAATTTCCTGGGGGTTGGATCTCACTTGGGAGCTTGCCATGCTGTGGAGTTTATATAACTTCTAGTCCTTCCTCTGAATGACCATTGAGTGCCAAGCTCATGAGGCGATTCTCTCCACTTTGTCCCTTCAGTCCCCTCCTCATTCATGTCCACACACTCCAACTTTATTCTCTGAGAGCATGGAGAGCTTCCCTCATGGCTCAGACAGTAAAAAATCTGTCTGCGATGCGGGATACCCAGGTTCGATCCCTGAGTTGGGAAGATCCCTTGGAGGAGGGAGTGGCAATCCACTCTAGTATTCTTGCCTGGAGAATCCCATGGACAGAGGAGCCTGGCAGGCTACAATCCACTGGGGTCACAAAAATTCAGACATGACCGAAAGACTGACACTTTCACTCTTCTAGGTTTTAGAACAGTCCGAGTTTTGGGAGCTGAGTCCCAGGATCTGTAGAGTCAGGAAGAACCAGGTTCAAGTCCGGCCTCTACAACATTCTTTCTTTTCTTTGCTGTGCCACAAGGCATATGGGATCTTAGTTCTTTGACCAGGGATTGAACCCACACTCCCTACTTTGGAAGGGCAGAATCTTAAACACTGGACGGCCAAGGAAGTCCCATCTCTGCAACTTTCCTGGTGCATGTGATCTTGAACAAGACACCTCATTTCTTTGTATCTCTGTTTTCATTTCTGAAAAATGAGAATACCAATAAAAGTACCTCCCTGAGACTTCCCTGGTGGTCTTGGAATTGGCTCTTGCTGGGGTCTGGGTTCGATCCCTGGTCGGGGAATTAAGATCCCACAAGACAAGTGGTGCAGCCATTAAAAAAAAAAACAACCAAAACTCCCTCAAAAAGTTGTTGTATGGATTAAATGTACTGAAATCTATGAGTATGGTGTCATAACTATCACTTAGCAACCTATCCTCAGCACTTTCAAATCTGTCCTTGGGGAGGATTTTGCCATAAGTGGGGCTGATGGCTAGAGCAGGGCTGAGCGTAGACTGGGGCTGATGGCAGGTAGTGGAGAGACAACAGCATGGACTGTCAGCTGGGTGCTGGACCAGCAGGGGAGGCAGAAAAGAGCAGTGGGACTTGGCATGTTCCTGAGCCTCTTCTCAGCGCCAGCTTTGTGCTAAGTTGTTTTATTTATTGGTTGATTTGGTTACATTGCATCTTAGTTGTGGCATGCGGGATCTTTGTTGTGCCATGCAGAAAATTTCCCTGCAGCACGTGGACTCTAGTTGCAGTGAGGGCCTCAGTAGTTGCAGCTCATGGGCTTAGTCGCTGTGAGGCATGTGAGATCTCAATTCCCTGACCAGGGATCCAACCTGCATCCCCTGCATTGCAAGGCAGATTCTTAACCCCTGGACTGCCAGGGAAGCCTCCGTGCCAAGTTTTTTACTTTCACAGTCCCATGGATCTTCACGTCTTTGCAGTCATCCCCATTACACACTTGAACAAACTGAGACTCGCCCAAGGTCCCTGGGCTCTCAAGGGGCAGGGTTAGGATTAGCGCACCAGTTTGGTCCTCAGGAAGTCTCTTCCACTGGCAACTTGCCTAGGGTTCCTTTCCCTGGGCTGCACTGGGCATGGGGGGAAACGGATGGGGCCAGATGGTGTGTATCACAAGGGGCAAGAAGTAATGATTGTGAGTGAGGTGTTTGCTTAACCATAGTTGTTGGGAGGATAAGGTGCCTGATATATTCCTCTGGTGGGTGGCAGCAGTGACCTCCAGAATTTTCAGCAGCAGCATGCTGGCCAAGAATCTCCGGTGTGTTAGTTGCTCAGTTGTGTCCGACTCTTGCAACCTCATGGGCTGTAGCCCACCACGATCCTCGGTCCCTGGGATTCTCCAGGCAGGACTACTGGAGTGGGTTGCCATTTCCTTCTCCATGGGATCTTTCTGACCCAGGGATTGAACCCAGGTCTCCTGCATTGCTGGCAGATTCTTTACTGGCTAGGCCACCAGGGAAGCCCAGGAAGGGGGTAAATAGCAAAACATTTTCTCCCTTGTTGAAGCCCCAAACCAGTGGGGTGGGGAGGAGCCAGGCCTCCCTCCTTCTGTCCTCAGAGGTCTCGGTCTCTGGTCTCAGAAAATGGATGTCCCTGATCTCAGCCAGCTGCACTGGATGGTTCCCCAAAATTTCCATCCACACCTTGTTTCTGTGATTTTGTACCTTTCCTAGGGGCCAGAGGAGTGCCTGAGTGCCTGCCTGTCTTTCGTGGGAAACTCTTTCGCCTGCAGCCTCAGAGTCTCCCCCACCCTCCACTCCCTCCAGTCTGTGTACTGTTTAGTCTCTGGTTGTCTCCAGGTGAGGGGGCCAATAATCTGATTTCTGTGGAGCTGAGAGAGGCGTGTCTGAGGCCAGGTTGATGGGTTGAGGACAAAGGCGTGGGCTAAGAAAGGTGAGAAGGAAAAAAATTTTCCTTCCCAGCCACCTCCTCCTCCCTCAGCCCTTTGAATTCATAACGAATGGTTACATAATCAGCTCCATCTTATTCCCTCCTGTAGGAAGTGAGCCAGATGGGGATTTAGCTGGGCAAAAATACAAAAACAAACAAACAAAAAACCCACGCTTAATTAAGAAGGGAGAGCGATTTCAGAGCAACAGAAGGCAAGAGAAAGAAAGAGGGGCAGTGGGCAGAGAGGGGACAGTGAGGGAGTGAGAGGATGAGAGAGAGTAAAAGAGCCAAGGAGAGCGAGAGAAAGAGTAAAGTGTCAGAGAGATGAAAAGAGAGAAGTGGGGGGCGGGGATGAGGCAGGGAGGTGGGAGCGAATGATTAGGACACAGAGAAACTTGATAGCACAGTGGTAAAGTATCCACCTGCCAGTGCAGGAGCCACAGGAGATTCGAGTTCGATCCCTGGGTCGGGAAGATCCCCTGGAGGAGGATTTGGCAATCCACTCCAGTATTCTTGCCTGGAGAATCCCATGGACAGAGAAGCCTGAAGGGCTACAGCCCACGGGGTCGCAAAGAGTTGGACACAACTGAGCGCACATGCACGCAGGGACACAGGAAAAGAAGCATCAGAAGATGACACAAGACACAGAGGGAGAGGACAGAGCCAGAGATGGAGAGAGACACACAGAGAAGAGGGGAGTTAGAGCTGGAGAGAGACACATACTCAGAGATGTGTAGACAGGGACGAAGACCGTTGCAGACAGAGGTAAAGACAGAAAGGACAGGAGGGATCTAGAGAAGGAAGAAACAGAGATTCGGAGAAGAAAGCCAGAGAAATACAGAAGGACTGGGATTCAGAGTCTGAGAGAGGGACAGAGAGACGGAAAGAAAAGGAGAGACAGTCCAATGAAGGACACAGATCTGCCTGAGGTAGAAACAGGCGCAACAGAGAGGAGAGATACAAACTAATCAAAAAGGTAGGCAACCTGACCGAGCCTTGTGAGCAGCCAGCTCAGTCAGTATTTTTCTAGTCTGTCTTGGGTGTCAGGCTCTGACACACCTAATCTTTTAATCCCAGTAACGAGCCCTGATGATGATTTCAGCTAATACTTTGTACTATCTCCCACGCATGTTCATAATCCTTTGCACATTTCTCACCTGGTCTCATAACAACCCTATGTGGTAACTGCAGATATTATCTCCATTTTATGGACAGGGAGATGAGGGCATGCAGAGGCATAAAATCACTTCTCAGGGTTACCAGCTAGTAGCCAGGAGGCAGTGCCCAGGCAACCTGGCTCCAGGCCCTTGTTTCAATACCTCCACTCCCAAGAGAGAAATAGCTGGGGACTCTAAGGATTGGCTCGCGTGCATGCTAAGTCAGTTCAGTCGTGTCCAACTCTGTGCAACTCCACGAACTGTAGCCTTCCAGGCTCTTCTGTCCATGGAATTCTCTAGGCAAGACTATTGGAGTGGGTTGCCATGCCCTCTTCCAGGGGATCTTCCCAACCCAGGGATCAAACCTGCATCTCTTATGTCTCCTGCATTGGCAGGCGGGTTCTTTACCACTAGCGCCACTTGGGAAGTCCCTAAGGATGTGGGCCCTCCAAATTTGGAGAAAAGAGGGGGTTCTTTACCTGGAATCCAAAGATTGATAGCAAGAGACCATGGATGCCCTGAAATGATTGTGCAACGTGGACATCATGCCCACCTGGAGAAATGATGCGCAAGTATTATGGATCCCTGGAAGATACAGCTGTGTGTATGTGTGTGTGTGTGTGTGTGTGTGTTTTAGGCACATGGGATCTTAGTTCCTGGACCAGGGATCGAAATGATGCCACCTGCAGTGAAGCAGGGAGTCTTAACCACTGGACCGCCAATTCTTATTTATTTCACACGTGGTTATTATGAGGGTTTCCTACGTAGTGCTGGTGGTAAAGAACCCACCTGCCAATGCAGGAGACATAAAAGATGCAGGCTCAATCCCTGGGTTGGGAAGATCCCCTGGAGGAGGAGGGCATGGCAACCCACTCCAATATTCTTGCCTGCAGAATCCCATAGACAGAGGAACCTGGCAGGTTCCAGTCCATACGGTCACAAAGAGTTGGACATGACGGAAGAGACTTAGCATGCATGCATGGTTATTATGAACCCTATTATGTGCCAGGCAGTTCTGGAGGATGAAGGATCCATGGGAAACAAAGCCAATAATCACAATAACAACAACAACAAAAATCAGTGAGTCCCTCTCCTCTCAGAGCTGACCCTTGGGTAGGAGGACTCATTGTCAGAGGCAACGTCTGATAGCTCCTGGAATTTGTCAAGCTCGTTCTCACCTCAAGGCCATTGTTTCTGTCACTCCCTCTGCTAGGAACACATCTCCCCACGGCTTCCCATGGCCAACTCTCAGAAGTCACCTCCTCCAAGAAGCCCTCTCTGATCACCCAGTGTGAAGCAGCCCCTGCCAGTCACTAACGATCCTGTTTCCTCATTTAATTTGCTTGGTTTATCGCTGGCAGAGGTCCTCTTGTATATTCCATATGCTGTCTGCTTTAAGTCAGTCTAGAAGTTAACAATTCCCTGAGGAGAGGGAGAGAGACGTGGATTTTCGTGTTATTTGCTAGAGCCCTTGTGCCTACGTTAACATGTCACATGTGCTCACTAAACTTCCCTGGGAAGGTAAAAATGGTAAAGAATCTGCCTGCAAGGCAGGAGACCTGGGTTTGATCCCTGGTTCGGGAAGATCCACTGGAGAAGGGAATGGCAACCCACTCCAGTATTCTTGCCTGGAGAATTCCATGGACAGAGGAGCCTGGCAGGCTATAGTCCATGGGGCTGCAAAGAGTTGGACGTGACTGAATGACTAATACATATGTGCTCACTAAACCCCTGTCGATCAGTAATGACACCTCACCCATGGATCACACTCCCCACAGGCCACTAGACGCCCCATGCTCCATATATTAACTCACTTAAAGGCTTCTGGATGGAGAAAGTGGGACAGAGAGCTTAAGAAACGTGTTCAAATTCACAGTGCTGGATGATGGCAGGGTCATGATCAAACTCACCTCTGTGGCTCAGCCCCTGCTGCTCACCGCTCTGCCCCGCAGGTCACCTGAGCCTGGGCGTTCCTGTCCCCCCACCCCCAGGCCTGGAGTGATGGACAGGCTCAGCACTGTAACAAGATTCCCCAGCCTCTGGGGGTTGTCTCATTTGTACTCACAGGATTCCAACTGATGAGGTGACTGAGGGATAACACAGAGAGGTCAATGCCATACTAGAAAAACTGAATGTTGGCCACATCCCCAGGAACGTGAGGCCCCACGCACAGGGCCATAGGAAAAGACAGCAGCGCTGGTCGAGAGGCAGAAAGGAATGAGAGGAACGCGCAGACCTGTGTCTTCACTGGGAGAGGCAGGACAGAGTCAGCAGTGTAGGACTGGGCTTTGGGTCATGGGGGCTGTCCTGGTTGTCTGGTGCCTGACCCATGGGTGGATTTGGGGCTGGGAAATGATTCTTGACTGTCACTGTTCCCAGGCAGGTGCTGCTCCCACTGAACCATCTCAGTCTTTGAAGTGTCCCCACCCCTTGAGAGGCGACTCAATAAATACTCAGTTAAAGACAATTAAAAAGACAACAGGCTAGGGAAGAGTTCTAGGGGAGAGGCCAGAACTGGGGAGCTGAAAGCAGCGTCCCCCTTCTTTCCCCATCCTCCCTTTCTCCGCCCTCCTCCCCACTCCCTCCCGTTCTCCATCCCCACCACCTTCACCCATTCCCCACTTGGCCAGACCTCTGATTGCATAACCTCAGTTCTGGTTACTGCTGTTGAAAGTGTTTCTTTTGGAAACAAAACAAACGCTAACCTTGGCGAGGCTGGCCCCTTCATCATTCACGCAGCCATCCACCCACAGATCTGGCATTGGCAGGAGAGAGCTGATTCTCAGGTGGTAGTGGGGTGACCCGGTCGGACAGGTCTCGCCAGTGGCCGAGTGCGTGAATTGATAGAGCGCGCGGCTCTGCTCCCGGAGCTGGTCACCTTTGGGGCTGGTGCTCCCCCTGCGGGACAAGGGCTGCAAGTGCAAGGCCGACTGGCGGCAGATGAGGGACCCGGGGCGCGCGGGGGTGGGATGAGAGGGCGGGGCTCCAGACACATCCTTCTGGCCTTTCTGCGCCTCTACGGCTGTCACGATTTGCTCTAAAGTTCAGTTCAGTTCAGTCGCTCAGTCGTGTCCGACTCTTTGAGACCCTATGAACCACAGCACGCCAGGCCTCCCTGTCCATCACCAACTCCCGGAGTTTACCCAAATTCATGTCCACTGAGTCGGTGATGCCATCCAACCATCTCATCCTCTGTCGTCCCCTTCTCCTCCTGCCTTCAATCTTTCCCAGCATCAAGGTCTTTTCCAGTGAGTCAGCTCTTCGCATCAGGTGGCCAAAGTATTGCCCTGAAGAGGGGCTACCATCTTAGCTGACCTGTTCTAGAACGTTCTAGAAGACCCATACTCGATCTCAGACTCTTAGGATCAGGGGCTCTCTGTCTCATCTTTGAGCCTCTCACCTTCCCCAGCCCTCTCTCCCTCCCTTCCTCTCTCTCTTCGGGGGTGGGAGGGAAGCTTCAGCAGAGGCTTCAGGTTTGTAAAAGGAAAGCCAAGGACTTATTTAGGATCAAAAACATTTAAGCCAATGAGGAGGAAATGTGCTGCATGGTATTATTAGATTTACTCCCTAGGTGTGATCCGTTCTTGGTGAACAACATGCATTGCCTTCACCCTTGTGGGATGGTCGTCAGCCTCTTTCAGAGTCCACCTCAGCTCAACAGAAAGAGTCTTTTAACAAAGAGGGCATGCTCACCTGGGCTTGGTAAGCTGTTGACTTTATGGTGGGGGGGGGTGTTTTTTTTTTTGAAAAGAGCAAAGGAAAACTGGGAAAAAAATGTTTAATGAATGAACCTGTACAATTGTACTTGTTTGCGGTTACATTTTAATTATTTATTTGACCTTATTGCATCTGGCCTTACTTGCCCTGTGCGGGATCTTTCGTTGTGGCATACAGGAATTGGACTGGAGGGGTGGCTTAGGTGGTCTGCCCACCCCCTTGGTGGTGTGGAAGGTAGATGTGATCAGCACAACTCCAGAGGTGAGACTAAAATCGGAATCTGCCTCACATGTCTCTTCCTCATCCAGGGAGTGGCGGAGGGAGAAGATGTTTAACTTCTCACAGTAGGGATGTCATGAAGGACTGAGCTTGGGGTAGAGAGAAGATTCTAGGAGAGTTACCCCAAGTTTCCTTCTAAAAGAAAGCCTGGGAGAAAACCCAGGTGTCCTTGAATGAACTGAATGTTCAAACTGCCATGCAATTGCACACAGTTCACATGCTAGCAAGGTTATCCTCAAAATCCTCCAGGCTAGGCTTCAGCAGTATCTGAACCGAGAGCTATGGTGTTGGAGAAGTTTTTTTTCCAACTGTGGTGGAGGTGATGGAGTTCCAGTTGAGCTATTTCAAACCCTAAAAGATGATGCTGTGGAAGTGCTGCGTGCAATATGGCAGCAAATTTGGAAAACTCAGCAGTGGCCTCAGGACTGGAAAAGGTCCATTTTCATTCCAATCCCAAAGAAAGATAACACCAAAGAATGCTCAAACTACCGCACAATTGCACTCATCTCACACGCTAGTAAAGTAATGCTCAAAATTCTCCAAGCCAGGCTTCAGCAATATGTGAACCATGAACTTCCAGATGTTCAAGCTGGTTTTAGAAAAGGCAGAGGAACCAGAGATCAAATTGCCAACATCTGCTGGATCATTGAAAAAGCAAGAGAGTTCCAGAAAAACATCTATTTCTGCTTTCTTGACTATGCCAAAGCCTTTGACTGTGTGGATCACAATAAACTGGAAAATTCTGAAAGAGATAGGGATACCAGACCACCTGACCTGCCTCTTGAGAAATCTGTATGCAGGTCAGGAAGCAACAGTTAGAACTGGACATGGAACAACAGACTGGTTCCAAATAGGAAAAGGAGTATGTCAAGGCTGTATATTGTTACCCTGTTTATTTAACTTATATACAGAGTACATCATGAGAAACGCTGGGCTGGAAGAAGCACAAGCTGGAATCAAGATCGCTGGGAGAAATATCAATAACCTCAGATATGCAGATGACACCACCCTTATGGCAGAAAGTGAAGAAGAACTAAAGAGCCTCTTGATGAAAGTGAAAGAGGAGACTGAAAAAGTTGGCTCAAAGCTCAACATTCAGAAAACGAAGATCATGGTATCCAGTCCCATCACTTCATGGCAAATAGATGGGGAAACAGTGGCTGACTTTATTTTTTTGGGCTCCAAAATCACTGCAGATGGTGACTGCAGCCATGAAATTAAAAGACACTTGCTCCTTGGAAGGAAGGTTATGACCAACCTAGATAGCATATTAAAAAGCAGAGACATTCCTTTGCCAACAAAGGTCCATCTAGTCAAGGCTATGGTTTTTCCAGTGGTCATGTATGGATTTGAGAGTTGGAGTATAAAGAAAGCTGAGCTTCAAGGAATTGATGCTTTTGAACTGTGGTGTTGGAGAAGACTCTTGAGAGTCCCTTGGACAGCGAGGAGATCCAACTAGTCCATCCTAAAGGAGATCAGTCCTGGGTGTTCATTGGAGGTACTGATGTTGAAGCTGAAACTCCAATATTTTGGCCACCTGATGCGAAGAGCTGACTCATTTGAAAAGACCCTGATGCTGGGAAAGATTGAGGGCAGGAGGAGAAGGGGACGACAGAACATGAGATGGTTGGATGGCATCATTGACACAATGGACATGAGTTTGGGTGGACTCCGGGAGTTGGTGATGGACAGGGAGGCCTGGTGTGCTGCGGTTCATGGGGTTGCAAAGAGTCAGACGCAACTGAGCGACTGAACTGAACTGAACTGATGTTGTTGCAGGACTCTTGAGACTCCCTTGGACAGCAAAGAGATCAAACCAGTCAATCCTAGGACATTCTGGGAGACCACTGTAAGTAAAAGATATCCTCAAGAAAGCTTCCCAAGTGGCACAGGGTAAAGAATCGGCCTGCTAGTGCAGACACAAAAATGCAGACCCAAAAGATGCAGGTTCAATCCTTGGATTGGGAAGATCCCCTAGAGTAGGAAATGGCAACCTGCTCCAGTATTCTTGCCTGGAAAATTCCACGGACAGAGGAACTTGGAGGGATACAGTCCACGGGGTTGCAAAGAGTTGGACATGACTAAGCGACAAAGCACACACTCACACTAGAAAGCTATCAGAATGTCATGGTACAAAGCAGGCTTGCTTAACTATAAAGCCATAAATAAAAGCATGAGCTATGTCCCAGGCCATTAGGTGAACGAAAAATATCATCAGCCTTCTACTGATTTGAATAAGTGCTATGATAATCCTAGTTTGACCTTGGAGGGTCAGACACTCTCCTGCCCAACATGAAAAAGGAGCTAGTGATGTAAGCCTGATGTCAGTTCAAAGAAGGCAGTCCTTTCCCCTCCCCACTTTCCTTTGACTTTAAATTGTAGCCCACTTAATCTTTGGGGTAGAGCCACCTCACCTTCCTGCTTGCATCTCTTACAGGTGTCCTATATTAATAAATCTACTTCTTGCCTATCACCTTGCTTCTAGCTGAATTCCTTCTATGCTGAGACACAAAGAACCTGAGCTTCATTAAGTCCTGAAATCAAATGCATGGAAAACCAGGTTTTGGCCAGGTTTGAGTTCCTGCTGTGGGTGTTCAAGTCCCAACTGGATTTTGGCCAGGTTCAAGTCCCAATCTGAGGTGACTGGTTTCACTTCTCTGGATGAGGTAAGTCTCAAAAAACCTCAGTGACAAGGAGCAGCCTTCCAAGAAGTCCTTAGAAAAGCTAGTGAGTTGGAACATTTGTAGTAGAGTCATTTCTGGTTCTTCCCTGGTGGTCCACTTGTTAAGACTCCACACTTCCACTTGATTCCTAGCTGGGGAACTAAGATCCTGCATGCTAGGTGGCACAGCCAAAAAAAAAAAAAAGAGTTGACTCATTTCTATGCCACAGGCTAATTAAATGGACCAAAAGTCATGTCCCAGATACCACTACTTAATGAGCACAAATACCCACTTCTTAGAGAACACATTAAGTGTCATGGAAATAAAAGTCCTACGTGGACATTCCTTGGATGTTTAATTCTAGCTCATTTTGGTAAGGAATCTGAATCCAAAGCTCCAAATTGGTCTTCTTTAAGACATTAGATGTCCACCTCATGTTTTAGTTCTCAGTCTTCTAACATCTGAAATGGACTGGATAACATCTCCCAGAGTCAAGACTAGTTTATGATACCTGCTCACCTCCCAAAGTTATTTTAAGAGCCAAGCATGATGACTGTGTCAGCAGAAAGGTTATACGTGTCCAGTTGCTTGGGAAAGGAGTTTTTCAGCTCTTGGTCACTGAAAAGCTTTGCTCCAAATGAACTCCCCCCACTTATTTACTTCCTATCCTAGCCATTTGGGCTTCTTGTCATAGCTCACATCACTGGCTGCCAGCATCTTATTTATTTCTTTTCTCCCCAAGTTGGTGGATGTTCCAATGAGGCAGGGACATCTCCCTGCTGGCTTGCCTAATTCCAGCCTCAGCACCATGCCTGTTTAAGTGTTTCGGAAATTTTTGCTGTCATCTAGTTGTGTGTGTTAATTGCTCAGTCATATCCATCTCTTTGCGACCGCACAGGCTGTAGCTTGCCAGGCTTCTCTTATCTACGGGATTCTCCAAGGGAGTGGATTGCCATTCTCTCCTCCAGAGGATCTTCCTGACCCAGGGATCGAACCCTGGTCTCCTGCATTGTAGGCAGATTCTTTACCGTTTGAATGAAAGGGAAGTCCTATTTATCAAGTTACTGTTCTGTGTCCATGTGTCTGTAGGTAGAAATGTAACTGAAAGTGGGGTCTGGCTGCTTGCTGCTCAAAAGCCAATAAAGAAGTAAAGTTGGTTGGAAGGCAAGTTGGCTTTATTTTGCATGCTAGCAACTGGGAATAGGGGGAGGCTAACCTCCTGTCCCCCTCCCCCTCAACAATCTGTGGGCAAGAGCTTTTATAGATTGAGAGAGGGGGCTGCGTGCAGAAAAACACAGTCAGCTCTGACAGTCTTTTTTTAAGGTTTTTTAACACTACGTTTATTTATTTATTTTTGGTTGTGTGGGTCTCCGTTGCTTTGCACGGGCTTTCTCTAGTTGTGGCGAGTGGGTGCTACTCTTCCTTGTGGTGGGCGGGCCCCTCACTGGTGGCTTCTCTTAATTTGGAACACAGGGTCTAGGCACACAGGCTCAGCAGTTGTGGCGCACAGGGTTGCTTGCTCCACAGCACGTGGAGTCTTCAGCACTGGCGGGTGGATTCTTACCTACTGTACCACCAGAGAAGTCCTCTCATAGTCATCTTGAAATTGGTCATCAGTGATCAGACCAGCATCGTCTTGATTCTTTCAAGTACAATTAATCTTCAGTTCCAGGGTGAGTTTGTTCCCATTTTCTTGAGGTCTGTTCTTGGAATCATGGCAGTTTAAGTCATGGCCACAGTCTGGTCATCGTGTAGTTAACTTCGTCCACGCAGTGCAGGTTTTAATATCTGTAAGACAGTTCACAGAATATGGCTTAGAATGTTATCTATAGCCCTTGAGTAGGAACTAAGTCCTTGATTTTGCTTAATGACTAAACTATTATTGTTTTGTCCTGTTTGACTGCTTTTCTCTGCTTCTGCATTTTCTCACTTTCCGATTAAACTTATTCTTTGGTGAAAGTTTTTTTCCAGAGACAAAAGGCAGTCAGAGGACATCATGGGGAATGACCATAGAGTCCCACTCCATTTCAGAAATAAAGCCCTTTGTGAATGGCAACTTCTTTGTGAGCAATACAAAAGAATTATTGACATATGTACTTTGTAAAATGAAAAATCACTTTGCAGTAATGTACTCTGCTGAAGTATTTTGTAGACAGAAATATTGCTATCTGTTATGAAATACTTTGTAAACCACCCAGTGTTTATCTATGCTGTATCCTATGTACATAAGTAGAATCTTTGTAAATGTTAAAGTGCTTTGTAAGTTTAGAAGTACTTTAGAAAGTACAAAATGTTCTGTAAACAGCAAGAAATTCTGTGTACTGCAATATACTCTGTAAACATTACATAGGTTTTCTAAAGGCAAATTTTTTTTTAATGTGAAGTGATCCATACAAGTTGAATTGTTTTGTAATCATCAAGTGCTCTTAAAACTGTAAAATACTTTATAATTGGAAAGATGTAAATTGCTGTATGCTTTTGAATAATCAGATTATTTATAAGAGGCAAAGTCTTTTGCATATTGTAAAGTACTGAGCTCACTAAATAACAAAGTAATGTGTAGACAGCAGTGTGTTTGTCAGTGATAACTGGTTTATTAATATAGGATTTGTTCTTTATAAAATAATTTGTGACTTCCCTGGCGGTCCAGTAGATAAAACTCTACACTTCCACTGCAGGAGGGCATGGGTTCAATTCCTGGTCAGGGAACAAATATCCCACTTGCCTCGCAGGGTGGCCAAAGTTTTTTAAAAATTAAACAAATACTTTAAAAAATCAAATAATTTGAAATGGGATAGCTTTTGAAGGACATGACCACCACAGAAATGGTCTTAACTACTTTGAAGCATTTGACCCCAGGTGTCTAGAACATGCTTGGTACACACCAGAGGCTCAACAAGTGTTTCAGAGGTGAATGAATATTTTGTAAACTTTAAAGTATTTTGCAAACACTAGAATGATTTTAGGGAGAAGGCAATGGCACCCCACTCCAGTACTCTTGCCTGGAAAATGCCATGGATGGAGGAGCCTGGTAGGCTGCAGTCCATGGGGTCGCTAAGAGTCGGACACGACTGAGCGACTTCACTTTCACTTTTCACTTTCATGCGTTGAAGGAGGAAATGGCAACCCACTCCAGTATTCTTGCCTGGAGAATCCCAGGGATGGCAGGGCCTGGTGGGCTGCCGTCTATGGGGTCGCACAGAGTCAGACACGACTGAAGCAACTTAGCAGCAGCAGCAGCAGCAGCAGAACGATTTTAAATATTACACCATAAAGTACATAGATTATAAAGTATGATGTTTCGATAATCAGCAAACTGTAGATTGTAAAGCATTTGGTTATTTTTTAACGCAGTTGGATATCTACAAGGCAGTGCTTGTTGTTCGTTGTTCATTTTTCAGTTGATCAGTCGTGTCTGACTCTTTGTGATCCATGGTCTGTAGCACGCCAGGCTTCCCTGTCCTTCACCATCTCCCAGAGCTTGCTCAAACTCATGTCCATCGAGTTGGTGATGCCATCCAACCATCTCATCCTGTCATCCCCTTCTCCTCCTGCCTTCAATCTTTCCCAGCATCAGGGTCTTTTCCAATGAGTTGGCTGCTCTTTGCATTAGGTGGCCAAAGTATTGGAGCTTCAGCTTCAGCATCAGTCCTTCCAATGAATATTCAGGACTGATTTCCTTTAAGATTGACTGGTTGGATCTCCTTGCTATCCAAGGGACTCTCAAGAGTCTTCTCCAACACCACAGTTCAAAAGCATCAATTCTTAAGTGTTCAGCCTTCTTTATGGTCCAACTCTCACATCCATACATGACTACTGGAAAAACCATAGCTTTGACTACATGGACCTTTGCTGTAATGCTTGACATTTTAAGATACATGGTATGCTGACATGTACTTGGAAAAGACAAACTTATTTTAATAATGCCTTCAAAATAATAAAGTATTTTGTATACGAAAAACTGTGATTTGAACTGCAAATTACTGCATCCCTTTAAAGTATTTTTCATAATGTAATTAATTAATTATTGGGGGCTTCGATGGGTCTTCGTTGCTGCATGTGAGCTTTCTCTGGTTGCGGAGAGCTGGAGCTGCTCTCTTGTAGTGTCCGGGCTTCTCATTGTGGTGGCTTCTCTTGTGGACAGGCTTTGGGCACTTGAACTTCAGTAGTTGTAGCACACAGGCTCAGTAGTTGTGATGTACAGGCTTAGTTGCACCGCGGCATGTAGAAGTTTCCCAGACCAGGCATCAAACCCATGTCCCCTCTGTTGGCAGGCAGATTCTCATCCACTGTGCCATCAGGGAAGTCCTCTTATAAAGTATTTTATAACGGAACAGTTTGTAATACATGTGCAGTAGGATTCCATTTATAGGAAACTTCCAGAATAGACAAAAAAACACACCAGTGGCTAGAGGGAAGGAAGAGTGGTGAGTTACCTGATAAGGGGACAAAGTTTCCTTTTGGGGTGATTAAAATGTTTTGGAAGAAAAAGATGATGGTGCAGAGCATAGTGATTGGACTCAAGGCCATGGAACTGTTTAAACTGGTTAAACATTAATTTTATAATACATGAATTTTACCTAAGAGAGAGAGAGAGAGAGAGCAAGGGAGCACAGATAGCCATTGGCCAGAAAGAACAGAATTTTATTTTGGTCTCACTGGTTTTGGAGGATAAAATCAGAGAGGGGAGGAAGATACACAGCATAGAAGTTGAGGGCTGAACTAGCCATGTCAATTCAAGGTAGGAGGAGGAGGGCAGGGGTGTGCGGAGCAGATGGAGACAAGGATGGGAGGCAGGAGATCTGGTACTGATGCTGCTGTTCTGGGCAAGCTTGGGTCTAAATCTTGTTGTCCTCCTTTTGGGCCTCAGTTTTCCTAACTGTGCTGGGGGGTTTGGTGGTGACACTAAGATATTGCAGGTATTTCTTGACGCTGAAATATCCTCAGTTAACAGTGCAGGCCATCTGGGGATGAGGGTGACTAAGCAGGTTGGAGGTGATGGGGAGACCACAGAAGGGACTTTCCACAGGAGAGAGTGAGCAGGGAGGAGTCAGGAGCCTGCACGCCTTAATTCTGGACAGAGGGAGGGGCTGGAGGCAAAGACTCCAAGGGGATCTGAGCCTCTTCTTGCCTTCCCCCTCCCCTGCAAGGCAGGAAGCTGAGCTGGAACACAGGGGGTGGTCGCACTGCCCCTATCTCTCGGCATGAGGTTGATGTCTTCCAGGCCTTGGGAGACCCCAAGGAGAAGTTCTGCAGCAGAGAGGTCAAGAAGAGGAAGAGCTCTGAGCGGGCCAAGCTCTCACCTAGACAGAGGCGTTTTCCTGCAGGTGTAAGGGAGAGGGTGTCAATGGAGGGGGATCCCTGGAAAACATGTGGCTGCCCCACCTCCACAGTCCTGAAATATGTGCATGCTCATTTACATAGATTTGCAGGCAAAGTACTTGCGATCCTATCCTTGTCCTCAGTACCAACACCAGTGTGTGTTGCGGCGGGGGGAGTGGGGGTGTATGTGCCAGTGCATGCAGGGGTGTGTCTGTAAGTTCTACTTCAGTTCTGCCTCTTCTCAGCCTATCCCATACAGATCTAGAAAGTTGTGTGCCTCTATATATTAATTATAATCTCAACTAAGCCAATTTATGAGAAAATGGGAAAACAGTGGAGAAATCTCTGGCAGCGTGCCCTGGCTATGAGGTACAGGGGAACTGAAATCTCTGGCCTGTCCTGAAGTGGGTGGGCACTTGGCTGTACAAATGGTGACCGACTTCTAATCAGTGGATAAACTGCCTTTGCTCTAAGCTTCTTAGTGTCCGCACTCTTCTGGTCACTTCGACCCTCCTCCCAGCCCCCTGGTCCTGCCCACCATCAGCAGGCAACAGAGTCAGCCTCCCAGACCCAGTCCCCACATCCCAACCCATGGAGCTTCTGACTGCTCATGCCCACATCATGCTTGATAAGTACCCTTGAATAGTGCCCTGCTCACTCTTGAGCCTCATTTTCTATCATAACACTCACTCATGTCTTCCTGGAAGGTGAAGTCGACCATCACAAAAGTGCCCATGTAGGTGGAGCCCTGAATATCCACAACTGACTTCAGCACAGGCTGTGTCCACTGGAATAACCAAGAGAAGGACCAGTGTGTGCTTGGGCTGGGCCACAGTTTGGACTGTATCCTGTTGACCCGCAGTCTCAGTGGGAAGGAAGGGATCCCAGAGAGCTGCCTTGTGTGTGTGGCCAAGTTCATCACAGCTCATAAGTAGTCACAGCACATCTCTGGAGGCATAGACGTCTCTGGCACATTGAACTTGGATGGGACTTGCTTTGTCCAGTGACCTGAGGACTAAACAGGTGCATGTTATTCTGTTTTCCTTGTTTCTATGTGTGTCTGGATAGAGTTCCCACTAGCTCCATTTCTACACGATTGTGATGACCTGGGATGGGGAGCATATTGCCTGAGCAGAAAAATAAACTTTTGACTTTTAGTTCTTGAGATATTAAGCATATTTATCATAGCTTAGCTGTGCCCTGACCTACATAGACCATGACTTCCTCCTAGGTCTTCAGCAAGCCCTCTGCCCTCCTGGGCCTCTCTGTTCCAATTCTACGAGAGAGAGAGATTCAAGACTCAGGCACTGACTGTTTCTTTAAGAGGTCAAAGGAGAAAAACAATTTGATCACTTGACAGGAGCTGAAAAAATTATCGAGAATACTCAATGCGAGTATTAAATTAAAATTTTAAGAAGAACTTGTAAAATAGGGAGAAGAAAGATATTTCCTTTGGTAGAGTAGTCATAAAATATCTGGAATAGGCAATAGCCAGCATTCAGCTTCATAGAGAAAATAAAAATACTCTCAAAGTTAGGACTTGGACAAGATTGCTCACTATCAGTGCTATTACATTACATGATTCCAGAAGTGCTAGCCCCTGATATTAGGGAAAACATGACATGACATATGGCTTTAGCATAAGAAATAATTAAGTCATAACATTATCATTTACAGATGCTAACACCAGTTATTAGAAAAACCCAAGAGAATAAAGGAAACACTGTTCGTTATGAAAGTAATACAAAGAGTTTGTTCAGTTATGACAGAAATAAACACCCCAAAAGCTCAGTGGATTTCTGATATACTTATTAAAACAATTAAAATGTTCTTAAAAGAGTGTTTCTGGACTGAAGTGTGTGCTCCCAAAATTTATTTGTTACAGTCCTAACACCCACGGTGATATTTTCTGAAGGGACCTTGGAAGATAACTAAGTTTAAGTGAGCTGGTTAGGGTGGGGCTTCCTTGAGAGGAGAGGATTCTTGTAAGAAGAGGAAGTGATACCAGAGCCCTCACTCTGCCATGTGAGGCCACAGCAAGATGGCGGCCGTGTGCAAGCCAGGAAGACCAGAACCTGACCATGCTGGCACTCTGATCGCGGACTTGTGGCTTCCAGAACCATGAGAAAATAATTTTTTTGTTAAACCATCCAGTCTATGGCATTTTGTTACAGCAGTCCATAGCCCAACCTGACAAAGAGGCTCTACAAACAATAGCCACAATCTCCTCCCATGTTTCCTAGCAATAAATTTAGCAAGAAATACACAAAACCTAGCTAAAAAGTTCAAGATGCCTCCAATGATATGAGAAGGACTAAATGGACGCACTATCTTTTGTCTAGGATATATTCAACATGTAGACTTGTCAAAGCTATGTGAATCAAATTACAAGTTTAGGTTAACCTTAATAAAATCCCAGTGGAATTTTGTTTGAGACTTTGACAAAATGATTCTAAACTATGCTTGGAAAAAAATAAAACATGTTACAGGAACAAAGAAGAGCAATGGTACCTGTAAAATATTAAAACACATTGTACAGATAGAATAATTCAAATAATATTGTATAGCTGGAAAAGGCAGATTAGACAGTCAATGTGAATATGCATCATCATAAAAAACAAACAGAAATAGACCTAAGGAGATTAAACATTTTAAATATAAATTTCAAATAGTGGCTAAAAATTGAATCATTTGATAGGTGATGGATTGCAGGTAACTGCAAAGTTCTGGGAGTAAATATTCCTTAATTACTCCTGGATCTCATTCTAAACTGGCTTGTATTTTAAATATGAAACTAGCTAACAAGAAGTAAATCAATGAATTTTTCTTCTTTCTTTTCCTTTCTGTCCCTTTGTTTCTTTTAACTGTTCTTTCAGCTACTTACCCATTATCTATCTATCTATCTCACATACCTTAAAAGTGAAAGTCACTCCGTGGTGTCCGACTCTGCAACCTCATGGACTATACAGCCCATATAATTCTCCAGGCCAGAATACTGGAGTGGGTAGCCGTTCCCTTCTCCAGGGGATCTTCCCAATCCAGGGATTGAACCCAGATCACGTACCTTGCATATGTGTAAATATTGAAAATATTTTTAAAGGACATTCTCTGTAGTATTAATAGGTCTGATTTAGCAGTGACTTAAAGGCTATTTTTAATGTCAACTTTTTACTTTACATCCTTATTTGTGTAAGTTAGAAGAAAAATGGCTATTTTAATTTTGAAAGAAAAACCGTAAACACTTTTCCTCATTTTTGGGACATAGCAGGTGCTTGATAATGGATCATTTATTTGTCTGTTCTGTGTGTTCAAGTGTGTGTCTGTGTCTCTCACTTTATCTCTATCACTGAGTCTCCATCTTTCTCCCTCATCATACCTCATCCCTTTCTTCCCCCGCCCCCTCACCACCCCCCGCTATCCTTGTCTCTTTAGATGTCTTGCATTCTCTGTCTTTCAAAATCTCATCTTTTGCTGAAACATGTTTGGGCCTGAACTGAGTCAGAAAGACACACAGAGCGGGAGTGAAGAGGTATTCCCTTGGGGGAGAAAGAGCATGGCTTACCCATGGAGAATGGAATGAAGACTTCTAACTTTCTAAAGTTGCCCTGAGCATCCAGGAAATGGCCAGGGTAGAAGGCATCTGGCTTCTCAAAGTGGTGTGGATCATGGAGGGCAGAACTCAGGATGGGATACATGGTAATGCCCTAAAAGGATGTTAAAGAGGAGTGGACCCAAATGACCATCAACAAAGAGTGACTGAATCCATTATGATGCCTCCACAGCTGATAATTAGCTTCACTCACTGTGTGGCTCTATAGTTGGTGGCAGGAATGTTGAAATGACTCTCCCCCATTTGGTTGCTAGTGTCCTATCCCTCCAGGTATCCTCACCAACCACCCTGATCCCTCATCCCCAGGACCCCTTGGTCTTCTTTATGATCCACCAACTAAAAGGCTCACATCTAACTCAACAGAGCCTTATAAGAAGCTGACTCCAGGACTAGGGCCAGAAAATAATATGATGGGTGCTGGTGTCAATCAACCACTGGGTGATCGACACTGTGAATATCACCCCTAGGTGCACCTATACTCAGCAACATAAGCTACCATGAAAAAAATGTTAGAGCCATAGGCATCGACCTGAATAATATATCTATATGTTATGTTGCTATCTGTGCTCAGTCATGTCTGACTCTTTGTGACCCATGGACTGTAGCCTGGCAGGCTCCTCTGTCCATAGGGATTCTCCAGGCAAGAATACTGGAGTTGGTTGCCATTTCTTTCTCCAGGGGATCTTCCCAACCCAGGGATTGAACCTGCAGCCCCAGCACCTCCTGCATTGGCAGGTGGATTCTTTACTACTGGGCCACCTGGGAAGTCACCCAGGAAACCCCTATCTCTACAGTGTACGGTTATATTAAAAAAGGAAAGCCACACTCACATACACACCAGACACACACCAACAAGCTGCGAATTGTACTGATATGGGCTTAAAGGCCAGAGGGGAAGGTGACACGCACACTGGACACAAGTTGCAAAGTGACAGACAAGGTATCAGTCAATTGTTGTGTATGTGGAAAATCGCTGCAGACAGTAACGTCAGCCATGAAATTAAAAGATGCTCCTGGAAGGAAAGCTACGACAAACCTAGACAGGTAGGTTTTAAAAAGCAGAGACACCACTTTGCCGACAAAGGTCCTCAAAGCAATCTTTTTTTCTAGTCAGTCAGTCAGTTCAGTCGCTCAATCGTGTCTGATGCTTTGTGACCTCATTAATCGCAGCACACCAGGCCTCCCTGTCCATCACCAACTCTCGGAGTTTACCCAAACTCATGTCCATCGAGTCGGTGATGCCATCCAGCCATCTCATCCTCTGTCATCCCTTCTACTCCTGCCCCCAATCCCTCCCAGCATCAGGGTCTTTTCCAATGAGTCAACTCTTCGCATCAGGTGGCCAAAGTATTGGAGTTTCACCTTCAGCATCAGTCCTTCCAATGAACTCCCAGGACTGATCTCCTTTAGGATGGACTGGTTGGATCTCCTTGCAGTCCAAGGGACTCTCAAGAGTCTTCTCCAACACCACAGTTCAAAAGCATCAATTCTTCGGCGCTCAGCTTTCTTCACAGTCCAACTCTCACATCCATACATGACCACTGGAAAAACCATAGCCTTGACTAGACAGACTTTTGTTGCCAAAGTAATGTCTCTGCTTTTGAATATGCTATCTAGGTTGGTCATAACTTTCCTTCCAAGGAATAAGCGTCTTTTAATTTCATGGCTGCAATCACCATCTGCAGTGATTTTGGAGCCCCAAAAAATAAAGTCAGCGACTGTTTCCACTGTTTCCTCATCCATTTCCCATGAAGTGATGGGACCAGATGCCATGATCTTGGTTTTCTGAATGTTGAGCTTTAAGCCAACTTTTTCACTCTCCTCTTTCACTTTCATCAAGAGGCTCTTTAGTTCTTCTTCACTTGCTGCCATAAGGGTGGTGTCATCTGCATATCTGAGGTTATTGATATTTCTCCTGGCCTAATTATGCTGTAGTAACAAACAATCCCCTCGTCCAAGGTAAGGAGCAGCAGCTGCGCTTTGCTGGAGCAGCCGTGAAGAGATACCCCACATCCAAAGTAAGAGAAACCCAAGTAAGATGGTAGGTGTTGCGAGAGGGCATCAGAGGGCAGACACACTGAAACCATAATCACAGAAAACTAGCCAATCTGATCACATGGACCACAGCCTGTCTAACTCAATGAAACTAAGCCATGCCATGTGGGGCCACCCAAGATGGACGGGTCATGGTGGAGAGGTCTGACAGAATGTGGTCCACTGGAGAAGGGAATGACAAACCACTTCAGTATTCTTGCCTTGAGAACCCCATGAACAGTGTGAAAAGGCAAACTGATAGGATACTGAAAGAGGAACTCCCCAGGTCGGTAGGTGCCCAATATGCTACTGGAGATTAGTGGAGAAATAACTCCAGAAAGAATGAAGGGATGGAGCCAAAACAAAAACAATACCCAGTTTTGGATGTGACTGGTGATAGAAGCAAGGTCTGATGCTGCAACACAATATTGTAAAGTAATTAGCCTCCAATTAAAATAAATAAATTTAAATTAAAAAAAGAGCAGTATTGCATAGGAACCTGGAATATTAGGTCCATGATTCAAGGCAAATTGGAAGTGGTCAACAGGAGATGGCAAGAGCGAACATCGACATTCTAGGAATCGGCGAACTAAGATGGACTGGAATGGGTGAATTTAACTCAGATGACCATTATATCTACTACTGTGGGCAGGAATCCCTTAGAAAATGGAGTAGCCATCATGGTCAACAAAAGAGTCCAAAATGCAGTACTTGGATGCAATCTCAAAAACGACAGAATGATCTTTGTTCATTTCAAAGGCAAACCATTCAATATCACAGTAATCCAAGCCTATGCTCCAACCAGTAACACTGAAGAAGCTGAAGTTGAACTGTTCTATGAAGATCTACAAGAGCTTTTAGAACTAACACCCCAAAAAGATGTCCATTTCATTATAGGGGACTGGAATGCAAAAGTAGGAAGTCAAGAAACACCTGGAGTAACAGGCAAATTTGGCCTTGGAGTATGGAATGAAGCAGGGCAAAGGCTCATAGCATTTTGCCAAGAGAACACACTGGTCATAGCAAACACCCTCTTCCAACAACACAAGAGAAGACTCTACACATGGACATCACCAGATGGTCAACACCAAAATCAGAGTGATTATAGTCTTTGCAGCCAAAGATGGAGAAGCTCTATACAGTCAACAAAAACAAGACTGGGAGCTGACTGTGGCTCAGATCATGAACTCCTTATTGCCAAATTCAGACTGAAATTGAAGAAAGTAGGGAAAACCACTAGACCATTCAGGTATGACCTAAATCAAATCTCTAATGATTACACAGTGGAAGTGAGAAATAGATTTAAGTGACTGGATCTGATAGACAGAGTGCCTGATGAACTATCTATGGAGGTTCGTGACAACAGGAGACAGGGATCAAGGCCATCCCCATGGAAAAGAAATGCAAAAAAGCAAAATGGCTGTCTGGGGAGGGCTTACAAATAGCTGTGAAAAGAAGAGAAGTGAAAAGCAAAGGAGAAAAGGAAAGATATTCCCATTTGAATGCAGAGTTCCAAAGAATAGCAAGGACAGATAAGAAAGCCTTCCTCAGTGATCAATGCAAAGAAATAGAGGAAAACAACAGAATGGGAAAGACAAGAGATCTCTTCAAGAAAATCAGAGATACCAAGGGAACATTTCATGCAAAGATGGGCTCGATAAAGGACAGAAATGGTATGGACCTAACAGAAGCAGAAGATATTAAGACAAGATGGCAAGAATACACAGAAGAACTGTACAAAAAAGATCTTCACAACCCAGATAATCACGATGGTGTGATCACTCACCTAGAGCCAGACATCCTGGAATGTGAAGTCAAGTGGGGCTTAGGAAGCATCACTACGAACAAAGCTAATGGAGGTGATGGAATTCCAGCTAAGCTATTTCAAATCCTGAAAGATGATGCTGTGAAAGTGCTGCACTCAATATGCCAGCAAATTTGGAAAACTCAGCAATGGCCACAGGACTGGAAAAGGTCAGTTTTCATTCCAATCCCAAAGAATGCTCAAACAATTGTGCATGACTGCACAATTGCACTCATCTCACACACTAGTAAAATCATGCTCAAAATTCCCCAAGACAGGCTTCAGCAATACATGAACAGTGAACTTCCAGATGTTCAAGCTGGTTTTAGAAAAGGCAGAGGAACCAGAGATCAAATTGCCAACATCCGCTAGATCATCGAAAAAGCAAGAGAGTTCCAGAAAAATATCTATTTCTGCTTTATTGACTGTGCCAAAGCCTTTGACTGTGTGGATCACAATAAACTGTGGAAAATTCTAAAAGAGATGGGAATACCAGACCGTCTAACCTGCCTCTTGAGAAACCTATATACAGGTCAGGAAGCAACAGTTAGAACTGGACATGGAACAACAGACTGGTTCCAAATAGGAAAAGGAGTACGTCAAGGCTGTATGTTGTCACCGTGCTTATTTAACTTATATGCAGAGTACATCATGAGTAACGCTGGGCTGGAAGAAGCACAAGCTGGAATCAAGATTGCCAGGAGAAATATCAATAACCTCAGATATGCAGATGACACTACCTTTATGGCAGAAAGTGAAGAGGAGCTAAAGAGCCTTTTGATCAAAGTGAAAGAGGAGAGTGAAAAAGTTGGCTTAAAGCTCAACATTCAGAAAACCAAGATCATGGCATCTGGTCCCATCACTTCATGGGAAATGGATGGGGAAACAGTGGAAACAGTCACTAACTTTATTTTTCTGGGCTCCAAAATCACTGCAGATGGTGATTGCAGTCATGAAATTAAAAGGCACTTACTCCTTGGAAGGAAAGTTATGACCAACCTAGGTAGCATATTAAAAAGCAGAGACATTACTTTGCCAACAAAAGTCTGTCTAGTCAAGGCTATGGTTTTTCCAGTGGTAATGTGAGAGTTAGACTATAAAGAAAGCTGAGTGCCGAAGAATTGATGCTTTTGAACTGTGGTGTTGGAGAAGACTCTTGAGAGTACCCTGGACTGAAAGCAGGTCCAACCAGTCCATCCTAAAGGAGATCAGTCCTGGGTGTTCATTGAAAGGACTGATGCTAAAGCTGAAACTCCAGTAGTTTGGCCACCTCATGCGAAGAGTTCACTCATTGGAAAAGACCCTGATGCTGGGAGGGATTGGGGGCAGGAGGAGAAGGGGACAATAGAGGATGAGATGGCTGGATGGCATCACCGACTCTATGGACATGAGTTTGAGTGAACTCTGGGAGTTGGTGATGGACAGGGATGCCAGGCGTGCTGCGATTCATGGGGTTGCAAAGAGTTGGACACGACTGAGCGACTGAACTGACTGAACAAAGAATGCCAGAATCTCAATTGCTTACAAGAGCTAAGCATATTTCTTGGTCACTTTTATTTTTATGGGAAGTCAGCAAGATATTCTATTGCACTTCTTCTTCATTTGGGGACTCAGCTGAAGAGACAGGCTCCGTTGGGGATTTTGCTTGTCTAGCAACAGCGTTAAAAGAGGGATGATGGCAGACTATGCAATGGCTCTTACAGCTTTCACTGTGATAACACTCAGCACTTCTCCTTGTATTCCATTGGCCAAAGTAAGTCATCTGTCCAAGCTGGACATCTGTAGCATGTGAAATATAGTCTATCTGTAGGGGGAGTAAGGGCACCCCAGCCCTGGGGTCCAACACAGGGAAGGCAAGTCCCCTTAGCTGGTTTGAAAGCCAGCAGGGCTTACCAGAGGGCTATAAGACTTTGGTCTTAAAGAGCGTGCATGGTTGGATTGCTTACTCCTAATCACAGCACTAGGTGATATGGAAGAATGCAGAAGCTATCTGGAAGATAGAATAATGGAAAGCATCCGATCTGGACAGTAATTAGAAAAACAAATTTTTTAAAAAGAGGATAGTTTAAGATAGCTCTGGGACATCAAGCATGCTAATATTCACATAATAGAGGTCCCATAAGGAGAAGAGAGAGAGAAAGGGGTAGAATGTCTTTGATAGCATTGTAGTGGAAAACTTCCAGAAGTTGAAGAAGGAAACAGATTTCCAAGTACAGGAAGCACGGAGAATCCCAAAGAAGATGAACCCAAAAAGATCCACACCAAGATGTATCATAGTTAAAATGGCAAAATTAAAGAATTTTCAAGGCAGCAAGAGAAGAACAAAAAGTCACAAGAGACTTTAAGACTATCAGTTGATTTTTCTGCAGATTCTTTGCAGGCCAGAAGGAAGCGACATGATACGGTCAAAGTGCTGAGAGGGAAAACACTGCAACCTAGGATACTCTGCCCAGTAAGGTTAATCATTCAGAGTTGAAGGAGAGATAAAGAGTGTTGCAGACAAGCAAAAAAGTAAGAGTTCATCAATACTAAACTGAACTTACAAGAAGCTTAAAGGGTCTTAAGTGAAAAAGAAAAGGTTACAACAGAGTAACTTTTTAGAGGAAGTAAGAATATAAAAGGAAGGAAAAAATCTGACTGGTAAAAGCTGTGGATCAACCACTTAAGTAAGCTAGTATTATAAAAACGTTAGAAGACAAAATCTGTAAAATTAACTCTAACTACAATAAACAGTTAAGAGATAGATATCAAGATGTAAAAATATGGCATGAAAAATGTAAGATGTGAAGGAAGGGAGTAAAAAAGGTAGATTTTTTTTAGACTGCAAAGGGACTTAAATGACTTAAATATAAATATTTAAGTCATTTTTAAAATGTAAATATAAATAAACTTAATTATCAGTTTGAAATAAGTACATATAGATATAAGTCAACATATAAGAACTCCATGATAACAATAAGTTAAAAGTCTATATTATATACAAAAAAAAAAAAAAAAGCCTGGAAAGAAAGGAATATAAGCACAACCCAAAAGAAAATCATTAAACCAAAAGGGAAGAGACTGAAAGGTGAAGAACACCTTCCTTCCATTACCCTGATAGAGAGTAAAACAAAAATAGGGCATCCCTGTTCTCGACTGTTCCTAGCAGCTCCATTCACAACACCCAAAAGGTGGAAGCAACCCACATGTCAATCAACTGATGAATGAATACACAAAATACACATTGTGTGGTATTTCCACACGATGGAATACTATTTGGCCATAAAACGAATGATGTATTGATACCTGCTACAATATGACTCAATCCTGATAGTTCAGTTCAGTTCAGTTCATTTCAGTCGCTCAGTCGTGTCCGACTCTTTGCGACCCCATGAATAGCAGCACGCCAGGCCTCCCTGTCCATCACCAACTCCCAGAGTTCACTCAGACTCACGTCCATCGAGTCAGTGATGCCATCCAGCCATCTCATCCTCTGTCATCCCCTTCTCCTCCTGCCCCCAATCCCTCCCAGCATCAGAGTCTTTCCCAATGAGTCGACTCTTCGCATGAAGTGGCAAGCTAAATGAAAGACCCAGAGACAATCACTTACTGTATGATGCTATTTATATGAAATTTCCAGAATAGGTAAATTCACATGAAAAAAAATCACACTAACGGTTGTTGGGGGTCAGTGGGAGGAGAGAACTGGAGACTGACATATTTTAGCAGGATGGAGTTTTGTTATGGGATGATGAAAATGTTTTGAAATAGATGGAATTGATCCTTACACAACATTATGATTGGACTAAGTGCCATTGAAATGTACACCTTAAAATAGCTGTGGTTAATGTTACAACATGCAAATTTTACCTAAAAAGAGAGACAGGCAGCACAGATAGCCATTGTCTGGAAAGAACAGAACTTTATTTTGGTTTCACTGATTTTGGAGGATAAGATCAGAGAGGTAAGAGAGCTATTTTGGAGTCATGTAGTGCAAAAGTTGAGGGCTGAATTAGCCCTTTCAATTCAACGGAGGAGGGGGGCAGGGGTATGCAGAGTAGATGGAGACAAGGGGAGGCAGGCAGGAGACCTGGTGCTGATGCTGCTGTTCTGGGTAAGCTTGGCTCTAAATCTTGCCCTCCTCTGGGGCCTTAGTTACCCTAACTGTTCTAGGGATGGTGGTAACACTAAGTTATTGAAGGTAATTATTTTTTAAAAATTTTTATTTATTTGTTTTTGGCTGCACTTGGATCTTTGTTGCAGCACGTGGGCTTTCTCTTTAGTTGTGGCAATTGGAGACTACTCTCTAATTGCGCTGCTCGAGTTTCTCATTGAGGTGGCCTCTCTTGTTGCGGAGCCAGGCTCTAGAGCAAGGGCTTCAGCAGTTGTGACACACAGGCCCAGTTGCCTCGTGGCATGTGGAATCTTTCCAAATTAGGAAGTGAATCTATGTCCTCTGCACTGGTAGACGGATTCTCTACCACTGGATCACCAGGGAAGTCCAGCCCGTATTTCTTGACCCTGAAATATCCTCAGTCAACAGTGCAGGCCATCTAGGGATAAGTGGTGATTACAGCAGGATGGATGGAGAGACCACAAAAGGAACTTTCCACAGGAGAAAGTGAGCAGGGTGGAGCCTGCACATGTTAATTCTGGACGGAGGCAGGGGCTGGATGCAAGGACTCAGAGGACATCTGTGCTTCTTCTTGCCCTCCCCCTCATCTGCGGGGCAGGAAGCGGACCTGGAACAAAGGGGGTGGTCTCCCCAGCCCATTCTCCCTGGGTGTGAGGTCGATGTCTTCAGGGGCCTTGGGAGACCCCAAAGAGAAGTTCTGCAGCAGAGTGGTCAAGAAGAGGAAGAGCTCTGAGCGGGCCAAGCTCTCACCCAGACAGAGGCGTTTTCCTGTGGGTGTAAGGGAGGGAGTACGATTGGAGGATAAGATCGGAGAGGTAAAAGGGAGCTATTTTGGAGTCACATAGCACAGAAGTTGAGGGCTGAATTAGCTATTTCAGCTTGAAGAAGGAGGAGGGCAGGGGTATGCAGAGAAGATGATGACAAGCAAAAAGTAAAAGTTTATCAACATGAAGCTGAATTTGAGAACACTTGGTTACCCCATTCCCCAAAACCCCAGGATATTTGCATGTTCATTTACATAGATTTACATGTGAGGTGTTCTGATCCTATTCTTGTCCTCAGTACCAACAACACCAACAACATTAGTAGGGGCTGAGAGTGGGGGCAGGCATAGGGTGAACAGTGTTTGCACATTTCTATCTCAGTTATATTTCAGTTCTGCCTCCTCTGGGATTATCTAGTACAGTGCCCTCCTCTGTCCCTCCTGGTACCAAGTCCTTTCGTGTCTCATTTTTTTGTGTGTCTCTGGTTAAGTATACTGTCAACTAAGCCAATTTATGAGAAAAAAAAATGTGAAAATTCTGGAGAAATCTGTGGCAGTATGCTCTAGTTATGAGGACCATGAGAGAGGAGTTCAGGGGAGCTGAAACTTTTGGCCTACCCTGGAGTAGGCAGGCACCTGGCTGAT
Organism: Bos indicus; assembly: GCF_029378745.1. NCBI lineage: Eukaryota > Metazoa > Chordata > Mammalia > Artiodactyla > Bovidae > Bos > Bos indicus. The sequence goes on from NC_091777.1 coordinate 50,720,430, forward strand.
CAAATATTGAGCTATATCTGATCATTTGGTCTAAACTTCTCAGTGTCCCCACTCTTCTGGCCACCTTGACCCTCCTCTCAGCTCCTTGGCCCTGCCCACAATCAGCAGCCAACAAAGTCAGCCTCCCAGACCCAATCCCCACACCCCAACCTGTGGAGGTTCTGACTGGTCATGCCCACTTCACGCTTATAAAGACTTGACTAGCACTCTGTCCATCTTTGCCCCCATTTTTCTGACTCTCGTAACACCTACTCATGTCTCCCTGCACGATGAGTTTGACCACCACAAATTGTCCCATTGTGGTGGAGCCCTAAGTATCCACTGACTTCAGCACAGGCTGTGTCCACTGGGATAACCAAGGGTGAGGCCAGCATGTCCCGGGCTGAGCTAGAGTTTCCATTATATCCTGTTGACCCGCAGTCTCATGGGAAGGAAAGGAGCCCAGAGAGCTGCCTTGTGTGTGTGGCTAAGTTCGCTATGCTTCATAAGTATTCAAAGATCATCTCTGGGTGTATAACATCTCAGCTACATTGAACTTGAATGGGATTTTCTTAGTCCCATGAAGTGAGGGCTAAACTTATACATGTCACACTGTTTTCCCTGTGTCTTCATGTTTCAGGATAGAGTCTCCGTTAACTACCTTTTCTACATGACTGTCATGGTTTGGGATGGGCATGTTGCATGATCAGGAAAACAATCTTTTGGCTCTCAGTTGCTGAGATATTCAGAGAGTTTATCACAGTTTAGCCCTGCCCTGACCTCCATAGATCATGACTTTCTACAGGGGCTTGGGCAAGTCCCCTGAACCCTGAGCCTCTCTTTTTCCAATTCTACAAGAGAGAGAATGAGTCAACACTCAGACGTCAAAGGAGCAAAGCAATTTGATCGTCTTGACAGGAGCTGAAAAGATTAATACTCAATATAACATCCTGATCAAATTTTTCAAGAAATAAAATCTTGTTGTAAAATAGAGATTAAAAAGATCTTTCCTTAATTTCATTTAGAGTTGAGGAAAATTGGGACCTTCTCTGGCAGTCCAGGGGTTAGTACTCTGCATTTTCACTGAAGGGGACACATGTTCAATTCCCAGTCAGAGATCTCAGAGCCCACAAAATATGCGCCGTGGCCAAAAAAAGAGAATAGAACTGAGAAAAATATATGGTAGGATCACTGACTCAATGGACATGAGTTTGAGCAAACTCTGGGAGATAGTGAAGGACAGGGAAGCCTGGCATGATACAGTTCATGGGGTCACAAAAAGTCAGACATGACTTATTGACTGAACAACAAAATATGTTAGAATAGCCATAAAATATCTGGAATAGATCATAGCCATCATTAAGCTTAAGAGAGAAAAGAAAAATATTCTTCTTAAAATTAGAAGTCACTACTTTTACTGTCATTACTATTACTTCCCATGATTCCAGAGGTGTTAGCTCATGATATTAGGGAAAACATGTGACTTTAACACAAGAAACAAAAAAGTCAAAATATCATTTGCAGATGCGAATGCCAATTATTTGGAAAACCCAAGAGAATGAAAAATGGTTAGTTGTATAAGTAATATAAGGAAATTGTCTGATTATGACAGAAATATACATTTCAAAATACCAGTGGATTTCTGATATACCTATTCTAAAAATTTAAAATACTACATCAAAAAATTGCTGTGAACTTAATCGTGTCCTTTCAGAATTTATATGTTGCAGCCCTAACTCCCAGTGCAATGGTATTTGGAGAAAGGATCTTAGAAAGTAATTGGGTTGATCTTTTCTTTTTGGCCGCCCCTCATGGCATGTGAGTTCTTAGCTCCCTGACCAGGGATGGAACCCATGCCCGCTGCAGTGAGAGTCTAGGGTCTTAGCCACTCGACCACCAGCAAAGTCTGGTAATTAGGTTTGCATGCATGCTTGCTAAGTCACTCCAGTTGTGTTGGACTGTTTGTGACCTATGGACTGTAGCCTACCAGGCTCCTCTGTCCACGGGATTCACCAGGCAAGAATACTGGAGTGGGTTGCCATGCCCTCCTCCTAGGGATCTTCCCAACCCAAGGATCGAATCTATCTGTGTCTTTTACCTCTCCTGCATTGGCAGGCAACTTCTTTACCACTAGCACCACCTGAGAAGCCCTTAAGGTTTAGATAAGCTCATTAGAAAAGCTCCTTAGGCCTCCTGTTCTTTTTTGTTTGTTTGTTTAAAAATTATACCGTTTTGTATTCTCTAAACTTTCAACAATACATTAGCTTTATAATCAGAAGAAAAAGCTACTAAAGAGGAAGAAAGGAAGGAAGGAAAGGAGGGAGGCAAGGAGGAAGAATGCTCTCATGTGGTAAAAACAATTCCAAGGGATTGAGTTCTATAAGAAGAGGAAGTGATAACAGAGCCCTCACTGTACCTCGTGAGGTCACAGCAAGACGGCGGCCATGTGTGAGCCGGAAGACAGACCCCATGAGAACTTGACCATGCTGGCTCTCTGAGAGCAGAGCTCCAGGCTCCAGAAATATGAGCAGATGAATTTCTGTAGTGTAAGCCACCCAATCTATAGCCCTTTATTATGGCAGCCTGAGCTGACAAAGAGGTTCTATCAGCAATAGCAACAATCTCTTCTCATGTTTCTTAGGAATAAATCTAGCTAGAAGTATTCAAAACCTAGTTTAAAAAAAATTCAACTAATATAGAGGTGATTCAAAGGAAATGCTATCTTCTTGACTGTGTGTGTGCTCAGTCCTGTCCAACTCTGTGCGAGCCCACAGACTGTAGCCTGCCAGGCTCTTCTGTCCATGGAGTTTCCCTGGCAAGAATACTGGAGTGGGTTACCATCTCTTCTTCCAGGGGATCTTCCCAACCAAGGACTCGAACCCATGTCTCCTGCATTGGAAGGCATATTCTTTACTACTGAGCAACCTGGGAAGCCCTTCTAGACTGGGCTGTCAAAGTTATTTGAATTTGTAAAGCTGTCAAAGTTATTCAATGTAAACTACAAATTCAGGTTAATCTTAATAAAATTTCAGGGGGAGTTTTTGAGACTTTGACAAAATAATTCCAAAGTATACTTGGAAGGAAAACAAAATATGTTAAAAAAAAAAAAACACACATAAAACTATCTATAGAAGAAGAGTACATATTTCTTGGGTAGAAATAGTCAAGCAGTATTATATAGCTAGAAAGACAGACCAGTAAATGAACCAGATTTAGATCTACTCAGATTGAAATTTTTTAAATATGATAAATTTCAAGTCAGTGACTAAAAGTTGAATTATTTTATAGATGGTTGAATTAGGTTGTTCTATAGTTGCTCAGTCGTGTCTGACTCTTTTACGACCCCATGGCCTGTAGCTCACCAGGCTCCTCTGTCCTTGGGATTTCCCAGGCAACAATACTGGAGTGAGTTGCCCTTTCCTTCTCCAGGGGATATTCCTGACCCAGGGATCTAACCTGTGTCTCCTGCATTGGCAGGTGGATTTCTTACCACTGAACCACATGGGAAATCTGATTGAATCAGGGCACACATGCAAATCCAAGAACGAATATTCCTTAAATCTCTGTTCTTTAAGTGCCTTCTGAACCTCACACTAGTCCATGGCTTGGATTAACAATTGACAAACAAGAAATAAATCACCGAATCTTCCTTCTTTTCTCTTCCTTTCTTTTTACTCTTCTTTCATTTTCTTACCTATTGTCTATGTATCTATCTGTGTATCCATGTATGTAGCTATTTATCTACCTATCTATCCATGTATCCATCTAAACCTTTGTGTTTGTATACATACTAATAAAAGGACATCCTCTGTTATTAATAAGTGTGGTTGAGTGGTAAGTTACAGGTGATTTTCAAATTGAATTTTATTCTTTCTTGCTTTGTATAAATTAGAAAAATAATGATTATTTTCATTTTCAGAGAAAATGTGAAAAATGCCTTTCCCTGATTTTGGCACATAACAGGTGCTTGGTAATGGATCATTTACTTGTCTGTCATTTTGAGCCTGCACATGTGTGTCTGTGCTGTCACTTTATCTCTATCACTGAGTCTCCATCTTCCTCCTCCATTGTACCTCATCCTTTCTTGTCCCCTTCACACTATCTTTGTCTCTGTAGATGTCTTTCTATATCCTTCAGAATTGTCATATTTTCCCAAAAACGTTCACCTAGTGTTTGGAGTTGGATCAAGAAAGAGAGTTACACACAGAGCGTGAGCAAGCAGGCATTTTCATGGGGAAGAAAGAGCAGGACTTACCCATGGAGAATGGGATGAAGACTTCCGGCTTCCTGAAGTTGCCCTGCGCATCCAGGAAGTGGCCAGGATAGAAGGTATTTGGCTTCTCAAAGTGGCGTGGGTCTTGGAGGGCAGAGCTCAAGACGGGGTACACGGTAAATGCCCTAAGAGGATGTTAAAAACAAGTGGAACCGTCAGTTCATCAGTTCAGTCGCTCAGTGGGGTCCTACTCTTTGCGACCCCATGGACATTAGGGCCTCCTTGTCCATCACCAACCCCAGAGTTTACTCAAACTCATCTCCACTAAGTTGGTGATGCTTTTCAACCATCTCATCTTCTGTCATCCTCTTCTCCTCCTGCCCTCACTCTTTCCCAGCATCATGGTCTTTTATAATGAGTCAGCTCTTCGCATCAGGTGGCCAAAGTATTGGAGTTTCAGCTTCAACATCAGTCCTTCCAATGAACACTCAGAACTGATTTCCATCAGGATGGACTGGTTGAATCGCCTTGCAGTCCAAGGGACTCTCAAGAGTCTTCTCCAACACCACAGTTCAAAAGCATCAATTCTTTGGCGCTCAGCTTTCTTAATAGTCCAACTCTCACATCCATACATGACTACTCGAAAAACTGTAGCTTTGACTAGACAGACCTTTGTTGACAAAGTAATGTCTCTGCTTTTTAATATGCTATCTAGGTTGGTCATAGCTTTTCTTTCAAGGAGCAAGTGTCTTTTAATTTCATGGCTGCAATCACCATCCGCAGTAATTTTGGAGCCCAGAAAAATAAAGTCTGACACTGTTTCCACTGTTTCCCCATCTATTCGCCATGAAGTGATGGGACCAGATACCATGATCTTAGTTTTCTGAATGTTGAGCTTTAAGCCAACTTTTTCACTTTCTTCTTTGACTTTCATCAAGAGGCTCTTTAGTTCTTCTTTGCTTTCTGCCATAAGGGTGGTGTCATCTGCATACCTGAGGTTATTGATATTTATCCGAGCAATCTTGATTCCAGCTTGTGCTTCCTCCACCCCAGCGTTTCTCATGATGTATTCTGCATATAAGTTAAATAATCAGGGTGACAATATACAGCCTTGACATACTCCTTATCCTATTTGGAACCAGTCTGTTGTTCCATGTCCAGTTCTAACTGTTGCTTCCTAACCTGCATACAGATTTCTCAAAGAGGCAGGTCAGGTGGTCTGGTATTCCTATCTCTTTCAGAATTTTCTACAGTTTATTGTGATCCACACAGTCAAAGTCAATAAAGCAGAAATAGAAGTTTTTCTGGAACTCTCTTGCTTTTTTGATGATCCAGCGGATGTTGGCAATTTGATCTCTGGTTCCTCTGCCTTTTCTAAAACCAGCTTGAACATCTGGAAGTTCATGGTTCACATATTGTTGAAGCCTGGCTTGGAAAATGTTGAGCATTACTTTACTAGCATGTGAGATGAGTGTAATTGTGCAGTAGTGTGAGCATTCTTTGGCATTGCCTTTCTTTAGGATTGTAATGAAAACTGACCTTTTCCAGTTCTGAGGCCACTGCTGAGTTTTCCAAATTTGCTGGCATATTGAGTGCAGCATTTCACAGCATCATCTTTTAGGATTTGAAAGAGCTCAACTGGAATTCCATCACCTCCACTAGCTTTGTTCGTAGTGATGCTTTCTAAGGCCCACTTGACTTCACATTCCAGGATGTCTGGCTCTAGGTGAGTGATCACACCATCGTGATTATCTGCATTGTGAAGATCTTTTTTGGACAGTTCTTCTGTGTATTCTTGCCACCTTTTCTTAATATGTTCTGTTTCTGTTGGGTCCATACCATTTCTGTCCTTTATTGAGCCCATATTTGCCTGAGTGTTCCCTTGGTATCTCTACTTTTCTTGAAGAGATCTCTAGTCTTTCCCATTCTATTGTTTTCCTCTATTTCTTTGCAGTGATCACTGAAGGAGGCTTTCTTATCTCTCCTTGCTATTCTTTGGAACTCTGCATTCAAATGGGAATATCTTTCCTTTTCCCCTTTGCTTTTCACTTCTCTTCTTTTCACAGCTATTTTTAAGGCCTCCCTAGACAGCCATTTTTCTTTTTTGCATTTCTTTTCCATGGGGTCTCCTGTACAATGTCACAAACCTCCATCCATAGTTCATCAGGCACTCTGTCTACCAGATCCAGTCACTTAAATCTATTTCTCACTTCCATTGTGTAATCATTAGGGACTTGATTTAGGTCATATCTGAATGTCTAGTGGTTTTCCCTACTTTCTTCAATTTCAGTCTGAATTTGGCAATAAAGAGTTCATGATCTGAGCTACAGTCAGCTCTCAGTCTTCTTTTTGCTGACTGTATAAAGCTTCTCCATCTTTGATGGCAAAGAATATAATCAATCTGATTTCAGTGTTGACAATCTGGCAATGTCCATGTATAGAGTCTTCTCTTGTGTTGTTTGAAGAGGGTGTTTGCATTCTCTTGGCAAAACTCTATGAGCCTTTGCCCTGCTTCATTCTGTACTCCAAAGACAAATTTGCCTGTTACTCCAGGTGTTTCTTGATTTCCTGCTTTTGCATTCCAGTCCTCTATAATGAAAAGGACATCTTTTTTGTGTGTTAGTTCTAGAAGGTCTTGTAGGTCTTCATAGAACCGTTCAACTTCCGCTTCTTCAGCATTGCTGGTTGGGGCATAGGCTTGGATTACTGTGATATTGAATGGTTTGCATTGGAAATGAACAGAGATCATTCTGTCTTTTTGAGACTGCATCCAAGTACTGCATTTCGGACTCTTTTGTTGACCATGATGGCTGCTCGATTTCTTCTAAGGGATTCTTGCCCACAGTAGTAGATATAACGGTCATCTGAGTCAAATTCACCCATTCCAGTCCATTTTAGTTTGCTGATTCCTAAAATGTCAACATTCACTCTTGCCATCTCCTGTTTGATCACTTGCAATTTGCCTTGATTCATGGACCTAACATTCCAAGTTCCTAGTGGAGGTGATGGAATTCCAGTTGAGCTATTTCAAATCCTAAAAGATGATGCTGTGAAAGTGTTGCACTCAATATGCCAGCAAATTTGGAAAACTCAGCAGTGGCCACAGGACTGGAAAAGGTCAGTTTTCATTACAATCCTAAAGAAAGACAATGCCAAAGAAGGCTCAAACTACCGCACAATTGCACTCATCTCACATGCTAGTAAAGTAATGCTTAAAATTCTCCAAGCCAGGCTTCAGCAATACATTAACCGTGAACTTCCAGATGTTCATGCTGGTTTTAGAAAAGGCAGAGGAACCAGAGATCAAATTGCCAACATCTGCTGGATCATTGAAAAAGCAAGAGAGTTCCAGAAAAATATCTATTTCTGCTTTATTGACTATGCCAGAGCCTTTGACTGTGTGGATCACAATAAACTGTGGGAAATTCTGAAAGAGATGGGAATACCAGACCACCTGACCTGCCTCTTGAAAAATCTGTATGCAGGTTAGGAAGCAACAGTTAGAACTGGACATGGAACAACAGACTGGTTCCAAACAGGGTAAGGAGTATGTCAAGGCTGTATATTGTCACCCTGTTTATTTAACTTATATGCAGAATACATCATGAGAAACGCTGGGGTGGAGGAAGCACAAGCTGGAATCAAGATTGCTTGGATAAATATCAATAACCTCAGATATGCAGATGACACCACCCTTATGGCAGAAAGTGAAGAAGAACTAAAAAGCTTCTTGATGAAAGTGAAAGAGGACAGTGAAAAAGTTGGCTTAAAGCTCAATATTCAGAAAACGAAGATCATGGCATCCGGTCCCATCACTTCATGGGAAATAGATGGGGAAACAGTGGAAACAGTGTCAGACTTTATTTTTCTGGGCTCCAAAATTACTGCAGATGGTGAGAGCAGCCATGAAATTAAAAGACACTTACTCCTTTGAAGGAAAGTTATGACCAACCTAGACAGCATATTAAAAAGCAGAGACATTACTTTGCCAACAAAGGTCTGTCTAGTCAAGGCTATGGTTTTTCGAGTAGTCATGTATGGATATGAGAGTTGGACTATTAAGAAAGCTGAGCACCAAAGAATTGATGCTTTTGAACTGTGGTATTGGAGAAGACTCTTGAGAGTCCCTTGGACTGCGAGGAGATCCAACCAGTCCATCCTAAAGGAGATCAGTTCTGGGTGTTCATTGGAAGGACTGATGTTGAAGCTGAAACTCCAATACTTTGGCCACCTGATGTGAAGAGCTGACTCATTGCAAAAGATCCTGATGCTGGCAAAGATTGAGAGCAGGAGGAGAAGGGGACAACAGAGGATGAGATGGTTGGATGGCATCACCGACTCAATGTACATGATTTGGGTGAACCCCGGGAGTTGGTGATGGACAGGGAGGCCTGGTGTGCTGCAGTTAGTGGGGTTGCAAAGAATCGGATACGACTGAGCGAGTGAACTGAACTGAACTGAACTGATGCAATATTGCTCTTTATAACATCGGACCTTGCTTCCATCACCAGTCACATCTACAACTGGTTGTTGTTTTTGCTTTGGTTCTGTCTCTTCATTCTTTTCGGGTTATTTCTCTACTGATCTTTAGTAGCATATTGGGCACCTATCGACCTGGGGAGTTCATCTTACAGTGTTCTATCTTTTTGCCTTTTCATACTGTTTATTGGGCTCTCAAGGCAAGAATAAGTGGTTTACCATTCCCTTCTCCAGTGGACTTTGTTTTGTTAGAACTCTCCACCAAGACCCATCCATCTAGGGTGGCCATAGACGGCATGGCTCATAGTTTCATTGAGTTACACAAAACTGTGGTCCATGTGATTAGATTGGTTACTTTTCTGTGATTGTGGTTTCAGTCTGTCTGCCCTCTAATGCCCTTTCCCAGCACGTACCATCTTACTGGTGTTTCTCTGACCTTGGACCCAAATGACCATTAACAAAGAGTGGCTGAATCTATTAATGTGCCTCCGCAGCTGATAATGAGCTTCATCCTCTGTGTGGCTCTATAGTTGGTGGCAGGAATGTTTAAATGACTCTCCCCCATTTGGTTGCTAGTGTCCCATCCTTCCAGGTATCCTTACCAACCACCCTGATCCCTCATCCCCAAGACCCCTTGGTCTACTTTATGATCCATCAACTAAAAGGTTCACATCTGACAGCAGAGCCCTATAAAGAGGTGACTCCAAGACTGGGGCCAGAATATAACCTGATGGGTGCTGTTCATTGGGTGATTCAAAACTGTGGATATCACCTCTAGGTACACCTATGCTCAGCAATGTAAGCTCCCACAAAAAAAAAAAAAAAAATGAGTTATAACCATAGGCATTGACCTGAACAATATATCCACAGCAAACTGTTATATTAAAAAAAGAAAGGCACACTCACACACACACACACACACACACACACACACACACACACATTGCAAATTGTGCTAGATGCATAGAAAGACAAGGTCACTCAGTTGCAAAGTGACTGCCACAGTATGAGCCAATTGTTGTGTGTATGGATATATATAAACACATGGATTCATATAAACATTAAGAAGAAATTATTTTAAAAGATTTAAAAAAACCAACTCTACTGTATAACAAGCTTCAAAAGTATATTCTATTTTTTCCAGCAAACCTAATACCCTGTAAAGGTAATAAATATGACTGAACAAAAGAAAGAAGACTTCAGTATATTTGTAAAATCTCTTCTCTTCCATAGAAATCTGGAAATGAAAATTCTTATCACAGTCCAACAACCAGATATAAACCATAGGATTGGAGGCAGACAGCACCTACAATCAAGATTTGTGACCCTGCTGGTCTCACCTTGGGGAGGTAATATCCTCGGAAGTGAGTGTCCTTGATGACAGAGTGGGGGACACCAACAGGGACTAGGTCACTGATCTCTGAATCTCGTGGATGACGGCATCTGTATAAGGCATTTTTGCCCGATCTTCCAGAGTTGGGAGGCGGTGTGCACCAATCACTCTGTCAATTTCTGCCTGGACTTTCTCTGAGAACAGTTCAGGTGGGAGGAGCATATGTCAATAAATGCCCATAACAGTGGACTCAACCAAGTGACCTGAAAATGACCTGCAGACTGATGAGAGGGTCTTGTAAATTCTTTTCTAAGATATTGGGTTATCATTCCTCTCAATGAAAGCATCAAAAAAGAAAGTTAGAATCTTGTTTGTGAAGAAGTCTTATCTGTTATTTCTACTCTAGTTATGAGTTATGACAGGGGGTAACTTGGGTAAGGATGGGTGGGTGGAAATTCATTCAACACTTAATGGTGTTTTTTGCTTTTCCAACTAAAAATGAGTTGTAGCTGAAACTGGTGTCATCTCCTTTTGTCTCACTCACGCACTATATGATTTTAGATAAGTCATTTCCTCAGGCTGGCCTTAAATTCATTCTTATGAAACAATGGAGTTTGATGAGGTGAGAGTTTCTCCAAGTCTGATCTGCAGACATCAACATGAGAACCAATGAAGGTGCTTTTTAATTAGTTGTAATTTGGCAATATATATTAAAAAGTCAAGTTCTTAGTCCACCTCAAAGAGTAGTTGGCAAGAATCCTGTACTTTAGTAGACAGCAAAATGCACTGTAAAAGGTAATGCTTTATGTCAGGACCAGTCTTTGAAAACCAGAAGGCACCTCACCATCACTCAGGGCAGATTGCAAAACACTTCATAAGTACAAACACCTTCTACACCAGACAGTGTTTGCCTGAATGAAAAATTCTTTGTAAAGTAAATCCTAAAGTGCTTTGTCAACTTTAAAGAGCTTTGTCTCTAGCAAACTTTTATTACAAGTTACAAATGCCTATGTGCTGTGCTTAGTTGCTCAGTCACGTATGACTCCTTGCAATCCCATGTACTATAGCCCACCAGACTCCTCTGTCCATGAGGATTCTCCAGGCAAGAATATTGGAGTGGGTTGCTATGCCCTCCTCCAGAGGATCTTCCCAACACAGGGATCCAACCCAGGTCTCCCCCATTGCAGGAGGATTCTTTACCAGCTGAGCTACGAGGAAAGCCCTTGGGGTGTTTTTTGTTTGTTTGTTTTTTGTTTTTGTTTTTTCCCCCAGATCCTCAGGACAGAAGTTATCTGTCTTAGCCTATCAGCCTTCCAGCATGGCCTTAGAGACCCTCATTCCTCCCCTGCCCCCACCTGCCATAAGCCCAGCTCACCTAAGACACCAGGGTTCTTAAGAAGGAGTAGAAACCCAAAGCAGAGTGTGGAGCTGGAGGTCTCTGTACCAGCAAAGAACAGTGAGAGCACCGTGTGAACGAGATTCTTCTGGTGAAACTCACTCTCAGGATCTAAGCGCTCCTAGAGATGGAGATGGGTGATTCTTAACATTTTCCCCCTGCAGAAATTCCCAGTTTCTGAGTCTTCTTGTCTCCCTACCAACACCATGTCCCTCTGTGCCAGTTATTCTTTTTCTTGAAACTTTTTTTCTCTAATCAAGGCCAAAAAGGTACCAAAAGGGTGAGCTCCAGAGTGAAAGTGCCTGGACTTCAAATTCTGGCCCTAACATTTACCAGCTGTGTGTATTTGGGCAAGGAATATAACCTCTTGGTGCCTTAGCACATCCTTATGGAGTTACTTTGATAATGTATGATAAGCTCAATGCAAGTTAGAGGTTAATTTGTTGATGTCACTGCTGTTGTTGATTTTCTCTGTCCTTGGGTGTCATTGCACTCCCGATTGGCCTTTGCAGCTTACATTCCAGGGATATTGCTGAACATATTTAACAACTAGTAGGCACTTGCCAGAACAGACATTGGTCTCAATCAGTTAGAACAGATGTGGGCTTCTGACTAATCAGAACAGACTCATTTCTGTGTCTCAGAATTGAGGGAAGGAGTGAGATCCATCTCAGAGTAAGCTTACTGGGCCACATGTTAACTGCTTGGTGTTAATCTCTTTAAAAGCATTCCAGAAGGAAGGCTTGGAGAGGATTAGAAAGGAATAGAGGGGAGGGACTGGACCATGGCCTGCTTGCTAATCCTTAGGGAAGTATTTCAACATTTAAAGAACACATACATCCCACACAAAGATACTAGCTCAATGTCAGTAGTGTGTCTATCACTCTCTTTCGGGCTCCCCCAGGGCAGCCCTCGCCTTGTCCATATTTAACAACTGGTATGGCTCTTGCCAGACCAATCAGAACAGACATTGGCCTGCACTAATCAGAACAGACATTGGTCTTTATCAATCTGAATATACATGGAGCTTGACCAATCAGAACAGACTTGACTCTGTCACAGCTTGGGGAAGGCCTGAGCTGTGTCTCAGAGAAAGCTTACTGGACACATGTTAACTGCTTAGTTACCAGCTCTTTAAAGGCTGTTGGGAGGAAGACTTGGAGAGGCATAGGGGAAAATGGTGGGGGATTATGGATCTTGGCTTTCTTGCTAATCCTTAGGGAACTACTTCAACGTTTAAAGAACACATACATCACACCCAAAGATATTAGTTCAATGTCAGTACAGTTTCCATCGCTCTGTTTCCCATCCCCAACGCATATCCTGCGCAGGTCTTGCCTTGTCCATGCGAAGCAGGAAGGAATCAATGAAGTCCTTAGGGCCACTGGGATCCAGCATCTTCTGGTGCCTCTCCATGTTCTCAGTGATAAAATCTTTCACTTCTTCAATCATGCTGTACAAGCGGGTGTGTGTGCCAGGAAAGTGTTTCAAGATGCCCGGGAAGATTTCAAACATCTACAAGGCAGCAGACAAGGTGCAGAACCCATTGTATTCACTTGGCTGGTTCTGTGAGTGTTGATGCTCTGAGCTGCACACGTAGCAACATCTAAAGGGCATCGTTCACCCTGTGGACTTGGAGGGTGTGCCTCCCAACTGAATGTGCATGCGCACACTCATACACACACACACACACACACTCACACAAACACACACACAAACAGTGGTGCATGGACCTCTGCACCCAGCCCCAGTCACTCTCACATCTACTGAGGTTCCTTCTCTCGAAGCCCGTCCTGTCCAAGGCCTGATTCAGACCCCCAAACTGACGGATGGTCTCACCTGGGAGGGCCACTAAACCTTCCATGTTTAGTGTTCAGGACAGAAAGTATCTGATCTCTTCCTGGGGTCCACCACCCTAATTGCTGGCCCACTATGCAGTTGATGACTCACCTGGGTATAGAAGGAGCAGATAATGATGAAGATTTCATTAAGTAAATGTAGCAGCTGTAATAGTCTAGGGTCCTGGTAATTAAAGCGCTCACCAAAGACAATGGAGCAGATTATGTTGGCGGTGATGGCGTTAAAGAGGAAATGAGGATCCAGGTAGGCCCCTGAGGAGAGAGGTCTGTCATGGGGGGAGGGGTCCCCTGCACAGTCCTGGTTGGCTCTGACCTGACTGGTGCCATCTCATCCTAGCTTCTTTGATTAGTTTCTTTGTCTTTGTCTTGGCTGACTGGGTTTTCATTGGGTATCTAAGATTTTCTTTCTGAAAGTCTTCACCTCTGAGTCTCTTGTTGCTTTTCTTGTTCTATGTCTTGGGCTGACTTTCTCTGGCCTTTTCATTCACTCTTCCTTTCAGACTCACTCCTTCTCTGTTCTCTTGCCACATCTTTGTAGCCCCTCTCCTTAACCTCATTGACATTCTGTGTTCCCCTGACTTTAATAACTCCCTACTCCCTTTACTTTTTGCTTTCACTTTTCCTTGCAGCTTCTGTTCCTAGATTTATTGTGTCACCTTCTCCATATCTCTCTGTCTTGCTTTTGCTGTGTTTCTCTCTGTGCTCTCTGTGCTTCTGTCTACTTTCTCTGCCTCTCCCTCTCTCTTTGCTAGTCTCTGTCTCTGTTTTTCCTCATTCTCTTTCTCTTTTTCTGTCTCTATCTCCTTCTCCTCTCTTTATCTGAAGCTGTTTCTGCCTCTCTTTGTCTTTGTCTCTGGATCTCTCTTTATCAGTCACATGCCCTCTCCCTCTCTCTTACCCCATCTCATCCCCACCTCCACCCAGCCTGCACTCACCCTGGGACTTCTGAAGCTCCTCCACCAGACACTGAGCCTCCTCCTTGATTCTTTCCTCAATACTCTGCTTCCCCATCCCAAAGTCCTTCATCGTGGTCACAGAGAATCGCCGTAGAACCTTCCATGACTTTCCATTGGCAAAGACCACACCTGATGGTGGGGCGTGGAGGGAAGGTTGAGAAGACACATTGGATGTTCCCTCCTCCCCTCCCTAATCCTCACCCTCATCCCCCACTCACCTGTTCCTTGGAAGACAGGGTCAATGATGGCGATGTGCCCTCGGCCAGAGAATGCCTCGGCCTGATCCACCAGAGCCTCCTTCATTGCTTCGTACCACCACAGGATGACAGCAGGCCGAGACCCCAGATAGATGGTAAAGACATCCGCATATTTCTCCCGCAGCTGTGGGGGCAGAGTCCAGGTCTCACTCTCTGACTCAAGAGAAGGATCTCCACCTCACCCCTGGATCACACCTCCCAGTTAGCCTACCCTGCAGGCTGCAGCCCCATTAGGGAAGAGCAAAGACTAGAACTCTATGGTTTCCTCCGAACCTCACATATATCACCTGATCCCAAGCATCTGCCTCTGTTGACTTTACCCTGAGCCCTCCCAGCCTTGCTTTTAAGAATTACAGAGGGCATGGTCCTAAGATGGCGGAGGAATAGGACAGGGAGACCACTTTCTCCTTGACAAGTTCATCAAAAGAACATTTGAACGCTGAGAAAATTTCTGAACACTGGCAGAAGACATCAGGCACCCTGAAAGGCAGCCCATTGTCTTCAAAAGGAGGTAGGACAAAATATAAAAGATAAAAAGAGAGACAAAAGAGTTAGGGATGAGATCCATCCCAGGAAGGGAGTCTTAAAAGAGGAGAAGTTTCCAAGCACCAGGAAACCGTCTCACCAGCGGGTCTGTGGGGAGTTTTGGAATCTCAGAGGGCAACATAACCAGGAGGAAAAATAAATAAATAAATAAATAAACCCCACAGATTACGTGCCTAACGGCAACTCCCAGCAGAGAAGTAGCCCAGACACTCGCATCTACCACCAGCAAGCAGGGGCTGAACAGGGAGGCACGGGCTGCATTGCTTAGGGTAAGGAACGGGCCTGAATGCCCTGAGGGCAATCTGAGGGAGCTAATGTGAGATAGCAACCCGAACTGTGAAATAGCCAGAGAGAGAGTGAGGGGGAAAAAAGAGAGAGAGAGAACTATCCCACAAAAAAGCCCTAACATAAGGCACTGCAGGGCCCGCTCACAGAACAAAGGACTAAGCTAATACCAGAGGAGACCTAGCCAGCTGCGGACCGGCCCATCCCCTGCCGGAGGCAGGGAGGCAGGCAGGTGGCAGCCAGAGCTGGAAAGGGGCAATCTTGGCCCCAGAGATGGCATCCTCTACCAAACTGCAAGCAGGCTCCCAGTTGCTAACCAAGACTTCCTGGGATTCTGGACAGTTGACATCCGCCGGGAGGGTCGCAGCCAGAGATCAGCTCCCCAGAAGAGACACACAGTACACCTGAGATGGCGTGCCTGCTGTGTACCCAGGAAACCGAGTGGCTGGGGCAGGGGAGGTGATAAGACACACCCACTACCTGGGGAGAGTGCGCTCTCCAAGCACCTGGTCCCCGAGCTGCTCAGACCTGGGAAGGGCACAAAACACAGGCCGAATCGAGTCTGCACCTTTGTGGAGTACCTGAGAACCTGAACCTGAGCGGCTTAGACCTGGGAAGTGCGCACAACCCAGGGCGCACTTTAGACAGTTCCCCTGAAAAGCCTGAGCTCTTTAGTGTAGCTAAAGTGTAGACTGGAGCCTGAGCAGTGTAGACTGGGAAAGCACACATGCCATGAGTGGGGGCAAACGCAGTGTGGCCGAGACTGTGAGCACTCCCCACACATGCCAGTGATATTTGTTTGCAGTGTTCCTCCCTCCCCACAGCACGATTGAACAAGTGAGCCTAAATAAGTGACCACCTTCGCCCCCTTGTGTCAGGGCAGAAATTAGACACTAAAGAGACCTGCAAACAGAAGAAGCCAAAATAAACAGAGGGAACTGCTTTGGAAGTGACAGGTGCAACAGATTAAAGCCCTGTAGTTAGCACCGACTACATTGGAAGGGGCCTATAGATCTTGAGAAGTATAAGCTGAAGCAAGAAACTATCTGAGACTGAACTGACCCCACACTGCCTGCAACAGCTCCAGAGAAAATCCTAGATATATTTTTACTATTATCATTTTTAAAATTTTTTTAAATTAAAAAAAATTTTAAAGTCCTCTATTGCTCCTTTAATTTTCATTTTTATAACCTACTATTACCTTAAAAAAAAAAGACCCTATTTTTGAAGCAAACTTCATATATATTTTTAATAATTTTTGTGATTTTGTTTTGTTTTTTTAATATTGTATTTTTGAGAGTCTAACCTCTACTCTGGATTTTTAATCTTTGCTTTTTGGTATTTGTTGTCAATTTTGTACCTTTAAGAATCCAATCTTCAGCACCCTTGTTTACTTAGGAGTGTGATTAATGACTTGATTACTCTCTCCCCCTTTTGACTCTCTTTTTTCTCTCCCAGGTTACCTCTATCTCCTCCCTCCTCCTCTTCTCTACCCAACTCTGTGAATCTCTTTGTGTGTTCTGGGCTGTGGAAAACACTTAGGGAACTGATTACTGCCTAGATCTGTCTCTCTCCTTTTGATTCCCCCTCTTCTCCTCCTGGTCACCTCTATCTCCTTCCTCCCTCTTCTCTTTTCTATGTAACTCTGTGAACCTCTCTGAGGGTTCCAGACTGTGGAGAGCACATAGGAAATTGATTACTGGCTAGATTGCTCTCTCCCCTTTTGATTCCCCTCTTCTCCTCCTGGTCACCTCTATCTCCCTCCTCCCTCTTCTCTTCTCCATGGTAAGTCTGTGAACCTTTCTGGGTGTTCCTCACTGTGGAGAATCCTTTCACCATTAACCTAGATGTTTTATCATCAGTGCTGTATGCATGGAGAAGTCTTGAGGCTACTGTAAGAATAAGACTGATACCAGAGGCAGGAGGCTTAAGCCTAAAACCCGAGAACACCAGAGAACTCCTGACTCAGGGAACATCAATCGATAAGAGCTCATCCAAAAGCCTTATCACCAAGCACCACCCAAGAGCCAACAAGTTCCAGAGCAAGACATAACATGCAAATTCTACCACAATGCAGGAACATAGCCCTGAGCTTCAATATACAGGCTGCCCAAAGTCACACCAAACCCATAAACATCTCAAAACTCACTACTGGACACTTCAATGCACTCCAGAGAGAAGAAATCCAGCTCCACCCACCAGAACACTGACGCAAGCTTCCCTAACCAGGAAACCTTGACAAACCACTCGCCCAACCCCACCACAGGGAGGAATCTCCACAGTAAAGAGGAACCACAAACTGCCAGAATACAGAAAGGCCATCCCAAACACAGCAATCTAAACAAGATGAAAAGGCAGAGAAATACTCAGCAGGTAAAGGAACAGGATAAATACCCACCAAACCAAACAAAAGAGGAGGAGAAAGGGAGTCTACCTAAAAAATAATTCAGAATAATGATAGTAAAAATGATCCAAAATCTTGAAAACAAAATGGAGTTACAGATAAATAGCCTGGAGACAAGGATTGAGAAGATGCAAGAAATGTTTAACAAGGACCTAGAAAAATTAAAGAGAGTCAATCAATAATGAATAATGCAACAAATGAGATCGAAAACACTCTGGAGGGAACCAACAGTAGAATAATGGAGGCAGAAGATAAGATAAGTGAGGTAGAAGATAGAATGGTAGAAATAAATGAAGCAAAGAGGAAAAAAGAAAAAAAAGAATTAAAAGAAATGAGGACAACCTCAGGGACCTCTGGGACAATGTTAAATGCCCCAATATTCGAATCGTAGGTGTCCCAGAAGAAGAAGACAAAAAGAAAGGCCATGAGAAAATACTTGAGGAGATAATAGTTGAAAACTTCCCTAAAATGGGAAAGGAAATAGTCACCCAGGCCCAAGAAACCCAGAGAGTCCCAAACAGGATAAACCCAAGGTGAACACCTCCAAGACACATATTAATCAAATTAACAAAGATCAAACACAAAGAACAAATATTAAAAGCAGTGAGGGAAAAGCAACAAATAACACACAAGGGGATTCCCATAAGGATAACAGCTGATCTTTCAATAGAAACTCTTCAGGCCGGCGCCCAAAACAGGGACTCGAGAATCGGAGCGCGACGACGGCTGCTGCCCGCCAAGATTGAGGATGCCGAAGCGCCGCGCTGGCTGCCGGAAAGATATTTTAATTCAACAGGATGTCTTTTTGTTGGGGAGTCCGGATATGCTGATTATGACAATGGTTGGAGCCTGTATATTCCTGGAGTAACGAAAGAATCTGGAATTCCTCAACGTCGTAATGGAACTGGTCCTTTAGATATCCCTTTCTGCGACCTTGGAACAAGAGGAAGGGTCACTGCTGCACCATGGAAACTGTGTCGAGATGGAACTGCTATGGTTTATAACATATTTGGGACAAATGAGTCATTGTGGGACTGGTCTCCAGACTCGGCCTGAAACCCTGGAGCTCAAGATAATAGGAACTTTGCATCCCGTATTTGGAACTTGGGTGGCTCTAAAGTGTTCCAAACAGAAATCTGGAAACTAGCTGCCACCCTTGGATGTGAGGGTTCCTACCTTCAGGTGGGATCAAAAGTGAGACACGGTTATTTGTGGAATCTCACCATGAGATACCCTCGTGCATGTGTGCCTCACCCTTATGCTTTACTAGTAGGATCTGTAAAAATACAACCTGGTTACGAAATTATAATGTAACTTGTAACAATTGTACTTTGACTAACTGTGTTAGGGGAATTACTAATCAAACTAGGGTTCTAGTCTTAAGACACCCTGCTTTTGTTATGGTTCCTGTAAAGATTAATGGGTCTTGGTATGATGAAAGGGGACTTGAACTTTGGAGAGAAGTAGAGGGTGGTTTAATGCGTTATCACAGGGGAATAGGGTTAATAATTCTGGAATTTGTAGCTTTGGTAACTCTTATTGCTTCCTCGATTACTGCAGCCCTGTCCTTGGCACAATCAGTGCAAACTGCAACTTATGTTAATAATCTGGCACAAAATGCATCCGTTGCCCTGGGGACTCAAGAAGATATTGACAAAAAGCTAGAGGATTGATTGAATGCCCTTTATGATGTTGTAAAATTTTTAGGTAAAGAGGTTCAAAGTATAAAGTTGAGATTACGAGTACAATGTCATGCTGATTTTCAATGGATCTGTGTTACTCCCCAAAAATATAATGGTAGTATAACTGCTTGGGATAAGGTGAAAGCTCATTTAGAAGGTATTTGGCATAATGAAAATATTTCCTTAGATTTGCTGCATCTACATCAGGAAATAATGAACATTGAAAATGCACCCAGACCTGATTTGGATGTTGCAAAAAGAGCTGAGTCTTTTGTTAAAGAACTTTTTCGACATGTACCTACTGTCAATAGTATTTGGTACTTGGGAGCAGCCATAGGAGGACTATTCTTAATAATTTTAACTGTTTTATTTCTTGCACCTTGTTTAATTAAAAAACTGATTGATGATCTATGGATGATAAAGGCTTCCATCTATGGAAATGGTCTGCGGTTAAAGGAACATAAGCATGAGCCTATATAAAAAGAAAGGGGGAGATGCAGGGAGTTACCCGTGAGAACGGGGTCCTTTGTCCGAAGGACACAGCTCTGGGAGCTGCCTCAGTTCTTGAGGGTTTGCTTGCAAACATAGCTCTCTGTCCCACCACCCCAGAGATTAGGCACTTATTTACTGCAGGCACCTGGAGTTCTGTGCAAACTTCTCACGCACAGGGAAATGTTATCTGGTGTAATAAATAATAACAGGGAGCCATTCCCATGCTCTCAAGATTTCTTGTGACTGTTTGTAAGATGTATAGGCCAACCAAGAAAAAATGTCAACTGTCTTGTCTTTCTCACGCTTTTCTGTATAAATATAAGATGCTGAATAAAGTTGGTGTCAGACTGCGTCCCTTCGTGGAGACATGTCTGAGCCTCTCGACCCCCCCCCCCCCAAAAAAAAGAAACTCTTTAGGCCAGAAGGGAATGGCAGGACATACTTAAAGTGATGAAAGAGAAAAACCTACAACCCAGATTACTGTACCCAGTAAGGATCTTATTCAAATATGAAGGAGAAATCAAAAGCATTACAGACAAGCAAAAGCTCAGAGAATTCAGCACCACCAAATCAGCTCTTCAACAAATGCTAAAGGATCTTCTCTAGATAGGAAACACAGAAAGGGTGTATAAACTCAAACCCAAAACAACAAAGTAAATGACAATGGGATCATACTTATCAATAATTACCTTAAATGTAAATGGGTTGAATGCCTCAACCAGAAGACAAAGACTGGCTGAATGGATGCAAAACAAGACCCCTATATATGCTGTCTACAAGAGACCCACCTCAAAACAAGGCACACATACAGGCTGAAAGTGAAAGGCTGGAAGAAGATATTTCATACAAATGGAGACCAAAAGAAAGCAGAAGTAGCAATACTTATATCAGATAAAATAGACTTTAAAATAAAGGCTGTGAAAAGAGACAAAGAAGGTCACTACATAATGATCAAGGATCAATCCAAGAAGAAGATATAACAATTATAAATATATAGGCACCCAACATAAGAGCACTGCAATATGTAAGGCAAGTGCTAAGAAGTATGAAAGGGGAAATTAACAATAACCCAATAATAGTGGGAGACTTTAATACCCCACTCACACTTATGAATAGACCAACTAAACAGAAAATTAACAAGGAAACACAAACTGTAAATGATACAACGGACCAGTTAGACCTAATTGATATCTATAGGACATTTCACCACAAAACAATGAATTTCACCTTTTTCTCAAGTGCACACAGAACCTTCTCCAGGATAGATCACATCCTGGGCCATAAATCTAGCCTTGATAAATTCAAAAAAATTGAAATCATTCCAAGAATCTTTTCTGACCACAAGCAGTAAGATTAGATGTCAATTACAGGATAAAAACTATTAAAAATTCCAACATATGGAGGCTAAACAACACGCTTCTGAATAACCAACAAATCACAGAAGAAATCAAAAAAGAAATCAAAATATTCATAGAAATGAATGAAAATGAAAACACTACAACACAAAACCTATGGGACACTGTAAAAGCAGTGCTAAGGGGAAGGTTCATAGCAGTACAGACTTACCTCAAGAAACAAGAAAAAAGTCAAATAAATAACCTAACTCTACACCTAAAGCAACTAAAAAAGGAAGAAATGAAGAACCCCAGGGTTAGTAGAAGAAAAGAAATCTTTAAAATTAGGGCAGAAATAAGTGCAAAAGAAACAAAAGAGACCATAGCAAAAATCAACAAAGCTAAAAGCTGGTTCTTTGAGAAGATAAATAAAATTGACAAACCATTAGCCAGGCTCATCAAGCAACAAAGGGAGAAGAATCAAATCAACAAAATTAGAAATGAAAATGGAGATATCACAACAGACAACACAGAAATACAAAGGATCATAAGAGACTACTATCAGCAACTATATGCCAATAAAATGGACAACTTGAAAGAAATGGACAAATTCTAAGAAAATTAACTTTCCAAAACTGAACCAGGAAAAAATAGAAAATCTTAACAGACCCATCACAAGCATGAAAATCAAAACTGTAATCAGAAATCTTCCAGCAAAAAAAAAAAAAAAAGCCCAGGACCAGACAGCTTCACAGCTGAATTTTATCAAAAATTTAGAGAAGAGCTAACACCTATCCTACTCAAACTCTTCCAGAAAATTGTAGAGGAAGGTAAACTTCCAAACTCATTCTATGAGGCCACCATCACCCTAATACCAAAACCTGACAAAGATGCCACAAAAAAAGAAAATTACAGGCAATATCACTGATGAACATAGATGCAAAAATCCTTAACAGAATTTAGCAAACAGAATCCAACAACATATTAAAAAGATCATACATCATGATCAACTGGGCTTTATCCCAGGGATGCAAGGATTCTTTAATATCTTCAAATCAATCAATGTAATACACCACATTAACAAATTGAAATATAAAAACCATGTGACTATCTCAATAGATGCAGAGAATGCCTTTGACAAAATTCAACATCCATTTATGATAAAAAAAAAAAAACCCCTCCAGAAAGCAGGAATAGAAGGAACATACCTCAACATAATAAAAGCTATATATCACAAACCCACAGCAAACATTATCCTCAATGGTGAAAAATTGAAAGCATTTCCCCTAAAGTCAGGAACAAGAAAAGGGTGCCCACTCTCACCACTATTATTCAACATAGTTTTGGAAGTTTTGGCCACAGCAATCAGAGCATAAAAAGAAATAAAAGGAATCCAGATTGGAAAAGAAGAAGTAAAACTCTCACTGTTTGCAGATGACATGATCCTTTACATAGAAAACCCTAAAGATTCCACCAGAAAACTACTAGAGCTAATCAATGAATATAGTAAAGTTGCAGGATATAAATTAACATAGAGAAATCCCTTGCATTCCTATGCACTAACAATGAGAAAACAGAGAGAGAAATTAAGGAAACAATTCCATTCACCATTGCAATGAAAAGAATAAAATACTTACGAATATATCTACCTAAAGAAACAAAAGACCTATATATAGAAAACTATAAAACACTAATGAAAGAAATCACAGAGGACAGTAATAGATGGAGAAATATACCATGTCCATAGATTGGAAGAATCAATATAGTGAAAATGAGTATACTACCCAAAGCAATCTATAGATTCAATGCAATCCCTATCAAGCTACCAGTGGTATTTTTTCACAGAACTAGAACAAATAATTTCACAATTTGTATGGAAATACAAAAAACCTTGAATAGCCAAAACAATCCTGAGAAAGAAGAATGGAACTGGAGGAATCAACCTATACTATAAAGCTACAGTCATCAAGACAGTATGGTACTGGCACAAAGACAGAAATAGAGATCAATGGAAAAAAATAGAAAGCCCAGAGATAAATCCATGCACCTATGGACACCTTATCTTTGACAAAGGAGGCAAGAATATACAATGGAGAAAAGACAATCTCTTTAACAAGTGGTGCTGGGAAAACTGGTCAACCACTTGTAAAAGAATGAAACTAGAACACTTTCTAACATCATACACAAAAATAAACTCATAATGGATTAAAGATCTAAATGTAAGACCAGAAACTATAAAACTGCTAGAGGAAATCATAGGCAAAACACTCTCTGACATAAATCGCAGCAGGGTCCTCTATGACCCACCTCCCAGAGTAATGGAAATAAAAGCAAAAATAAACAAATGGGACCTAATTAAACTTAAAAGCTTTTGCACAACAAAGGAAACTAAGTAAGATGAAAAGACAGCCTTAAGAATGGGAGAAAATAATAGCAAACGAAGTAACTGACAAAGAATTAATCTCAAAAATATACAAGCAGCTTGTGCAGCTCAATTCCACAAAAATAAACCACCTGATCAAAAAATGGGCCAAAGAACTAAACAGACATCCAAGGAAAACATACAGATGGCTAACAAGCACATGAAAAGATGCTCAACATCACTCATTATCAGAGAAATACAAATCAAAATCACAATGAGGTACCATCTCACACCACTCAGAATAGCTGCTATCCAAAAATCTACAAACAATAAATGCTGGAGAGGATGTGGAGAAAAGGGAACCCTCTTACACTGTTGGTGGGGATGGAAACTAGTACAGCAACTATGGAGAACAGTGTAGAGATTCATTAAAAAACTGGAAATAGAACTGCCATATGACCCAGCAGTCCCACTGCTGGGCATACACAGTGAGGAAACCAGACTTCAAAGAGACATGTGTACCCCGATGTTCATCGCAGCACTGTTTGTAATAGCCAGGACATGGGAGCAACCTAGATGTCCATCGGAAGATGAATGGATAAGAAAGCTGTGGTACATATACACAATGGAATATTGAGATCAGATCAGATCAGTCGCTCAGTCGTGTCCGACTCTTTGCGACCCCATGAATCGCAGCACGCCAGGCCTCCCTGTCCAACACCAACTCCCAGAGTTCACTGAGACTCACGTCCATCGAGTCAGTGATGCCATCCAGCCATCTCATCCTCTGTCATCCCCTTCTTCTCCTGCCCCCAAACCCTCCCAGCATCAGAGTCTTTTCCAATGAGTCAACTCTTCGCATGAGGTGGCCAAAGTGCTGGAGTTTCAGCTTTAGCATCATTCCTTCCAAAGAAATCCCAGGGCTGATCTCCTTCAGAATGGACTGGTTGGATCTCCTTGCAGTCCAAGGGACTCTCAAGAGTCTTCTCCAACACCACAGTTCAAAAGCATCAATTCTTTGGCATTCAGCCTTCTTCACAGTCCAACTCTCACATCCATACATGACCACAGGAAAAACCATAGCCTTGACTAGACGGACCTTTGTTGGCAGAGTAATGTCTCTACTCAGCTATTAAAAAGAATGCATTTGAATCAGTTCTAATGAGGTAGATGAAACTGGAGCCTATTATACAGAGTGAAGTAAGTCAGAAAGAAAAACACCAATACAGTATACTAACACATATATATGGAACTTAGGAAGATGGTAACGATAACCCTATATGCGAGACAGCAAAAGAGACACAGATGTATATAACAGTCTTTTGGACTCTGTAGAAGACGAGGCTGGGATGATCTGAGAGAATAGCACTGAAACGTGTATAATATCATATGTGAAACAGATCACTAGTCCAGGTTTGATGCATGAGACAGGGTGCTCAGGGCTGGTGCACTGGGATGACCCAGAGGGATGGGATGGGGAGGGAGGTGGGAGGGGGTTCATGATGGGGAACACAGGTACACCCATGGCTGATTCATGTCAATGTAGGGCAAAAACCACTACAATATTGTAAAGTAATTAGCCTCCAATTAAAATAAATAAATTAAAAAAAAAAAGAATTACAGAGACTCCCCACATCCAAGCTATAGAATCTCTCCCTCCCAACCCACACAGTATCACAGCTCAAAGTCTCATGTCTATTCAAATGTCTCTCTCCAAAGGGAAACCTCCCACACTGTTGGTAAGAATGTAAATTGGTCTAGCCAGTATGGGGAACACTATGGATGTTCTTCTGAAAACTAAAAATATAGTTGCCTTATGACCCAGGAATCCCAGTCTTGGGCATACATCCAAAGAAAACCATAAGTTGAAAAGATAAATGGCCCCCAGTGTTTACTGCAGCACTGTCTACAATAGCCAGGACATGGAGACAACGTAAATGCCCATAGATAGAGGAGTGGGTAAAAAAGATGTGATACATATATACAGTGGTATATTACTCAGCCATAAAAAACAATGAAGTAATGTCATTTTCAGCAACATAGATGGACCTCAAAATTGTCATCCTGAGCAAAGTAAGTCAGACACAGAAAAACAAATATATGGTGTCACATATACATTGAATCTTTAAAATAATGGTACAACGGGCCTGTTTACAAAACAGAAATTGAGTTACAGATATAGAAAACAAACTTACAGTTACCTAGTGGGGAAAGGGAGTGTGATAAATTGGGGAATTTGGATTAACATATATACACTACTATATATAAAATGAAAGTGTTAGTCATTCTGTTGTGTCCAGCTCTTTGTGATCTCAGGGAGTGTAGCCAGCCAGGCTCCTCTGTCCCTGGAAATCTCCAGACAAGAATACTGGAGTGGGTAGCCAATCCCTTCTTTAATGATTCCACCCCCTTTGCCCTTTTCATCTCACCGCCTGGAAAGACTTGAGGAGACCCTTCTGGTCCATTTGCAAGACATTCCCCAGGAAGGGCAGAGGCCAGGGTCCAGGAGGGAGGCAGCCCCGGGAGGCAGGGCGGCCCCAGAGGAGCAGGAGGCCAATGAAGAGAATGAGGAACAGGATGGTGAAGAGAGCCATGGTCTGTGCCTGCCTTTGATCCTGCTGTCCCTCTTAAAGGCAGCTTACTCTGTTGTTTGTTATTTTGCCTTATGGTTGGGGAAGGTGTGCCAGGATCCTCCCTTGGCAGAGCTCCTGCTAACTCTCCAGAGACAAGAGGGAGCATAAAGGACCAGGTGCTGCAGAGGCCACAATGTTTATCATCTCAGTGGATCCCAAGCAGCTTCCGATAAACCCTTGTGGGTTGGAGTTGTCTTGGTGGGTGATTCCCTTGAACAGAGAGAATGTCCCCCAAGGAAGAGGAGTGGTGTCAGCTCCAGGAACTTGTGGAGGCTGTGTTTAGAGTGTTGGCACCACAAGGGCAGCTCTCAGACAGTTTTATCAGTGAGTGGCATTGCATCATGAGGGACTGAGGTTAGCTGGCCAGCAGAAATGGGCCAACACCACAGTTCAAAAGCATCAATTCTTTGGTGCTCAGCTTTCTTTATAGGCCAACTCTCACATTCATACATGACTACTGGAAAAACCATAGCTTTGAGTAGATGGACATTTGTTGGCTAAGTAATGTCTCTGCTTTTTAATATACTGTCTAGGTTAGTCGTACCTTTTCTTCCAAGGAGCAAGCATCTTTTAATTTCATGGCTGCAGTCACCATCTGCAGTGATTTTGGAGCCCCCCAAAATAAAGTCTCTCACTGTTTCCATTGTTTCCCCATCTATTTGCCATGAAGTGATGGAACCAGATGCCATGATGTTAGTTTTGTGAATGGTGAATTTTAAGCCAGCTTTTTCACTTTTCTCTTTTACTTTCATCAAGAGGCTCTTTAGTTCCTGTTCGCTTTCTGCCAAAAAGGTGGTGTTATCTGCATATCTGAGGTTACTGATATCTCTCCTGGCAATCTTGATTCCAGCTTGTGCTTCATCCAGCCTGGCATTTTGCATGATGTACTCTGCATTATATAAGTTAAATAAGCAGGGTGATAATATACAGCCTTGACATACTCCTTTCCCAGTTTGGAACCAGTCTGTTGTTCCATGTCCAGTTCTATGTTGCTTCTTGACCTTCATACTGATTTCTCAGGAAACAGGTAAGGTGGTCTGATATTTCCATCTCTTGAAGAGTTTTCCACAGTTTGTTGTGATCTACACAGTCAAAGACTTGGCATAGTCAGTAAAATAGAAGTAGATGTTTTTCTGGTATTCTCTTGCTTTTTTTTGATGATCCAACAGATGTTGGCAATTTGATCTCTGGTTCCTCTGCCTTTTCTAAATCCAGCTTGAACATCTGAAAGTTCACAGTTCACATACTGTTGAAGCCTGGCTTGGGCATTACTTTGCTAGGGTGTGAGATGAGTGCAAGGACAAAGCAGAAAGCTTTGAAATAAAGGCAAAAGAGAAGCTAAGGGCAAAGGAGAAAAGGAAAAGTATACCCATTTGAATGCAGAGTTCCAAAGTAAAGCAAGGAGAGATAAGAAAGCCTTCCTAAGTAAACATTGTAAAGAAATATAGAAAAACAATAGAATGGGAAAGACTAGAGATCTCTTCAAGAAAATTACATATACCAAGGGAACATTTCATGCAAAAATGGAAGGAGAATTCTCACCTCTCAAAAGACCTCTAGTGATTAGACAATAAATATGTAACCTGCTAGGATCACCTGCCCCAGGGATGACAGATATAGGATGTTTATTTGTGGCTCAGGGTACTGGAAGGAGAATATCAGGGAATCCAAGACCCCATTATAGAACCACACAGCTCAGGGGCCATGGGCTGATGGGCCCCTTCATGAAGGGAAGGAGGAGGGAGAGGCAAGAAGATGAAGATGAGGGAGGACCACTCTGTACAACTATGATCTCCAACATGGATGTAACTGGACAACACCACATTAAGTAAAAGAAGCCAGACACGAAAGACCAAGATTGTATAACTCATTTATATGAAATGTACTGAACTGGTAAATCCCTGGAGACAGCAAGCATTTGGTGTTACCAGGGGCTGAGGGGAAGGGCAAATGGGGAATGACTACTAATGGATACCAGAATTTCCTCTGGGTGATGAAAATGTTTGGAACTAGAGAGAGTAGTGGTGATGGTCAGGTTTGTGAATGAACTAAATGCCACCAAATTATACACTTTAAACTAGTTAGTTACATGATGTGAACTTCAGCCTCATTTTAAACTATCTCGTGGGCAGAAAGGAGCTGAGTGAAAAGTTTGAGCTCAAGAGCCAGGGACCCAGAGTGTGAATCTCGCTTCTCCACTCACTAACCAGGTGATCTTGGAGCACTCTGGCCATTGCCTAGCTCCTGTTTACTCATCTGTAAGGTGTGCAAAATCAATTGAACCCACTTCAAGGGGTTACTGGAAGGAGGACTCAAGGAAGCTCATGGATGCACAGATTAAGGAGCACAAGGTGATGAGAAAAGGAAGCTGTGGTTGTGCTGAAGAGGGGAGAAGTCACTTGGGGTGAGTTGTGGTCTCAGAGGCAGAAGTGGAGAGAGATACTAGCCATGTTTTCCCATTTAGCCCTATTTTCTACACATAGAACATGGCTGAAATTCTGTAAATGGGGGAAGAAAAAGACTTCCTTGAGTTTAGAAGAGCTGTGGAAGGATGGAAGGAGGTGAGACTGCAGATGGGACTTTCTCATGGAGGTGGCATCCATGGAGGGGAGAGATGCTGGCTCACAACACAGCCTGATCAGAGGCAGGAAGATAGGGAGAGAGTCCAGGGGCAGTTCTCTGCAGAGGTGGGGACACACGTGACCCTGGCATCCTTGATCACCTTCCCTCAGCCTCTTTGATGGGCAGGAAGTGGATCTGGAACATCAAGGAAACTTTGCCCACCCCACTGTCCTGGGGAGTGAGGTCAATGTCTTCAGAGGTTTAGGGGCTGGCCATGGAGAAGTTCTGGAGGATGGCAGTGAAGAAGAGGAGTAATTTTGTGTGGGAGATGCCTTCGCTTAGACAAATAGGCTTTCCTGTGAGCTCAGAGGTTCACAATGTGGACAACAGGTGCTTCCACATTCTTTGCCCTGTCACCTCCCAAAGCTCAGACACCTGTGTCCAGTGCAATATATTTGTGTGAGATTGACTTTTAACCTGCCATTCAAAGTTGACTCCTAGAGAAGTCCCAGACCCTGTGAAAGTAGGTGTGTTTTGTTGGGTGGATGTAACTTTCTCATCTTTCCATGTCACTGTTTGTAGCATTTGTTTGATTTCCAAAGAGTTCAGTGGTTCCACAGAATGTAAGGAGATACTTCTGCTCGGATGTGTGTGTGAGTGTGTGTGTGCTTCCACATGGAGGTATGGGCATATTTCTGACTTGACAGTTTTACTGTCTTTCATGTCTGATATGGGAAGAACAGTACCTATCTTGTAGGGCTATTATGAAGTAAAAGAGGTTAATGTCTGTTAAAATTCTTAGAATAACACCTGACCCACATCTAGGCCCATTTAGAAATTAGGACACATGAACTTAGCAATACTCAGGGAAGAGCTCCCATGTGATTATTCTGTAACTGGTTCTGCAACCAGGCTGAGCCTGATTTCTGCTCCCTCCCACCCGGTCCTCCCCATCCCTTGGGCTCTGCAACCAGACACCCTTGGGCTCTCTCTGCCCGTGGTCATCTGCCTCAATCCTTTTTCCTGTCTATACCTCCCGTCGGGCACTGTTTCTTTCTATACTCTTTTCCTCTTCCTTGTTCTGCCTTCTTCAATCTTATTTAACTCACCTTCTCTGTCTATGCCAGTCTGATTCTATCTGCAATGCTTTCTCATTTTGCAGTCTCCCTATTGAGTTCCCTTTTCTCTGCTTCAGTGTTTCTTCTTTGCTATTTATGTCAATCTCTCTTTTCCTCTCTCTGTCTTACCCTGTTTCTCTCCTTCTTCGTCCTCCTCTTCCTCTTCATCCTTCTCCTCCATCTACTTGTGTTACCTCACATCTCTCTCAATCTTTCTGCCAGTATTTCTCCTGTCTTTCTCTGTCTCTGTCTTGTCTCTCTGTCTTTCTCTCACTATATCCTGATCTGTCTGTCTCTCTCTTTACTTGCTACATCTTTGCCTCTCTCTAAGCTTAGAAGAGGTCTGTTGAATGGATAAACTGACTCTCATGCATCAACCCACATGTGCCCCCAGCTGAAGATAAATTGAAGGAGGAGGCCACTGCACTGGGCAGAGCTAGGGTTCCTGGGTCAGTGAAGTCACTGGTACAATTCAAGACTAGGGACTTAATGATAATGAAAACCACAATCACAGAAAACTAAACAAAATGAAAAGGCAGAGGATTATGCCTCAGATGAATGAACAAGATAAAACCCCAGAAATATATGGTATATATATACAATAGAATATTACTTAGCCTTTAAAAAGAATGAAATAATGCCATTTGCAGCAACATGGGTGGATCTAGAGATTGTCATACTGACTGGAGTTAGTCAGAGAAGGAGAAATATCAGATGACACCCCTCATACGTGGAGTCTAAAAAGAAATGATACAAATGAACTTACAAAACAAAAAGAGACTCACAGACTTAGAGAACAAATTTATGGTTGAGGAGGAGGATGCAGGGAAGGGATATTTAGGGAGTTTGGGACCGATGTGTACACACTGCTATACTTAAAATGGATAACCAACAAGGACCTGCTGTATAGCACAAGGAACCCTGCTCAATGTTATGTGGCAGCCTGGATGGCACAGAAATTTGGAGGAGAATGGATACATGTACACATATGGCTGAATCACTTCACTGTTCACTTGAAACAATCACAATCTTGTTTGTTAATTGGCTATGTGAAATTGTAAGTGTTAGTCACTCAGTCATGTCCGACTCTTTGCAACTCTGTGGACTGTAGCCCTCCAGGCTCCTCTGCCCGTGGAATTCTCCAGGCAAGAATACTGGAGTGAGTGGCCATTCCCTTCTCCAGGGGATCTTCCCAACTCAGGTATTGAACTTGGGTCTCCCACACTGCAGGAAGATTCCTCATCTTGTGAGTCACCAGGGATACCTCAATACAAAGTAAAAAGTTAAAAAAAAGAGTAAGGGTAGAAAGTGTTTCAGTAAGGAAATGAAACAGATGTGGAACCTGGGCCCCTTCACTGCAGTGCTACAACGCTTGCATATGGACATACCGCTCCACAGTAGACAAAAGGTGGAACAATCAACATGTCAATTAACTGATGAAAGAAGACACAAAATGTATTTCCACACAATGGAATACTAGTCAGCCATTAAAAAAATGACATACTAATATCTGCTACAATGTGGATGAACCTTGAAAACATTATGGTAAATGAAAGAGCCAGAGATAGTCACTTATTGTATAATGCCATTTATATGAAATTTCCAGAATAGGTAAATTCATACCAAAAAAAAAAAAAAGCATTCTGATGGTTGTCAGGGGCCTATGGGAAAAAAGAATCAGGACCTGACATCTTAATGGGATGGAGTTTTTTGAAAAAATTATTTATTTATTTTAACTGGAGGATAATTACTTTATTGTGATGGCTAGTTTATATTGATGTGTGGGATGGAGTTTTTTTAAGAGGTTATGAAAACAGTTTGGAATAGATAAAATTGATGGTTACACAACATTATGATTGTACAAAATGCCATGGAAATGGACACCTTAAAATGCTTATGGTTAATTTTACAATATGTGTATTTTACCTAAATAAGAGACAGGGAAACAAGGCAGCAGACATAACCATTGTCCATAAAGACAATGGTTCACTGGTTGTCATGTGTCAAGTCAGAGAAATAACGGAAGTATTAAGTCACGTAGCACAGCAGTTGAGGGCTGAACAAGACAATTCAATTCAAGGAGGGAGGAGAAGGGCACGGATGTGCAGAGTAGAAGGAGACAAGGGAGGGAAGCACAGGACCTGGTGCTGATGCTGCTGTTCTGGGTAAAGTGAAGTAGTTCAGTCATGTCTGACTCTTTGCAGCCCCATGGACTATAGCGTACCAAGCCCCTCTGTCCATGGGATTCTCCCGGCAAGAGTACTGTAGTGGGTTGCCATTTCCTTCTCCAGTAAGCTTGGATCTAAATCTTGCCCTCCTTTGGTGCCTCAGTTACCCTAACTGTGTTAGGGGCGGTAGTGCTTGCATGCTGAGTTGCTTCAGCATGTCAAACTCTTTGCAGCCCTAAATAATGTAGCCCACCAGGCTCCTCTGTCCATGGGATTCTCCAGGCAAGAATACTGCCATGGAATGCCATGACTTCCTTCAGGGGATCTTCTCAACCCAGGGATCAAACTTAGGATTTTATGTCTTCTGCCTTGGCAGGTGGGTTCTTTACCACTTGTGCCGCCTGGGAAGCCCAGGGGTAGTGGTAACACTAAGTTTTTGAAGATATTTCTTGACCCTGAAATATTGTCAGTCAACAGAGCGGGCCATCTGGGGATGAGTGGTGACTATAGCAGGCCGGATGAAGGAGAGACCAGAGAAAAGACTTCCACCAAGAGAGGGAGCAGAGAGGAGTCAGGAACCTGCACATGTTAATTTTGGACAGAGGCAGGGGCTGGGTGGAAGGACTCCGAGGGCAACTGCTCCGCTTCTCACCATCCCCCTCCCCTGCAGGTCAGGAAGCAGACCTGGAACACAAGGGGTGGCCTCCCTGCCACATTTGCTCACAGCATGAGATCGTTGTCTTCTGGGGTCTTGGGAGAATCCAAGGAGAAGTTCTACAGAAGAGACGGTCAAGCAGAGGAAGAGCTCTGAGCGGGAGGGAGGGAGAGGTGTAGTGTAGGGAGAGTCAGTGGGCGGAGTCCTGCAGAGTACTTGGTTGCTCCACCCCCACAATGGCACCCCACCCCAGTACTCTTGCCTGGAAAATCCCATGGATGGAGGAACCTGGTAGGCTGCAGTCCATGGGGTCGCTAAGAGTCAGACACGACTGAGCGACTTCACTTTCACTTTTCACTTTCATGCATTGGAGAAGGAAATGGCAACCCACTCTAGTGTTCTTGCCTGGAGAATCCCAGGGACGGGGGAGCCTGGTAGGCTACCGTCTATGGGGTCACACAGAGTCGGACACGACTGAAGTGACTTAGCATAGCATAGCATAACAGGTGAGGTACTTCTGATCCTGTTCTTGTTCTCAGTACTAACAAACCTCTGTGTGTGTGTGTTTGCCTCCGTGCTGGAGGGGTATCTATATGTTCTAAGTCCTTCCTCTTCTCAGCCTATCTCATATGGTGCCCTCCTCTATTCCTCCTGGAACCTAGTTTTTTCCCGTCTGGAGTTCTCATGTGCCTTTATGTGTTAACTATAATCTCAACTAAGCCAATTTATGAGAATATGGGAAAACAATGGAGAAATCTGTGGCAGCATGCCCTGGGTATGAGGACAATGGGAGAGAGGTAGAGGAGAGATGAAACCTCTGGTCTGTCCTGGTGACCTACTTCTGATCAGTGGATGCACAGCCTTGCTCTAAGTTTCTGAGTGTCCACACTCTTCTGGTCACCTTGACCCTCCTCTCAGCCCCCTGGTCCTGCCCACAATCAGCAATCAACCAAATAAGCCTCCCAGACCCATGCCCACACCCCAATCTGTGGAGAGTCTGACTGCTCATGCCCACATCATGCTTTAAAAACTTTGACTAGGACCACATCCACTCTTGCCCCCATTTTTCTTTCTTTTTTTAATAAATTGATTTATTTTAATTGGAGGCTAATTACTTTACAATATTGTAGTGGTTTTGCCATACGTTGACATGAATCTGCCACAGTTCTGACTGTCAAAACCACCTCTCATATCTCCCTGTAAGATGGGTTCAACTCCCACAAAAGCATCCATGCAGGTGGAGCCCTTAGTATCTCAGTTGACTTCAGCACAGGCTATGTCCACCGGAGTAACCAAGGGTGAGAGCAATGTGTCCTTGGGCTGGGCTAAAATTTCGACTGCATCCTGTTGACCCACAGTCTCATGGGAAGGAAGGGAGCCCAAAGAGTTGCCTTGTGCATGTGTGTGGCAAAGTTAATTACTGCTCATTAGTATTCATAGCTCATCTCTGAGTGCATAAACATCTCTGCCACATTGAATTTGGATGGTATTTGCTTTGTCCAGTGAAGTGAGGGCTCAGTTTTGCATGTCATGCTGTTTTCTGTGTCTAATATGTAAGATAGAGCCTTCATTAGCTCCCATTCTACAAGACTCTCATGGCCTGGGATGAGCATGCTGCATGTGCAGGAAAATAACCTTTTGATATTAAGTCACTGAGATGTTCAGAGTATTTATCACACCTTAGCCCTGCCCTGACCTCCATAGACCATGGCTTCCTACAGGGCTTTAAGCCAGTCCCCTGTCCCCTGAGGTCTCTCTTGTTCCAGTTCTACAAGAAAGAGAATGATTCAACATGAAGACATTGACTATTTATTTAAGTGGTCAAAGGAAAATATAATTTGATCATTTGATAGGAGCTAAGAAAATCATTGTTAATACTCAGTATAACATCCTGGTAAAAAAATTTTACAAGGAAGAACTTGTAAAATAGAAACAAGGTATTTCCTTAATTTGATTTACAATTGATAAAAACATATGGTAGAATAGCTATAAAATATTTAGAATACATCATAGCCAGCATTAAACTTAATAGAGAAAATAAAAACATTCTCCTTAAAGTTAGGAATTAGAGGAGATTGCTCACTATCAGTACTATTTCTTCACATGATCCAGAAGTGTTAGGAAAGCATGACATGTGACTTTAGCCTAAGAAACATTTAAGTCAAAATATCATCATTTACAGATGTTAACACCATTTATTAGGAAAAGAAAAGAGAATAAATGAAAAAC
The DNA here is from genome assembly GCF_029378745.1 of Bos indicus. Classification (NCBI taxonomy): domain Eukaryota; kingdom Metazoa; phylum Chordata; class Mammalia; order Artiodactyla; family Bovidae; genus Bos; species Bos indicus. The sequence goes on from NC_091777.1 coordinate 50,755,372, forward strand.
TGTTAATCATAAACATAATATAAGGAATTTGTTCAGTTAAGACAGAAATATGTACCCCAAAACTTCAGTGGATTTCTGATATACATATTAAAACAATTTAAAATACATTAGAAGAGTGCTCTGTACTGAAATGTGTCTTCCCCAAATTTATACCCCCAAGGGTATAAAGAAGACTTGATGCTTTTGAACTGTGGTGTTGGAGAAGACTCTTGAGAGTCCCTTGGACTGCAAGGAGATCCAACCAGTCCATTCTAAAGGAGATCAGTCCCAGGTGTTCATTGGAAAGACTGATGCTAAAGCTGAAACTCCAATACTTTGGCCTCCAATACTTTGGCCACCCTTTCTGCCATAAGGGTGGTGTCATCTGCATATCTGAGGTTATTGATATTTCTCCCGGAAATCTTGATTCCAGCATGTACTTCTTCCAGTCCAGCGTTTCTCATAATGTACTCTGCATATAAGTTAAATAAGCAGGGTGACAATATACAGCCTTGACATAATCCTAAAATTGAAAAACAAAAATAGAGTTACAGAACAAAACAAACATATGTTTACCAAGGAATAACAGGTGGGAGGGATAAATTGAGACTAGGATTAACATATACACACCACTCTAGATATGCTTCTAATGAGCAGTCATGTTTAAAAACAACTGGACTATATGATGATCTACTTTTATCTAATTTGTTTCACTTTTTCTATTTCATATCCAGTGCCCCCATTTCATTTCGTTTATGTTCTTCAATTTCTCCATCTGCTTTTTTATCTTTTTTCTCAAAGCTTATCAAGTGTAGTAGAAAAGCTTTTGTATGTGTATGTATATCTGTATAATATGTATACTATATTTATTTTTGAAAACTTGTGACTTTTTGCCTAAGTTAAAAATTATGGCATTTGATTCTACTTGTTTGACTTAATATGAATAGAATGCTAGATTTCTAATTAAAAAATAGATTGCAAGAAGCAACAAAAGTTTACTGTATAGCATAGGGAACTATAGTCAATATTTTGTAATAACCAATGATGAAAAATAATTTCAAAAGCAGTATATGTGTATCTGTATAACTGAATCACTTTGCTGTGCACCTGAAACATTGTAAGTCCACTATACCTCAATAAAATATAACATATACACATTAGTATAAAAATAGATTGCTGGGGTCCAGCCCCAGCTGATCCAGGGTATTCAAAGGGGAGACGGCGTCAGCGAGGATCAGGATACAATAGCTTCAATTAGATATTAATTAGAGATATAAAGAGTAATAGAATGAGGATAGCTCAGTATGAAAATTCAGTGGAGAAAAGAGGCTGAGTAGCTTGGTTTACGCGGGAGACCAATAAAACTTCAAGACAAGAAGTTTGCACCACTTACGTAGGCCGCAGGCATCCTTCTGTTCTCCCGAAGGAGAGGAGACACTGAGGCCTCCCCGGTCGGATCTTAGAAGCGCAGGCATAATTAGTAAGCATGGCGGGTTCCACGCTCCAGATGGAGACTCAGCCAGAGTTTGAGAGAGAGAGCGACATGGGGAGACCAGTCTTTCGAGGAACTGATCCCAACTCTTTATTTTCCAGGGTCTGTTTTTATACACTGAGGTGTTATACAAAAGTCACGCGGGGACAGCAGTCCTGACTTTTATTAAAGTCAGGTGCTTCATACAATTGTATACAGAGGTCTTAGGGGTGTGACATCATCTTCTGGCCAGGGGGCCTGCTGACAATTTATGACCCTCTCCTTGTGACAGCGGTCAGTCAACCAGAACACTTATTTCTCCAAGGGTGATTATTCTTAAAACAGACGCCACCTTCCAAAGGTACCAGATAAAGTTACATTCCTATAGGGTGAGGGTGTAGTGGGTTTTAATTAAGGAAAGAATTTGCTTAGCCTAAGGTCTAACGTGATTAATATCAAAGGTTAATACTTATTTCTTCTATATATTCATTAATGTATATAAGGGCAGGGGATGTGGAGACTTAGCAGTAAACATTGGCTCAACAAATGAAAAACCCTTCACCAATACAATCTCTAATCTCTAACTTTTCTAAGGAACCTGTTTTTAGAAGGTTTAAAGCATCTCATGCCTCTCACGGTTGGGAGGCTGTGAGCAATCACATGTGGCTGGACAAGCCTGTGAGGCAGGCTAGAGAACCTTCAGAGGAGTTTGTAGGTTGAAACACTCCTGTCACGCCCAGGAATTATTATTAACTGGAGCTCTAAGTTAACTCCTTCTCCGAAAGAGGTGGTGAGGGACAGCCCCCCGTAAAGTCAGAGGTGTAGGTGAGAGCACAAAGTAGTAAAGTAGGCAGGCTCTGGTTATGGGGGTAGATGCTCGAGAATTTCCAGGGGGACTCCTGAGGCTCGATCCCGCCTTTGCGTATGTCGAGCCTCCTTCCTCATGACCTTTGCCACGGGCGGAGTGCCTCACGCTGGCCCCCAACAATAGATAACTAATAAGAAACTACTGTAGAGCACGGGGATCTCAACTCAATACTCCATAATAACCTAACCTATTTGGAAAAAAATCTTAAAAAGAGTGGATATATGTGTACGCATAAGTGATTCATTTTGCTGTACAGCAGAAACTAACACAACATTGTAAATCAATTATACGTCAATAAAAATTAATTACAAAATACTGCACAAGAGGCATTAAGGATGAGTTCTTCCACCAGACCATTCAAAGTATTGATAATTATTATTGTCAATCTTTATTATGACTACTTTTGAACACTCATTTGGCATGTATTATTAAACTGTACTGGGGACTATATTAAAAGTCTTTTTTTTAAAAAAAAGAACAAGATACATGCACCCCAATGTGATTGTAGCAATATTTGCAATAGCCAAGACGGGGAAGTAACCTAAATGTGTATTGACGGAGGATTGGTAAAGAAGATATGTTACTTATATACAGAGGAATATTACCCAGCCATTAAAAAAAAAAAAGAAATAATGCCATTTGCAACAACATGGTTGAACCTAGAGATTATCATAGTAAGTGAAGTTAGATACAGTAAGACAAATGTATAATAGCACTCTATAGAATCTCATTTTTTTAACAAATCATACAGATGAACTTATTTACAAACAGTAACAGAGTCACAGATATAGAAAACAAATTTATGGTTACTGAAGAGGAAACATGGGTGGTGGGATAGGATAAATCAGGAGCTTGGGATTAATATACACACACTAAAAAATACTTTCATACACACTACTATATACAAAGTAGATCACCAACAAAGACCTACTTGTATAATACAGGGAACTCGACTCAGTATTCTGTAATAACCTATATGGATAAAGAATCTGAAAAAGAATAAATATATGATATATATATATATATATAAACTGGATCACTTTTCTGTACACCTGACTAATGCAACACTGTAAATCAATTATACTCCAATAAATTTGTAAAATAAAACCAGTACAATATTGTAAACCAGTTATCCTCCAAACAAAAATAAATAATTAAAGAAAATTTTTTTTTAATTTCTCTCTCCACCCAACCTTGTCTTCACTCCTTCTCATAAGAATTCTGGTGGCTTCTCTATCGTGTATCTAGGGCCAGATCATGGCTGGAAGAAGACAGTCCCCAAGGGGGCCTGGGAAGTCACACCCGAACTTGACCCCCAGGTCCCTTGCTGCCTCAGCTGTTTTCCATCCACCCACCTCCTTTTCCCCCCACCCCCACCTGCCCTTTCCATCTACCATCTGCAATGACTTGAGGAGGCCCTTCTGATCCATTTGCAAGACGTTTCCCGGGAAGGGCAGAGGTCAGGGTCCAGGGGGGAGGTGGCCCTGGGAGGCAGGGCGGCCCCAGAGGAGCAGGAGGCCAATGAAGAGAATGAGGAGCAGGATGGTGGAGAGAGCCATGGTCCGTGCCTGCCTTCGATCCTGCTGTCTCTCTTAAAGGTAGTCTGCTCCACTGTTTGTTATTTTGCCCTATGGGTGGGGAAGGTGTGCCAGGATCCTACCTTGGCAGAGGTCCTGCTAACTCTCCAGAGACAAGAGGGAGCCCAAAGTTTGCAGGAGCTGCAGAGGCCATGAAGTTTATCATCTCAGCAGATCCTAAGCCAGCTCCCCACGGGCCCCTAACAGGCTGGAAGTGTCTTGGTGGGTGATGCCCTTGAACAGAGAGCACATCCCCCAAGATGGTGGGAGGCAGTGTCAGCTCCAAGAACATGTGGAGGCTGGGTACAGTGTGGTGGCACCACAAGGGCAGCTCTCAGAGAGTTTTATGGGCTTGTGGCATTGCATCATGAGGGATGGAGGTTAGCTGGCCAGCAGAAGTGGGGTGTCCTGTGCCCGCTGAGGATGGGCATCTGTGAAGAGTGAGGTGTGGAGGAGGAGGTAGGGTCTGATGGGAGACCTAACTCTGTGTGGTCTGGGTTTGGAGGGTTGTATTTTTTAATATATATATAATTTTATTTATTTATTTATTTTTGGCTGTGCTGGATCCGTTGCTGCACTTCTTTTCTCTAGTTGCAGCGAGCAGGAGCAAGGGTTGGGGGGCAGAGGTGGCAGTTCAAGGGTCTTCTCACTGCAGTGTCCTCTCTTATTGGGGAACTCGGGTTTGAGGCATGCAGGCTTCAGTAGCAGTGATACGTGGGTTCAGTAGCCGCAGCTCCTGGGCTCTAGAATGCAGGCTCAGTAGCTGTGGTGCACAGGCTTATTGCTCCACCAAGGAGATTGTGGGATCTCCTTGGACCAGGGATCGAACCCACATCTCCTGCATTGGGAGGCAGATTCTTTTACCACTGAGGGACCAGGGAAGCCCCAATGGGTTTCTTGACTCATTCATTTTTCCCCATGGAAAATTTTATTTTATCTTATGTTATTTTGCCACACATCACGGCATGTGGGATTTTCCCCAGCCAGGGGTGTAACCCAGTCCCTTAGAGTGGAAGCATAGAATCTTAACCACTGGATCACCATGGAAGCCCACTCAGCAAATATTTTAGATGCCTGTCATCTGATACACACTACTCTAGGTCCTGAGAGTATAGTGATGACCAAGACAACAGATTTTCCCTCAAGGAACAGGCATGGAGGTGTGAAAGAGAATTCTCACTTTTTTGAGGCTCTTTAGTGACCTGACAATAAACGGTTCACAACTAAGCTGGCAGGGATCATCACCTGCCCCAGGGATGTCAGGCTTCAGATTATTTGGGTGGCAGGGCATTAGGAGGGAAATATAGGCAAGGAGGTCAAACCAGTCAATCCTAAAGGAAATCAGTCCTGAATATTCATTGGAAGGACTGATGCTGAAGCTGAAGCTCCAATACTTTGGCCACCTGATGCGAAGAACTAACTCATTGGAAAAGACCCTGATGATAAGAAAGATTGAAGGCAGGAGGAGAAGGGGACAATAGAGGATGCGATGGCTGGATGGCATCACTGATTCAATGGATATGAGTTTGAGCGACTGAACTGAACTGACAGGGACTCAAGATCCCTATATAGAGCTACACAGCTCAGGGGGCATGGGCTGATGGGGCCTTGATGGATGGAAGGAGGTGGGAGAAGCAGGAAGATGAATAAGTGGGGGGTCCACTCTGTGTACACCTATGGTCTACAGTGTCAATGTACCGCAAAAACACCACACTAAGTGAAAGAAGCCAGACATGAAAGACCAAACATTTTATGATCTACTTATATGAAATGTGCAGAATAGCAAATCCATGGAGATAGCAAGCATTTGGTGTTGGCAGGGGCTAAGCGCAAGGGCAACTGGGGATTGACTACTAATGGGTACTGAGTCTTCTTCTGGGTGATGAAAGTGTTTGGAACTAGATAGGGCTGGTGATGGCCAGGATTGTGAATGAACTAAATGCCACTTCATTATGCACTTTAAACTGGTTTGTTACCAGAAGTGAACTTCATCTTCATTTTAAACTCTATCTTGGGCACAGAAAGGAGTTGTGTGAAGAGTTTGAGTTCAACAGCCAGGGACCCAGAGTGTGAATCTCGCATCTCCACTTACTAGCCAGATGACCTCTGGCTAGTTTACCAGTTTACTAGCATCTGTTTACTCATCTATATGATGGGCATGATCACTTTACCCACTGAATGGGGCTACTGAAAGGACTCAAGTGAGCTCATGGATGCACAGATCATGGAGCCCAAGAGTTGAGAAAGGGAGGCTGTGGCTATTCTCAAGAGGGGAGAAGTCACTCAGGGTGAACTGTAGCCTTGGAGACAGAAGTACAGAGAGATCCTGAGCCAAGTTGCAGAAAGACAGAAGGAGGTGAGACGTAGATGGGATTTCACCATGGAGGTGTCATCCATGGAGGGGAGGGATGCTGAATCACAGCACAGTCTCCTCAGAGGCAGGAAGACAGGGAGAGAGTCCAGCGGCCACTCTCTGCAGAGGTGGGGACACACATGACCCTGGTATCCTTGATCACCTTCCTTCAGCCTCTTTGACGGGGCAGGAACTGGATCTGGTAGACTGAGGACACTTTGCCCACTCCACTCTCCTGGAGAGTCTGGTTGATGTCCTCAGAGATCATGGGATTGGCCATGGAGAAGTTCTGGAGGGTGATGGTGAAGAAGAGGAATAAATCTGTGCAAGCAATGCCTTCACTAGCACAGAACAGAAGTTCACAATGTGGACACAGGATGCATGCACATTCTTTGCCCTGTCACACCCCAAAACCCAGACACCTCTGTCCATTGCAATAGATTTGTATGGGATTAGCCTTTAACTCGCAGTTACAGTAGACTGGTAGAAGACTACCAAATCCTTTGAAAGCAGTTGCAAGTCATTGGGTGATGCACCTTGCTTATTTGTAACAGAGTTTGTAACTTCTGTTCAATTTTTGAAGAGTTCTGTGGCCCCACAGAACATAAGAAGATATTGCTGCTTGTGTGTGTGTGTGTGTGCATGCGCATGCACACGCATCTGCCTGCACATAGGTATGTGTGTGCACTCTGTCATGTCCAACTCTTCACAGCCCCATGGACTGTAGCCCACTAAGCTCCTCTCTCCATGGGATTTTCCAGGCATGAATACCATTTCATTTCCAGGCATGAATATCATTAGAAAGTGGCAGGTTGCTGCCTAACTTCAGAATATACTACAAAGCTACAGTCATCAAGACAGTATGGTACTGGCACAAAGACAGAAATAGAGATCAATGGAACAAAATAGAAAGCCCAGAGATAAATCCACGCACCCATGGACATCTTATCTTTGACAAAGGAGGCAAGAATATACAATGGAGAAAAGACAATCTCTTTAACAAGTGGTGCTGGGAAAACTGGTCAACCACTTGTAAAAGAATGAAACTAGAACATTTTCTAACACCATACACAAAAATAAACTCATAATGGATTAAAGATCTAAACAGATCAGACCAGAAAGACCAGTTTCTTTACAGTAAGACCAGTTTCTTTATAGTAAGACCAGAAACTATAAAACTCCTAGAGGAAAACATAGGCAAAACACTCTCTGACATAAATCGCAGCAAGGTCCTCTATGACCCACCTCCCAGAGTAATGGAAATAAAAGCAAAAATAAACAAATGGGACCTAATTAAACTTAAAAGCTTTTGCACAACAAAGGAAACTATAAGCAAGGTGAAAAGACAGCCTTCACAATGGGAGAAAATAATAGCAAATGAAGCAACGGACAAAGAATTAATCTCAAAAATATACAAGCAGCTCGTGTAGCTCAATTCCACAAAAATAAATGACCCAATCAAAAAATGGGCCAAAGAACTAAATAGACATTTCTCCAAGGGAAGACATACAGATGGCTAACAAACACATGAAAAGATCCTCAACATCACTCATTATCAGTTCAGTTCAGTTCAGTCACTCAGTCGTGTCCGACTCTTTGCAACCCCATGAATTGCAGCACACCAGGCCTCTCTGTCCATCACCAACTCCTGGAGTTCACTCAAACTCATGTCCATCGAGTCGGTGAAGCCATCCAGCCATCTCATCCTCTGTCGTCCCCTTCTCCTCCTGCCCCCAATCCCTCCCAGCATCAGAGTCTTTTCCAATGAGTCAACTCTTCTCATGAGGTGGCCAAAGTATTGGAGTTTCAGCTTTAGCATCATTCCTTCCAAAGAACACCCAGGGCTGATCTCCTTCAGAATGGACTGGTTGGATCTCCTTGCAGTCCAAGGGACTCTCAAGAGTCTTCTCCAGCACCAGAAAAATGCAAATCAAAACCACAATAAGGTACCATCTCACACCACTCAGAATGGCTACTATCCAAAAATCTACAAACAATAAATGCTGGAGAGGGTGTGGAGAAAAGGGAACCCTCTTACACTGTTGGTGGGAATGCAAACTAGTACAGCAACTATGGAGAACAGTGTGGAGATTCCTTAAAAAACTGGAAATAGAACTGCCATATGACCCAGCAATCCCACTGCTGGGCATACACAGCGAGGAAACCAGACTTGAAAGAGACATGTGTACCCCGATGTTCATCGCAGCACTGTTTATAATAGCCAGGACATGGAAGCAACCTAAATGTCCATTGGAAGATGAATGGATAAGAAAGCTGTGGTACATATACACAATGGAATATTACTCAGCTATTAAAAAGAATGCATTTGAATCAGTTCTAATCAGGTAGATGAAACTGGAGCCTATTATACAGAGTGAAGTAAGTCAGAAAGAAAAACACCAATAGAGTATTAACGCATATATATGGAATTTAGAAAGATGGTAACAATGACCCTATATGTGAGACAACAAAAGAGACACAGATGTAAAGAACAGACTTTTGGACTCTGTGGGAGAAGGCGAGGGTGGGATGATTTGAGAGAATAGCATTGAAACATGTATATTACCATATGTGAAACAGATCATCAGTCCGGGTTCGATGCATGAGACAGGGTGCTCAGGGCTGGTGCACTGGGATGACCCAGAGGGATGGCATGGGGAGGGAGGTGGGAGGGGCGTTCAGAATGGGGAGCACAGGTACACCCATGGCTGATTCATGTCAATGTACGGCAAAAACCACTACAATATTGTAAAGAAATTAGCCTCCAATTAAAATAAATAAATAAATTTAAAAAAAAAAGAAAATGGCAGGTTGCATTTTCTACTCCAGGGTATCTTCCCAACCCAGGGATAAACCTGCATCCCTTGCATCTTCTGCATTTGCAGGCTGATTCTTTACCACTGTGCCACCTGAGAATCCTCCACATATAGGCAGGTTCATATTTCTGACTTGAATTTTTGATGCCTGTCATGTCTAATGTGTGAAGAACAGCACCTATTTTGTAGGGCTATTATGAAGATAAAGAAGTTAGTGTTTGTCAAAATTTTTCGAGTAACACTTAACCCACATCTTCTAGGCACTTTTACAGGTTAGGATACATAAGCTCACGAATATTTGGAATGGAGCTCTCAGCTGGTTCACCTCCAGTAACTGGTTCTGCAACCAGGCTTTTCCAAAACAGCCTGACTTCTGCTTCCTCCTAATCAGTCCTCCCCATCCCTGGGGCTTTGCAACTGGACACCCTTTGGCTCTTTCTCTCTGCCGATGGCCATCTCCTCAGTATTTTTATATGGCTATACTTTCTGCCAGGCACTGTTTCTCTGTCTGTCTTCTCTTGTTCCCTTCCTTGTTCCTCTTCCTTGTCCTCGCCAATCTTGTTTAACTCCCTTTGTCTGTCTGTACGGGTCTGATTCTCTCTGCAGTGCTCTCATTTTTCAGTATTCCTGTACAGTTCCCTCTTCTCTCCTTCAGTGTTTCTTCATTGCTCCTTATATCACTTTCTCTTTTCCTCTCTTTGTCTTACTCTGTTTCTCTACCTTTTATCCCTCCTCCACCTTCCACCTTGGGCTTCCCTTGTAGCTCAGCTGGTAAAGAATCTGCCTCCAATGCAGGAGACCTGGGTTGGATCCCTCAGTTGGAAAGATCCCCTGGAGAAGGGAAAGGCTACCCACTCCAGTATTCTGGCCTGGAGAATTCCATGGACTATACAGTCCATGGGGTTGCAAAGAGTTAGATAAGACTGAGCGACTTTCACTTCGCTTCACTTCACCCTCCACTTTCTTTTATTATCTCATATTCACTCTCTTTCTGCCATCATTTGTCAGTCTCTTTCTGCCATCATCTCTCCTGTCTTTCTCTGTGTTCCTCACTCCTTTGTCCTTATCTGTCTGTGTCTGTTTATTTGCCACATCTCTGTCATTCTCTAAACTTCAGAAAGGACTCATGGATGGAGAAATCGACCCTCAGCTCCCCGACCCCACGTGTCGCCTGATTCTCATGAAGATGAAACGAGGGAAGAGGCCATTGCATTGCAAGGAGCTAGGAGTCCCCGGTCACTGAAGTCACCTGTGAGATTCAAGATTAGGGACGTGATGCTGGGGTCTACCTTTCTCCCCAAGGAGAAAGACTCTGGGCATTGGGATTTTTTCTGGATGGGGTCAAAGAGTGGAGAATGGGGAGAGAGAGAAGCCAGAGCAGGTCAAGATCCTCCTGACTTCCCCCGATAATCCCCACCACCCCGCCTCCAGCTCCCCCTCCCCGCCTCCAGCCCATCCCTGGCAGGCAGGACAAATCCAGACTCCTCCCCATGTCAAGGCCCCGCCCAGCTGAGCTCTTCACTGCTATCTTCTGGAGAAGGAAATGACAACCCACTACAGTATTCTTGCCTGGAAAATTTCATGGACGGACTGAGAAGACTGGTAGCCTATAGTCCATGGGGTCGCAAAGAGTCGGACACGACTTCTGTAACCGGGTCTTCCAGAGTTCTACTTTCTAAGATGGGCCATGCCGTGTCCACCTGCAGGCTCTGCCCTTGCTTCTTCCTCTGAAGGAACACCCCTTCCAGTGGCTGGTTGATACTCCCCCATGATGTCATAGCTTAGAAGCCCCTGCTTCAGGTAAGCTTTTCCTCACCGATCCACGAGGGGGAGTCAGTACTTCCTATTTTATGTTCCCAAAGCCAGCTTTAGCGCACTTATCACAATTATGATTAATTATCTGAATAAGAGTTGCCCTTGGTCTTTCCTAGTGGCTTACTGGTAAAGAATCTGCCTGCCAGCACAGGAGACATGGGTTCCGTCCTTGATCTGGGACAATCCCACATGCCTTGGAGCAACAAAGCCCATGCACCACAACTGCTGAGCCGGTGCTCTATGGCCCAGGAGCCGCAGCTACTGAGCCCACCGTGCTGCAACTACTGAAGACCTTTAGAGCATGCAGTCTGCAACAAGAGAAGCCACCACGATGAGAAACTCGAGTACTGCAGCTATCCCCTGCTCGCTGCAACTGGAGAAAAGCTTGGGCATCAACAGAAGACCCAGCATGGCCACAAAAAAAAAGAAAGAAAGAAAATTATTATTTAAAAAATGAAAAGTTAAAAAAAAAAAAAGAGTTGCCCTCTGAGCATGTACTTTAGCCAAGCAGTTTTAAACATATTGCAAGCAGTCGTTTAATTATAGGTTATTTTGTGACCATGAATTATGCTCATCTTCCCTACTGGACTGTAAATTTCCTGGGGCAAAAACTGTGTTTCGATGTGACTTACCTGCTGCACTACCTTCAAACCCCAATAAAATATTTGGGATCAGCATAGTGCTCAACAGATATTTGATACCAATGTGTGTGGAGCTTCCCAGGTGGCTCAGTGATGAAGAATTTGCCTGCCCAATGCAGAAGAGACGCAGGTTCGATCCTTGTGTCTGGAAGATACCCTGGAAGAGAAAATGGCAACATACCAATCAAGAGGTTAAAAGTAATTGCCCAAGGTCTAGCTTCCCAAGATGTGCCTTAGGATGTGGTTTCACTTCTCTAGCCCCCTCTAGGCTTGGAGTGAAGATGGGATGGGTGAATACAGGTAAAGCAACTGGTGTAAGCTAACTGCCCCATGAACTAAGACCTCTGTTGTCTCAAGGAGACCATGGCACCTGTACTCTGGAATGCAGGTCCAGCCTACTTTTATTGGCATCCTGAATGTGGTCAGGGGGACCTTGGGGACCTTGTTGGCGGTTAAGACTACACTTCCAATGCAGGGAGTGCCATTTCAATCCCTAGTCAGGCAACCAAGATCCCATATGCCCCACAGAGTGACCCAAAAATTTAAGAAACAAACCCAAACAAACAGAAAGTGGTCAGGGTTGAAGGCATCTGGTTTTTCAAAGTAACCCGGATCATGGAGAGCAGAGCTCAGGATGGGATAGACTGCTGTGCCCTGAGGGGAGGGTCACAAGATTAAAAGACACTTCCGTTCCCTCTCCAACCCACCCCCAGACATAATGAAACAAGAGTGAGTGATCCAACCAAAAGAGTTGTTGTAGGAGGCTCACGCAAAGGAGATATGGGAGCCCAGTAAGGTGCTGTACCTTCGGGAGGATGTACCCTCAGAAATGAGCATCTTTAGTATCCATGTGGGACACGCCAATGGAGATGAGGTCCGCAAATCTCTGAATTTCATGGATGACTGTGTCTGTGTATGGCATTTGGGCTCTGTCATCCAGGGCTGGAGGGCAATATGAGCCAATTACCTGGTCAATCTCCTTGTGGATTCTCTCTGCACAGAAGCGTGGGACGAGTGAAACTTGTTTATAGAGACATTTCTCCAGGAACACTGCTTTCTATGTTGGAACACAGTTCAGTGTTCTGTGAACATTAGCCCATTCATTTCCAGGCCAATGAAACCAGAAAAACCTATAGGAAATGGTTAGATCATTGACGCCCCTCTGAGTAACCAGCTTGTAGCAGGAGGCGAAGTGGAACAATTGTAAATTTCTCACCTGTTGGTATCTAATGAATGTTATGGATACTCTCCCAACATGCACAGGCAAGCATGCACACACATGTGCACCCACGTTTTGCTCAGAATTTCAGACTGAGAACTCAAGGTATGAACCTGTAGAAACTCCTCCTCTAAGAAGAACTAATATTTATTGTGAGTGTATTATAGATGTGCCAATGTGCTAGGTCCTCAGGAATATAATAATAAAACAGATCAGTGAATTAACCCACAAACAACTGGAAAAAATAAATGAATACATCAATCAATCAAGCAGTGGGTCAATTCATGAATGGAAAGGCTGATGAATAGAAGAATGTTAATGAATGGATATATTATTTCCTTATCAAAGATCAATTAATCATTTATTAATAAATGATCCATAGACAAATAAATAAATGAGCATGATTAGCCAGTAAACCACATGAATGGTGGATGGTTAAATTTATGGAAGAGTAAAGTGAATGAATTGTTTTAAAGGAATAAATAGAGGAATAAGTGGGTGGTTAGATGGATTGAATAATAGATATATAAACAAAGGGAGAATAAAGGAGTCAATTACTAAGTACATAAATCAAAAGATAGATTGGATGAAGGATGAATTGAAAAACTGGATGATGGAAGGATTAGGGTATGTTACCTAGTTTTAGAAAACTATGTGGATGAATGAATGAATAAAGGGACCAATGTATCGATGACAATTCATTCAGTGAATAATTATTTTAAAAGATCAACAGAGGAATCAATTATCCAAATAAAGAATGGAAGTGTATGTCCTTAGATGAATCATAGATGAAAGAATCAGATGATGAATTAGTTTAATTGGTGAATCAAGGAATAGACAGATGGATAAATGGATGGGTCTATCCTTAAGTGATGGAGGAAAAGACATTGACAGCTTCTCTCTCTTTCTCTCTTTTTAGCCATGCTGTCCTGCTTCCAGGATCTTAGTTCCTCTGCCAGGGATTGAACCTGGGGCCAAGACAGTAAAAGCACTGAGTCCTAAACACTGGACCACCAAGGAACCCCCTACATTGGCAGATTCTTCATTCATCCATCCACCAACTAGGCTGGCTTAGTTTTGGAGTCATTCAGAACCTCCAGTGCTCCAGGACTTCCCTGGTGGTCCAGTAGTTAAGACTTTGAGCTTCCAGTGCAGGGGGCATGGGTTCAATCCCTGGTGGGGGAAATATGATTGTCTTGCTATAGGGTACGGCCAAAGAGGGAAAGAAACCCTACAGTGCTCCTGGTATAAGAGGGGAACACTGCCTTTCTGGTTCACAGAAGACCACTAGACCCATTTCTGCAGCCCCCAGAGGGGTCAGAACGCCCCTCCCCCAAGTGGCTGTCCCCAGTCCGCCCACCTGCAACGTGCAGGTATGTGAGTATGAACAGGAATCCATAGCGGAGTGTGGTGCTGGTGGTCTCAGGGCCAGGGAAGAAGAGCAACAGAGCAGTGACGATGAGGTTGCGCTCGTGGCACTTGCTGTTGAAGATGGACTTCTCCTGGGTCCAGAGGCGCAGGGTTCATGTCAGGAGAGACTGGGGCCCTGCTGCACATACATGTCTCTGGGTCCCTCCACCTCTTTCTGGGTCTCACGTCGTCTGGCCCTTTTTCCTTCCTCTATGCTCAACCATCTCTCTCCTGCCTCAGCCTTGCTTGGTTGCAATCCGTCTCTCCATCTCTTTGGTGTATTTGTCCCCCTTCCTCTCCCAGCTTCTTTCTGCCTCTGTAGCTCTTTTCACCACTTGCTAATGTTTTTCCCCTTCAGAATCTCCCCTCACCCGATTCTTCTACTCCTTTCTCCTCCCTTCTCACCCCATGTCTTTTTCTCATCCCCTCCCACCACCCATTGCCTCTCTGGAATCCCATTGTATCCAAGCAGAGCAGGCAGGAGGTGATGAGGTCTGGGAGGAGCAGGGTGGAAGTAGGGGGGCGCATTGGGGTCCAGGGTTTCATGGGTCTTCTCCACACCATGGTCGATGAAGGCGTTGACTTCCTGCAGGTTTTTGTAGACTTGCCTGTGAGCACCAGGAAGGTGCTTCAAGAAGCCAGAGTAGAGCTTGAACCGCTGTGAGAAAGAAGGGGCTGTAAGGTCCTCCCGGGGCTGAGCTAGCAGGTCACAGGGAAGGCAGCCCTCCTGGCCCCCAGAACCTTCACAAGAGATCTGTCTCCCTCTGTTTCTCTCTCCATCTCTCTGTCTCGGTGTCTGTCTCCCTGTGTCTGTGTTTCCCTCTGTGTTTCTGAGCCCCTCACTCACTGTTTCTGTGTCTCCTTTGATCTCTTATTGTCACATTTTTCTCTTTGGGCATCTTTCCCCCTCTTCTCATGTCTTTTTGTTGGTCTCTGCCCGCCTCTCTTCCTCTCCTTTCCACCTCTCCTCATCTCCCTGTGTCTCCTTCTCATCCACCCTCTGCCCTGCCCCTCTCTCTGTCTCTTTCCACCTCTCGCATCTTCTTTGCTGTGTCAGATGTTGATAACATAATGGTTACACAGGATAAATTTGCTGACTATTTAAGACAATTTATGTATTTAAGAGCATATCTCTGTGTTTGGCTTACAGAGAAATGTAATACCTAACATCAACAATTGCAAAAAAAGAATGCAAAATTGTATAAAGTCTGATGTAAAATTCCTCCTTCACCTGTCCTTCTAGACATAACCATGATTAACTGTTTGGCAGATCTCCTTCCAGACTTTTGATTCCCTGTGAGAGGAGAAAAATGAAACCATTGTTGGCCTTGTGCAAATACTCACCTGAACCTCCTTCCAGCTTTTCTGGATCTGACTCTCCACTAGGAGGTCATGGGAATTTTTATTTGCAACATTCATTCGTGTGACTCTGACCCGCACTCCCAGTTGAGAACAACAGCCAGTCAGACTTTTTCAAGTTTACCTTTTAGCTTAATGTACCATAGAGGTATTTCCAGGTTAGTTGAGAAAGAGAAGCTTTATCATTCTGTTTTATTTTTATTATTTCTTTACTTATTTTTGGTGATGCTGGGTCTTGCATGCTGTGCGCCAACTTTTCTTTAGTTGCGGGAAGTTGGGGCTACTCTCTGATTGCGGTGCTCAGGCTTCTCACTGTGCTGGCCTCTCTTGTTGTGCAGCACGGGTTCCAGGAACTTGGCTTCAGTAGTTGTAGCGCAAGGGCTCCATAGTTGTGGCACACTGCCTTCTTTGCCCCAAGGCATATGAATCTTCCCAGAATAGGGATCAAACCCATGTCTCCTTCATTGGCAGGTGGATTATAAACCACTGGACCACCAGGGAAGTCTCTATTATTTTGCCTTAAAAGAGGAGCATGTTGCTTTGTAATCTGGGAGGAAATTTTGTATGGGATGTTAGTTCCCTGACCATGGATTGAACCTGTGCCCTGAAGTGGAAGCACAGAGTCTTACCCACTGGACCACTAGGGAAGTCCCCAGGAGAATTTTTTTTTTTTTAAGATATAGCACTCCCCAATTTAAAAAGCCATTTATCTTGTATGAAGCTGAAAAACAGGGCACTGCTCTGGGGGTCCTTGTACGAAAGCTAGAAGTTCCTAAGCCTATTGGCTATTTTTCCCAAACAACTGGATTCCATGGCCTGAGGGTGGCCTGGCTGCATCTGGGTGATAGCTGCCCCTGCTTTATTAGTGGAAGAAGCAAACAAGCCCACCTGTGGACAGCCACCGGAAGTCCAGACCCCTCATCGAGGACAAGGGATTCTGGAAATTAAAGGCCACCATTCGTTAGCTGGAGGCCACCTTACTGAATACCACGCTTTACTTCTTGACTTCCCAGATGTAACCTTCAAAACTTGCCACACCCTCAACCCAGCAACACTAACGCCTACTCAGGCCCCAGAACTAAGACATTCCTGCCTTGAAACCCTTGACTAGGTTTATGCCTATGGATCTGATCTTACTGACCAGGCCACAGAAAAACCTGAGGAGGAATGGTTTACTTATGTCAGTAGTTGCCTTAAAGATAGAGTTGGGAGGGCTGCTGCTGATGCTGCTAAATCGCTTCAGTCGTGTCCGACTCTGTGCGACCCCATAGAGGGCAGTCTACCAGGCTCCACCGTCCCTGGGATTCTCCAGGCAAGAACACTGGAGTGGGTTGCCATTTCCTTCTCCAATGCATGAAAGTGAAAAGTGAAAGTGAAGTTGCTCAGTCGTGTCCGACTCTTAGCGACCCCATGGACTGCAGCCCACCAGGCTCCTCCATCCGTGGGATTTTCCAGGCAAGAATACTGGAGTGGGGTGCCATTGCCTTCTCCATTGGGAGGGCAGGCCATGCTATTATGAACCCTTATACTTCGTAAAAGCAAAACCTTTATCAGTAATACTTCATCCCAAAGGGCTGAGCTAATAGCCCCAACTTGAGCCTTAACCTTAGGGGAAGGAAAGATTATAAATATATACAGAGACTCAAAATATGCCTTCCTTGTCTTATACATGCCCATGCTACCATATGAAAAGAAAGAGGATTGTTATATGCAAAAAATTCCCCTGTAAAATATGGACCTGCGATTTTACAGCTCATAGAAAGGGCTCAAAAGCCAAAACTAGTAGTAGTTATTCCCTGCTGTGGACACCAAAAGGAAAATTCACAAATTACCCAGGGGAACAAAAAATGGCAGATCGGGAGGCAAAGAAAACAGCCACAGACCTGATGACCATTAAAGATGTGTGTATGTGTGTGTGTGTGTGTGTGTGCGCGCGTGTGTTTAGTTGCTGAGTCATGTCCAACTCTTTGAGACCCCATGGACTGCAGCCTTCCAGGCTCCTCTTATCCATGGGATTTCCCAGGCAAGCATACTGGAATGGTTGCCGTATCCTTCTCCAGGGGATCTTCCTGACTCAGGTATCAGTGGAAACAAACATGGAGAAAATTTGACAACAAGCTGCTAGGCTTCAGCAGACAAATAACCACCAATCCTGTTATTTAATATAGGAGAGAAAATTAGAAACTGATTCTCTACTTTGTTCTACAGGATCCTATGAGGTTTAACAAACTTGCTGGCAGCAGGTTTTCATTTTCTTATAACCCTTTTTCTTTTCCAGTCATATAAATTCATATTACTACGTATGTCTCATGCTCTGTTATCTACCCTACTGTGGTCAACCTATGACTAAGAATTTTTGGTCCAATAAAGACATCTGAGACCAATAGGTCCAGAACTTCCATTATAAAAATAGAGAAACATATTAAACTTGAATCTCGAGATTAACAAAAATATATACCAAAGCAGAGTGGCTTCTTGAAAGGGGTGACATCGCCTCCCCATCTGGTCAACGGTTAAGAAAGCCCTTCCAATGTTAATGTGGTTCCTTTCCTTTCTAGACCCTTCAAGGCTATTGTTGTTCTTCTTTTCAGCCCCTGTTTGTTTAAAGGTTAGGTTAAGTTTGTGTCTTCCAGGCTCCAATAGTTGGAACTAAACCTTATGATTACTCAAGGAAATCAACCCATTCCAACAGAGTGGTCCAGGTCCCTACAGGTCTGAGAATATTCAGTGAGGGATTCTATAAGCTAGGGAAGGCTAGGGTCTCTCCAGCAGAAAGAAGTTTCAGAAGAGGAGATAGTCAATCCCTGACCCCTTACGAACAACAGTTTAGAATGGGTCAGGGGAGATGAGGACGACCTGGGATCTGGATGCTTCACCTCAGGGCTTGCACTTGGGCACACCTCTCCTCCAGCAATAAAGTAAAAAGTACCTATTTGTTGTTCAGTCACCAAGTCATGTCTGAATCTTTGCAACCCCGTGAACTGCACCACACCATGTTTCCCTGTCATTCATTATCTCTGGGAGTTTGTTCAAACTCATGTCCATTGAGTTAATGATACTATCTAATCACCTCATCCTCTTACACCCCCTTCTCCTCTTGCCCTCAATCTTTCCCAGCATCAGGGTCTTTTCCAATGAGTTGGCTCTTTGCATCAAGTGGCCAAAGTATTGGAGCTTCGGCATCAGTCTTTCCAATGAATTTTCAGGGTTGATTTCCCTTAGGATTGGGCTTCCATGATAGCTCAGTTGGTAAAGAATCCACCTGCAATGCAGGAGACCCCAGTTTGATTCCTGGGTCGGGAAGATCCGCTGGAGAAGGGATAGGCTACCCATTCCAGTATTCTTGGGCTTCCCTTGTGGCTCAGCCAGTAAAGAATCCCCTGCAATGCAGGAGACCTGGGTTCAATCCCTGTGTTGGGAAGATCCCCTGGAGAAGGGAAAGGCTACCCACTCCAGTATTCTGGGCTGGAGAATTCCATGGACTGTATAGTCCATGGGGTCGCAAAGAGTCAGACACGACTGAGTGACTTTCACTTCATTCCCTTAGGATTGACTGATTTGGTCCACTAATGAAGGAATACATAAAAGTGGTTTTTCCACATAACACAATACTATTCAGCCATGAAGGAGATGAAGTACTGATATGAAGTACTGATACCTGCCAAAATGTGAATGAAACTTAAAAACATTAAGCTAAATGAAAAAGCCGAAACAATCACTTCATGTATGATGCCATTTATATTAAATTTCCAGAATTGATGAGTTCATCTGAAAAATAAAAGCCAAAGGCATAGTCATGGTTATCAGGGGTTAATTGGAGGAGAGAATTGGGGACTGACATGTTAATGGCATGGAGGTTTTTATGGGGTGATGAAAATGTTTCAGAACAGATAAAATTGATGGTTACACAACATGATTGTACTAAATACCATTGAGGTGTACGCCTTAAAATTGTTATGGTTAATGTTAAGATATGTGAATTTATCTAAAAGAGAGAGAGAGCAAAGGGAGCACAGATAGCCATTGGCCAGAGAGAACAGAACATTATTTTGGTCTCATGGGTTTTAAAGGATAAAATCAAAGAGGGGAGGGAGATATTTAGAAGTCACACAGGAAAACAGCACTGAGGGCTGGACTAGCCATTTCAGTTTAAGGAGAGAGGAGGAGGGCAGGGGTGAGCAGAGTAAATGAGACAAAGAAGACAGGCAGCAAACCTGGTGCTGCTGCTGCTGCTCTGGGTAAGCTTGGGTCTAAATCTTGTCCTCCTCTGGGGCTTCAGTTATCCAGACTGTGCTAGCGGGGTGGTAACACTGATATATTGTAGGTATTTCTTGACCCTGAAATATCCTCAACAACACAGGCCATCTGGGGATGAGGGTGACTACAGCAGGCTGGATGATGGGGAGACCACAGAAGGGACTTTCCACAGGAGAGAGTGAGCAGGGAGGAGTCAGGAACCTGCACATGTTAATTCTGGACAGAGGGAGGGGCTGCATACAAGGACTCAGAGGGGATCTGAGCCTCTTCCTGCCTTCCCCCTCCCCTGCAGGGTAGAAAGCTGACCTGGAACACAGGGGGCAGTCTCCCCAGCCCATTCACCCCTGGTGTAAGCTCAGTGTTCACAGGGGCCTTGGGAAACCCCAAGGAGAAATTCTGCAGCAAGAGGTAAAGATGAGGAAGGGCTGGAGCGGGCCAAACTCTCACCCAGACAGAGGCATTTTCCTGCGGGTATAAGGGAGACAGTGTCAATGAGGAGAGCCCTACAGAGCACTTGGTTGCCCACCGTGAAAATCTAAGGATATTTGCATGCTCATTTACATAGATTTACATGTCAAGCACTTCTAATTCTATGTTGGTGATGGTTAGTTGCTAAGTTGTGTCCAACTCTTCACAACCCCATGGTCCTCCGTCCATGAGATTTTCCAGGGAAGAGTACTTGCCAGGAGCCGGCACATTGCATATTGAGTGCATATTGCATATTGAGTGCAGCACTTTCCACAGCATCATCTTTCAGGATCTGGAATAGCTCAACTGGAATTCTATCACTGCAGGGAGCCAGCACGAGGAGCTCCACACATGACAAAGGTCATGAGGAAGGAGGCTCGGCATATGCAAAGGCGGGATCGAGCCTCAGGAGTCTCCCTGGAAATTCTCGAGCATCTACCCCCAAAACCAGAGTCTGCCTACTTTCTGCTTTGTGCTTCCACCCACACCTCTGACTTTACGGGGGGCTGTCCCCCACTACCTCTCTGAAAAAAGAGTTAGCTTACAGCTCCAGTTAATAATTCCTGGGTGTGACAGTGTTTCAACCTACAAACTCCTTTGGAAATCCTCTAGCCTGCCTGAATAGGTTTTTCCGGCCACATGTGATTGTTCAGAGCCTCCCAACTGTGAGAGGCAGGAGATGTTCTAAACTGTCTAAATACAGATTCTTTTGAGTAGTTAAAAGATTGATTAGAAATTGTATTGGTGAAGGGTTTTTCACTTACTGGGCCAATGTTAGCTGCTAAGTCTCCATACCCCTTACCTACTGTGTCCTTGGCAGTGTATTGATTGATATAATGGGTGTATAGACATGTAAGTAGTAGCCTCAATGTTTGTAACTTTGGACCCTTGAGTTAATTCTTTTCTTGATTGAGCCCACCTCACCATTGCCCTATAGGAACGCAGCTTTGTCCAATGCTTTTTTGGAGGCTGGTGCCTGACTTTGGAATAATCACCTTTAGAGAAATATGTTTCTTAAAATGTTAACAGGCCATGATGTAAATCACCTGAACTTTTGCATATGATAAGTTTGAAAGCCTGGCTTCAATTAGAACCAGGAACTTCTGTCCTTGCATGACTCCACCCCTTCCCCCATTATCCTCTATGCATAACTTATGGTATAAAAACTACTTTGGAAAATAAAGTGCGGGCCTTGTTCACCGAAACTTGGTCTCCCCATGTCGCGCTCTCTCTCACTCTGGCTGAGTCTCCATCTGGAGCGCGGAACCCACCATGCTTACTAATTATGCCTGGGCTTCTAAGATCCGACCAGGGAGGCCTCAGTGTCTCCTCTCCTTCGGGAGAACGGAAGGACGCCTGCGGCCTACGTAAGTGGTGCAAACTTCTTGTCTTGAAGTTTTATTGGTCTCCCGCATAAACCAAGCTACTCAACCTCTTTTCTCCACTGAATTTCCTCACTGAGCTATCCTCATACTATTACTCTTTATATCTTTGATAAATATTTAAATAAATAGGTTGCCTATGCCGTCTCTCCTTCGAATACCCTGGATCAGCCAGGGCTGGACCCGGGCAAGTACTGGCATGGGTTGCCATTTCCTCCTCCAGAGGACCTTCCCAGAGAGGGGTAGAGGGGAGCTGAAACCTCTGGCCTACCCTGGTGTAGGTGGGGACTTGGCTGATCAAATACTGACCTACTTCTACCCAGTGGATACATGGTGCTTGCTCTAAGCTTCTGAGTGTCCACACTCTTCTGGTCACTTCAACCCTCCTCCCAGCACCCTGGTTCTGCCCACCATCAGCAGGCAACAGAGTCAGCCTCCCAGACTCAATCCCTACACCCCAACCCATGGAGGTACTGTCTAGTCATGCCCACATCATGCTTGATAGAGACTTTAAATAACACCCTGCCCACATTTGCACCCATTTTTCTGACTCTCATGACCACTCCTCACATCGTCCTGCCACACGGGGTCAACTATCACCAATGGGTCCATCTAGGTGGAACCCTGAATATCCTTGACCGACTTCAGCATAGGCTGTGTCCACTGGAGTATCCAAGAGAGGGACCAGCACGTTCCTGGGTTGGGCAAGAGTTTCAACTGCATCTTGTTGACCCACAGTCTCATGGGAAGGAAAGGAGCCCAGAGAGCTGCCTTGTGTGTGTGGCCAAGTTCATTACTGTTCATTCATTAAGTATTCCCAGTACATCTCTTGGTGCATAAACTTCTCTGCCACATTGAACTTGGATGAGATTTCCTTTATCTGGTGAAATGAGGTCTAAACTTATGCATGTCATACATTTTTCCCTGTTTCTTCATATGTCAGGAGAGAGTCCCCACTAGCCCCCATTTCTACATGACTGTTATGGTCAGGGATGGGCATGTAGTGCCGGAGCCAGCTGGCAAAGTCGATCAGGTCCCGAGAACGTGCACGGCGGGGCTAAGAAAGAAACTAAAGCAAGAGACTACAAAGATGGGGTCGAGAGGTTCAGACACGTCACCACGAAGGGACGCAGTCTGACCCTCTCGACCCCATCTTTGTAGTCTCTTGCTTTAGTTTCTTTCTTAGCCCCGCCGTGCACGTTCTCGGGACCTGATCGACTTTGCCGGCTGGCTCCGGCAGGTGGCGCCCGAACAGGGACCCGAGAATCGGAGTGCGACGACGGCCGCTGCCCGCCAAGATTGAGGTAAGTAAAGAGCAATTCCTAA
This sequence comes from Bos indicus, assembly GCF_029378745.1. Lineage (NCBI taxonomy): Eukaryota > Metazoa > Chordata > Mammalia > Artiodactyla > Bovidae > Bos > Bos indicus. Next base: position 50,778,313 of record NC_091777.1, read on the forward strand.
GTAATTAAAAGTAAAGGGCAGGGAGGGTGATTGTCGAGAGTAATAAATCATGGGACAAGGCAATAGCCGCCAGTTATTTGTACATATGTTGAAAACTATGTTAAAAGGTAGGGGAATTCATGTAAATAAGTTACAGCTAGAAAAGTTTTTACTTTTTATTAAAGAGGTTTGTCCCTGGTTTCCAGAGGAAGGAACAGTTAGTCTGGAAACTTGGAAAAAAGTAGGAAAACAATTGCAGACATATTATTCCTTACATGGTCCCAATCGTGTTCCTGTGGATGCTTTTTCTTTGTGGACTCTCATAAGAGACTGCCTGGATCCTGAACATGAGAGACATAAAATTCAAACGGCTCTCAGAGATTCCACAAGACCCAAAGTTACAGAGCCTTCTGCTCCATCACCTGAGCCGCTTTATGCTGTGCCTGAGAGAACAGCTTATAAGGCTGGAGGGAATGATGATGTGTTAAGCTCTGATGAACAGAAAGAGTTAAATGAACAAGCGGCTGAGAACCATAGAGAAGATATGCCTTGGGAGATGATGGTTAACATGGAATCCCCCCCAGGAAAAGGGGAATTAAAGCATTCAGGGCTTTCTGAAAAACAGCTGGAGAATTTAATTCAGAAGATTGTTATAGCAGTAAAAAAGGATGCACAGGGAGACTCCCACTCCAGCCAGCCTGTGCCTCCAGCATATCCTCCCTCGGTTCTTGCTGGACTCGATCCACCTCCGCCTTTTGTAGAACCGCGAGAGCTTATATCTATCCCTGCTTCTTTGCCCGGTGAAAACATAAAAATTAAAAGTGAGATATTATTATCTCCTCTTCAACAAGCAATTAAGCGAGCTAATGAAGAAGGAGAACATATTCCCGGGTTTTCAAAAATCTATCCAGTGTTTGAAAATGATCAACAGCAGAGGTATTATGAGCCGCTGCCCTTTAAACAACTGAAAGAGTTAAAAATGGCTTGTGCACAATATGGCCCGACTGCGCCGTTTACTCAGGCTATTATAGAGGCTTTAGGAAATCAAAATCTGCCACCTAATGATTGGAAACAGGTTGCTCAAGCTTGTTTATCTGGAAGAGATTATTTACTATGGAAATCTGAGTTTGCTGAGCAATGTGAGATCACAGCCGATATCAACCGGTGACAGGGACTGAACACCACTTATGAAATGATGGTGGGAGAGGGAGAATATCGAGACACTAATAGTCAACTTAATTATTTACCTGGAGCCTACCCTCAGATTAGTGCTGCGGCTCTACAAGCATGGAAAAAGCTTCCAAATTCTGATAAAAAGACTGAAGATTTATCTAAAATTCGCCAGGGGCCAGATGAGCCATATCAGGATTTTGTTGCCCGCCTGCTTGAGACAATTGGTAAAATGATAGGGGATGAACAGGCGGGGATGGTGTTGACTAAACAGCTTGCTTATGAGAATGCCAATTCGGCTTGTCAAGCTGCCCTGAGACCTTACAGAAAAAAGGGAGGCTTATCTGACTATATACGGATTTGTGCTGATATCGGCCCTTCATACGTTCAAGGCATAACTTTGGCCGCGGCATTACAAGGAAAGACAGTCAAAGAAGTACTGTATCAACAACAAAAGCGGGATAAAACTAGTGGTCGGCTTCGAATCCCTGGCTCTGGCTGCTTTTCTTGTGGCCAGATGGGTCATCAGGCCGCCCACTGCCCGCAGAAGCAGGCCCGGAGACCTGCTCAAACCCCTAACCTTTGTCCTAGGTGTAAGAAAGGCAGACACTGGGCAAGGGATTGCCGTTCTAAAACTGACTTACAGGGAAAGCCACTTCTTCCGGTCTCGGGAAACTGGGTGAGGGGCCAGCCCCAGGCCCCAAAACAATGTTATGGGGCGATGCAAAATCTGACCAAATTGGAGACGCTTCAAGGCCAAAACGCAGAACTGTTACCGAGTTGTTCAGAACAACTGCAGGGAGTGCAGGATTAGACCTCAGTTCCTCCACCTACACAGTATTAACTCCAAAAATGGGCATGCAGGCTTTGCCAACTAGAATTTTTGGCCCTCTTCCGAAGAACACTGTGGGCCTCCTATTGGAGAGAAGCAGTACTACGATAAAAGGTTTATTAGTAGCCCCTGGAGTCATAGACTCTGATTATATGGGTGAAATAAAATTATGGCCCATTCACCACAGGGCATAACAGTAATACAATCTGGTCAACGTGTTGCTCAATTAATTCTACTTCCTATAATTCCAGTTGGAAAAGCCATTAGGCAAGAACGAGGATCCCGAGGTTTCGGGTCTTCAGACGCTTATTGGATTCAGGCCATTAATAAGCAACGCCCTGAGCTTCTACTGTATATTCAAGAAAAGCCTTTTAAAGGTATTTTAGATACTGGTACAGATGTTTCTGTTATATCTCAAAAACATTGGCCTGATGAATGGCCTAAACAGGTTGTAATTTCTACTTTGCAAGACATTGGACAATCACATGACCCAGAACAGAGTTCAACCTTTTTAAAATAGAGGGACGAAAAAAGACATGAAAGACATTTTAAACCTTATGTTTTGCCAAGACTGCCGGTTAATTTATGGGGGAGAGATGTTATGATGAATATGGGGGTATATCTTTATAGTCCAGATAAAAAGATTAGTAATCAATTGTTAGACCAAGGCCTTTTGCCCCATCAGGGGTTGGGGATAAATTCACAAGGGCCTTTACAACCCCTGATCCCTGCAGTTAAGAATGATAGAAAAGGTATAGGATGTTTTTAGGAGGGGTCATTGATCGTCCTGCAATCCATGCTGATCCGATAAAATGGAAGTCTGATGATCCAGTATGGGTTGATCAGTGGCCCCTATCAATAGAAAAAATCACGGCCGCCAATCAGCTTGTGCAGGAACAGCTTGCTCTCGGCCATATTACCCCCTCAAATTCACCTTGGAATTCACCTATTTTTATCATTAAAAAGAAAACAGGTAAATAGAGGCTATTACAAGATTTACGAAAGGTTAATGAAACAATGGAATTGATGGGCCCCCTTCAGCCGGGGTTGCCTACCCCCATGGCCATTCCAAAAGATACTTACAAAATTATTATTGATTTAAAAGACTGCTTTTATACTATTCCCCTTGCCACTAATGATTGTCAAAGATTTGCTTTTAGTGTCCCTTCTACAAATTATAAAGAACCTATGAAAAGATATCAGTGGCAAGTTTTACCTCAGGGAATGGCTAATAGTCCTACTCTCTGTCAGAAATTTATTGCTCAAGCTTTAAAAACCACTAGGTCCTTGTACTCCCAAGTATATATTATTCATTATATGGATGATATTCTTTTGGCATATGAAGATGAGGAGTTGCTATTAAGAACATTCGCTTATATGCAAACTGCATTACAGAATTATGGTTTGATTATTGCAACAGAAAAGGTGCAACGCTTCCCCCCCTATTCTTATTTGGGGTTTTTTCTGGAAAAAAAATGGTTTCGAGCTCAGAAGATAGAAATTCGTAAAGATAATTTGGTTACCTTGAATGATTTCCAAAAACTGTTAGGAGATATTAATTGGATAAGACCTTACTTGAAGCTAACTACAGGAGAAATGAAGCCTCTTTTTGATATTCTGAAGGGTGATCCTGATCCAACTTCTCCCCGAACTCTGACTCTGGAGAGAAGGCAAGCCTTAGATAAAGTTGAACAGGCCCTGTCTAAACAACAAGCTACTTATTGTGACTATACTCAAAAATGGGGTTTATATATTCCTCCTACTAAACATGCTCCTACAGCAGTCTTATTCCAAAGATTGCCTTTAAGATGGCTTCACTTGCCTGCCTCTCCCTCTCGGGTATTAACCCCCTATTATGATTTGGTTGCTGCCCTAATAGCTCTTGGGCGGTCAAAATCCACTGTATATCTAGGAAGAGACCCACATTTTATATGTGTTCCATTTTCTAAAATTCAGCAAGACTGGCTGTTTCAGTTTAGCGACAATTGGGTTATTGCCTTAGCTGGTTTTAGTAGACGGCTTGATAATCATTATCCCTCAGATAAAATTTTGCAATTTGCTCATTATCACCAATTTCTCTTCCCAAAAATCGTTGTTTCTCAGCCCCTTGCCGACGCCCTAACTGTATTTACTGATGGCTCTTCTAATAGAATAGCTAGTTTGATTATACAAGACAATACTACCACCTGGCATACTAATTATAAGTCTGCTCAAGAAGTAGAACTATTTGCTGTTTTTCAGGCTTTATTACAAATTTCTGCTCCATTTAATTTATATTCTGACAGTCAATATATCATAAGAGCCTTAAACACTATTGAGACTGTTCCATTTATTGGTACCCTGAATTCTACTATCCAAACTCTTTTTCATGATATACAACATTTAATTTGCTCCAGAGTTAATAAATGCTATTTTGGTCATATTCGTGCTCACTCTGGACTTCCTGGACCTTTAACACGAGGCAATGCTTTGGCTGATGAAGCTACACGTATGATATTTCCTTCACTGGAACAAATGGCAAAAACTTCCCACAGCTTACACCATCAAAACAACAATAGCTTAAGACTTCAATTTGACATTACTCGAAAAGCTGCCAGACAGATTGTTAAGCAATGTCAAACGTGTCCTCAGTTTTTTAGCGTCCCCCACTATGGAGTTAATCCTCGAAGATTGTTGCCAAACGATATATGGCAAATGGATGTTACCCATATTCCTGAATTTGGTAAACAAAAATTTGTTCATGTTACTATTGACACCTTCTCCGGCTTTTTACATGCCTCTCTACAATCCGGAGAAGCTAGCAAACATTGTATAGCTCATTGCATTAAATGTTTTGCTGTTATGAGAACCCCTAAAACCATAAAAACAGACAATGGTCCAGGATACACTGGAAAAAATTTTCAATTATTTTGTACGCAATTGTCTATCTCACATAAAACAGGTATCCCTTATAATCCTCAAGGTCAAAGAATTATTGAACGGGCACATCAAACTCTCAAACATCAATTGCAAAAACTAAAAAAGGAAAAATTGTATCCCAATACCCCCTCCAACTCTCTAAACCATGCTTTATTTGTTCTAAATTTCTTACAATTGGATATAAGTGGCCGTTCAGCAGCACAGCGATTTTGGAACTTTGATGCACAAACAATAAGACCTAAAGTCTTTTGGAAAGACCCACTTGTAGGAAAATGGTATGGACCAGATCCAGTACTAATCTGGGGACGAGGGCATGTTTGTGTTTTCCCACAGGATGCCGAAGCACCGCGCTGGCTGCCGGAAAGGTTGGTACGCACGGCGGAGACAGTCTCTAGCAAATCAGATGAGGAGATTGACAATTCAAGAGCATGATGAATTACCGTCTCGGCAACAACTTCAGGTATTGATGCGAGAGGCACAGAATCGTGTTGCGGTGCAGGGCGATCCGATATCGCCTTTAAGCTTCCTGATAACCTTATTAATTATCTTAAATCAGATTAACACTGCACACTCTGAAGAATATTCAAGTGCTTACTGGGCTTATTTTCCCGATCCTCCCCTTCTATGTAGCATGAGCAGGAAAATAATAACCTTTTAATTTTAAGTTGTTGAGATATTCAGATTATTTATTACAGCCTAGCCCCGCCCTCACCTCCGCAGAACATGACTTCCTACCGGGCCTTGAGCAAGTAACCTGCTCACCCTGCCAGCCTCTCTTGTTCCACTTCTACAACAGAGAATGATTCAACACTGAGACAGCGACTATTTTTTAAGTGATCAAAGGAGGAAGACAATTTGATCCTCTTGACAAGAGCTGAAAAGATTATTGAGAATACTCAGTGTAATATCTTGGTTAAAAATTTAAAAAGAATTTACTGTAAAATATGGAGAAAAAAACATTTCCTTAGTTTGATTTACAGTTGAGAAAAATATATGGTAGAGTAGCCATAAAATATCTGGAATAGGCAATAGCCAGCATTCAGCTTCATAGAGAAAATAAAAATATTCTCCTTAAAGTTAGGACTTGGACAAGATCGCTCACTATCAGTGCTATTGCTTCATGTGATTCCAGAAGTGCTAGTCCTTGATATTAGGGAAAACATGACATGTGACCTTAACATAAGAAACAATTAACTCAAAATATCATCATTTACAGCTGCTAACATCAGTTATTAGGAAAATCCAAGAGAATAAAATGAAACATTGTAAGGTATAAAAGTAATATAGGGAATTTGTTCAATTACGACAGACATACACACCCCAAAAGGTGAGTGGATTTCTGATATACTTAGTAAAACAATTTGAAATGCCTTTAGAAGAGTGCTCTGGACTGAAGCCTATCTTCCCAAAATTTATATGTTGCAGTCCTAATGCCCACGGCGGTATCTTGAGAAGGGATCTGGGAGGTAATTAGGTTTAAATTAGCTCATTAGGGTGGGGTCTCCCTGAGAGGAGAGCGTTCTTAGAAGAAGAAGTAAGACCACGGTCCCCAGGCTGCATGCGAATCCACAGCAAGATAGTGGCCGCATGCAAACCACGAAGAGACCTCACCAGAACCTGACCATGCTGGCTCCCTGATTGCAGACTTGTGGCTTCCAGACCTGTGAGAAAATAAATTTATTTTTTTAAGCCACCCAGTCTACGGCATTTTGTTATGGCAGCCCACAGCTGAGCTGACAAAGAGGCCCTACAAACAATAGCCACAATCTTCTCCCGTGTTTCTTAGGAATACATTTAGCAAAAAATATGCAAAACCTAGTTTTAAAAAAGTTCAAGGTGCCACCAGTGGTACAAGGACTAAATGAACACACTATCTTTTATCTGCTTCTGCTGCTGCTTAGGACATATCAAAAATGGGCTTCAGGTGGTGCTCATGGTAAAGAATCCGTCTGCCAATGCAGGAAACATAAGAGACACCTGTTAGATCCCTGGGTCCTGGGTCGGGAAGATCTGGAGAATGGCATGGCAATCCACTCAGGTCTACTTGCCTGGAGAATCCCATGGACAGAGGAGCCTTGCAGGCTACAGTCCATAGGGTCGCAAGAGTCAGACATGACTTAGTGACTAAACCATTACTATCAAAAATGGAGATTTGGCAAAGCATCAGAATCAAAATACAAATTTAGATTAATCCTAGTAGAATCCCAGTGGGATATTTTGGGCCTTTGACAAAATAATTCTAAAATACACTCAAGAAAAATAAAATGTGTTACAAAAAAAAAAAAAAAGGAAGAGTAATGTCCCCTGGAAAATATTTAAATATATGTACAGATATAATATTAATAATTCAAAGAATATTATATAGCTGAAAAAGACAGATTAGAGAATCAGTGTGGATATGGATTATTACCAAAAAAAAAAAAAAGAACCCCAAAACAGAAATAGACCTGAGGAGAATAACCACTTCAAATATGATGAATTTCAAGTCAGTGGCCAAAACTGAATTATTTCATAAGTGATGATAACAGAATAATCCTAGGAATGCATTTTGAATCAGGGTTAACCTAGGACTGAATATTCCTTACATTTCTGTGCCTTAAGTGTCTCATATATCTCACTCTAGTCTTGCTTGTATTTTTAAATATGAAATCAGCTAACAAGAAACAAATTAAGGAGTTTTCTTTCTTTTTCTTCCTTTCTTGTTACTTTTAATTAAGTTACCTACCTATTATCTATTTACCTATCCACCACCTACCTTTGTGTGTGAGCAAATATTAATAAAACCATTAAAGGACATTCTCTGTAGTACTAATAGGTCAGGTTTAGTGATGAATTACGGACGATTTTCACTTTTACTTCATACCTCATTTTTTGTATAAAAATGAGAGAAATGTCATTATTTAATTTTGAAAGAAAAATTATAAACACCTTTCCCCATTCTTGCCACATAGGAGGTGCTCAATATTGGATCATTTATTTGTCTGTTCTCTGTGTGCAAGTATGTTTCTCTGCCTCTCACTTTATCTCTATCACTGACTGAGTCTCCATCTTCCTTCCCCATCATACGTCATCCCTATCCTTCCCCCTCACACTATTCTTATCTCTGAAGATGTCTTGCTTTCTCTTCCCTTTAGACTCCTCATCTTCTCCCAAACTGTTCACACAGGGTTTGGAGTTGGATCAAGAGAGTCACATACAGAGTGGGAGTGAGCAGACATTCCCATGGGGGAGAAAGAACATGACTTACTTATGGAGAATGGAATGAAGACTTGTGGCTTCTTGAACTTCCCCTGAGCATCCAGGAAGTGGCCAGGGTAGAAGGCATCTGGCTTCTCAAAGTGGCGTGGGTCATGGACGGCAGAACTCAGGATGGGGTACACAGTAATGCCCTAAGAGGACGTCAAAGACAAATGGGCCCACATGGCCATCAACAAAGAGCGGCTGGATTTTCAGCAGATAAGGAGCTTCACTTACTGTGTGGCTCTATAGTTGGTGGCAGGAATGTTGAAATAATTCTGCCCTATTTGGTCAATAGTGTCCCATCCCTCCAGGTATCCTCACCAACCACCCTGATTCCTTATCCCCAAGACCCCTGGGTCTTTTTTATGATCTGTCGACTGAAAGGTTCACATCTGACTCAACAGAGCCCTGTAAGAAGCTGTCTCCAGGACTTCAGACTGGGGCCTGAATATAATCAGATGGGTGCTGTTCATTGGGCAATTTGATACTGTTCATTGGGCAAATTGATACATTATATCAACTTGATACACAAATATCAGGTGTATCTAGATGCACCTGATCACCTAGATATCTAGGTGATACACCTAGAAACACCAATACTCAGTAACATAATCAAGGATGAAGATAAGAGTTAGAACATAGGCATTGACCTGAAAAATATATCTACAGAGTATGGTTATATTTCAAAATGAAAGCCACACACACAAATTGCAAATTACATTGGTATGGACATAAAGACCAGAGGGGAAGGTGACATGAACGCTGGACACATAAATTGCATAGTAACAGATGCAGTAGGAACCAATCATTGTGTTTATAGGTATATATAAACATATGGGTTCATATAAAGGAGAGATTATAACACAGATTATAAAACCAGTCAACTGTATCAGAGCAGATCAGATCAGTTGCTCAGTCGTGTCTGACTCTTTGCGACCCCATGAATCGCAGCACGCCAGGTCTCCCTGTCCATCACCAACTCCCGGAGTTCACTCAGACTCAAGTCCATCGAGTCAGTGATGCCATCCAGCCATCTCATCCTCTGTTGTCCCCTTCTCCTCCTGCCCCCAATCCCTCCCAGCATCACAGTCTTTTCCAATGAGTCAACTCTTCGCATGAGGTGGCCAAAGTACTGCAGTTTCAGCTTTAGCATCATTCCTTCCAAAGAAATCCCAGGGCTGATCTCCTTCAGAATGGACTGGTTGGATCTCCTTGCAGTCCAAGGGACCCTCAAGAGTCTTCTCCAACACCACAGTTCAAAAGCATCAATTCTTCGGCGCTCAGCCTTCTTCACAGTCCAACTCTCACATCCATACATGACCACAGTCATAAGAAACGCTGGACTGGAAGAAACAAGCTGGAATCAAGATTGCCAGGAGAAATATCAATAACCTCAGATATGCAGATGACACCACCCTTATGGCAGAAACTGAAGAGGAACTAAGAAGCCTCTTGATGAAAGTGCAAGTGGAGAGTGAAAAAGTTGGCTTAAAGCTCAACATTCAGAAAACGAAGATCATGGCATCCGGTCCCATCACTTCATGGCGAATAGATGGGGAAACAGTGCAAACAGTGTCAGACTTTATTTTTGGGGGCTCCAAAATCACTGCAGATGGTGACTGCAGCCATGAAATTAAAATATGCTTACTCCTTGGAAGGAAAGTTATGATCAACCTAGATAGCATATTCAAAAGCAGAGACGTACTTTGCCAACAAAGGTTCGTCTAGTCAAGGCTATGGTTTTTCCTGTGGTCAACTGTATAACAAGTTTCAATAAGTACATGGTACTTTTTTCAGCAAACATAACATCTTGTAAAGGTAAAAAAAGAAAAAAAATACAACAGAGCAAAAGGGAGAGGACTTTTCTCTTTCTAAAATCTCCCTCCCTCCCACAAAAATCTGGAAATAAGAATTCTTCTTGTAGTCACGAACCTGACACAAACCATAAGACTGGAGGTGGCCAACACCTTCCAACCAATAGTCTGTGGCCCTCTGGTTTCACATTATTATTTGAGACCAGATTATATAATATATATAATGAGAGATAATAATTATCTCTCATTATTTGGGAAATAATATCCCCGGAAGTGAGTGTCCCTGATGACAGAGTAGGGTAGGCCAAGTGGGACAGAGTCAATGAATCTGAATCTCATGGATGACAGCATCTGTATAAGGCATGTTTACCCGATCTTCCAGTGCTGGGAGATGGTGTGCACCAATTACTCTGTCGATTTCTGCCTGGACTTCCTCTAAGGATTGTTAGGATGGGAGGAGGGTATGTCAATAAATATCCATAACAGTGGACTCAACCAAGTGACCTAAAAATGACCTGCAGCCTGATGGGAGGATCTTGTAAATTCTTTACTAAAGATGTTAGGCTACCATTCCTTCTTAATGAAAGCATCAAAAAGGAAGTTAGAAGCTTCTTTGAGGGAAGTCTTGTGTGATGTTTCCACTCTAGTTACAACATAAGGATAACTTGGATAAAGATGGGTGGGTGGAAATTCATTCAACACTTCAGGATGTGTTTTTTTCTTTTCAGCTAAAAATGAGTTGCAGGTAAAACTGGTGTCATCTCTTTTTGTCCCACTCACATGCTATGTAATTTTATATACGTCATTCCCCACTCTGGCCTTAAATTCATTCTTGTGAAATAACGGTGTGTGATCAGGTGAGAGCATCTCCAAGTCTGATCTGCAGACCATTAACTTGAATGGAGGGGCTCTTTAATTAATTGTAAATGGGCAATATACTTCAGAAAGTCAAGTTTTTTTGTCAAACTCAAAGAGTAGCTGTCAAAAACCATGTACTTTCGTAAACTGGCGTAATCCACTTCAAATGCTTTGTGCTTTTATTATAAGCCCAAATAGCAGTGATTTTTTATTTTTCAGACTACTCAGGACAAAACTTATTTGTCTTAGTTCATCAGACAACCACCTTCCAGTATGGCCTCAGGGACACTCAACCCTCCATCGTCCCCACCTCCCATAAGCCCAGCTCACCTAAAGACATCAGGATTTTTAAGGAGTAGAAACCCATAGCTGAGAGTGGCACTGGAGGTCTCTGTGCCAGCAATGAACAGTGAGAGCACTGTGTTAAGGAGATTTTTCTGGTGAAACTCACTCTCAGGATCTGAGTGCTCCTAGAGACAGTGATGGATGCTTCTTAATGTCTCGCCTTGCAAAGATTTCACTTTTTAGAGTCTTCTTCCCTCTCTACCAGCACCACATTCCTCTGTGCCCATCATTCTTTTTCCTGATCTGTTTTTCTCTAGCCAAGGCCAATAAGATACTAAAAGGGTGAGCTCTGGAGCCAAAGCTCTGGATTTAAAACACAGGTCCTACTGTGTGCCTTTATGCAAGAAATAAAAATTCTATGTGCTTAGTTTATCAGGTGGGTTGTCATGATATAATGTATAATAAGCTCAATGGGCTTCCCTAGTAGCTCAGATGGCAAAAAATCTGCCTGCAATGCAGGAGACCCAGGTTTGATCCCTGGGTCAGGAAGATCCTCTGGAGAAGGAAGTGGCAACCACTCCAGTATTCTTGCCTGGAGAATTCCAATCTGAGGAGCCTGGCAGGTTACAGTCCATGGGCTCACAAAGAGTTGGACACAACTGAACGACTAACACTTTTACTTTTCAAGCTCAATGAATGTAGAGTTTAAATTGTTGAGATTGTTGTTCTCCTGTTGTTGTTTTTCTGTCTTTGGATGTCATTGCACTCCTGTTTGGCCCTTGCAGCTGACATTCCAGAGATGCGAATGAAGACATTTAACAACTGCCAAGCTTCCCTGGTAGCTCAGCTGGTAAAGAATCTGCCTGCAATGCAGGAGACCCCACTTGGATTCCTGGGTAGGGAAGATTCCCTGGAGAAGGGATAGGTTCCCCACTCCAGTATTCTTGGGCTTTCATGGTGGCTCAGTCAGTAAAGAATCTGCCTGCAATGCTGGAGACCTGGGTTGGGAAGATTCCCGCTGGAGGAGGGCATGGCAACCCACCCCAGTATTCTTGCCTGGAGAAGCCCCATGGACAGAGGACCCTGGTGGGCTGCAGTCCATGGGGTCACAAAGGGTTGGATACCACTGAGCCACTAAACACAGCACAGCACACGGCACATGCCAGACCAAGCAGAACAGCCACTGGTCTCTATCAATCTGCATATACGTGGAGCCTGACCAATCAGAACAGACTTGACTCTGTCAGAACTGGGGAAGGAGTGAGCTGTGTCTCAGAGAGAGCTTACTGGACACATGTTAACTGCTTAATTACCAGCTCTTTAAAGGCTGCTGGGAGGAAGGCTTGGGGAGGCATAGGAAAAAATGGTGGGAGATTATGGACCTTGGCTTTCTTGCTAATCCTTAGGGAAATATTTCAACATTTAAAAAACATGTAATCACATCCAAAGATATTAGTTCAATGTCAGTACAGTTTCCATCACTCCGTTTCCCATCCCCAATGCCCATCTGGGGCAGGTCTTGTTTTGTCCATGCAAAGCAGGATGGAATCCTTGAAGTCCTTAGGGCCACTGGGATCCAGCATCTTCTGGTGCCTCTCCCTGTTCTCAGTGATAAAATATTTCACCTCTTGAATCATGCTGTACAAGCATGTGTGTGTGCCAGGAAAGTGCTTTAAAATGCCCGGGGAGATTTCCAACACCTACAGGGTGCAGACAAGGTCCCAGAACCCATTATACTCGCTGGACTGGTTCTGTGAGTGTTGATATTCTGAGCTGCACATGTAGCAACAACAACAAAGGCTACTATTTACCCTGCAGACTTGGAAGGTGTGCCTCCCACCTGAGCATACTCACTCACACACATACACTGACACTCACACACACATTCATACACACACACAGTGCTACATGGACCTCTGCATCCAGCCCCAGTCACTGTCTCATCTGCTGAGGTTTCTTCTCTCGAAGCCCATCCTTGTCCAAGGCCTGATTCTGACACCCAGACTGACGGATGGCTTCACCTGGGAGGGGTCAGGGCTTGGAGTGTGCACATAAAACTGATCTCTCAATGCCTTCTGCCTTTGGTGATCAGGACAGAAAGCATCTGACCTCTTCCCAGGGTCTACCCACCCTGATTCCTGGCCCACCGTGGAATCTTTAGCCTCACCTAGCTATGGAAGGAGCTGATAATGACAGAGCCTTCATTCATTAAATGTAGGAGCTGTAATAATTGAGGGGCCTGGTAATTAAAGTGCTTGCCAAAGACAATGGAGGAGATGATGTTCGCAGGGATGGAGTTCAAGAAGAAGTGGGGATCCAGGTAGGTCCCTGAGGAGAAGAGGTCTGTCATGGGGGTGCCCTGTATTGTCCTTCCAGGAGACTGACCTGACTGGTGCCAGCCTAGCTTGTTTGATGGTTTTCCTCTTTTTTTCTTTGCTTTCATTGTTCCTCTCTGTCTCCTATTTTTCTTTCTGGGAATGTCCACATCTGTGTCTCTTGTAGTTTTTCTTGCTCTCTGTCTTGGGCCGACTTTCTCTGGTCTTATCTTTGACTCTTTATTTCAGGCTCACCCCTTCTTCTCCGTTCTCTCTCCAACTCCCCATCTACCCTTGACCTCACTGACACTCCATGTTCTTCTGACTCTGTATCTCTCTTTACCTTTATCTTTGTATGGCTTTTTCTTGCAGTTTCTGCTCCCAGATTCATTTTGCCAGTGTCCTCAGTATCTCTGTCTTTTGTTTTCTCTCTGTCTCTGGTCTCTTGTGCTTCTGGCTGCTTTCTCTGCCTGTTTCTCTCTCTGTCTCTGCTAGTCTCACTTTGTCTCTCTCTCTACCATTTTCTGTTTTTCTGTCTATGTCTCCTTCTCTCTATTCCTGAACCTGTCTCCGCATTTCTCTCTTCTTCTTTCTGTCCCCATCTCACCCCCACCTCCACCCAGCCCGCACTCACCCTGGGATTTCCGAAGCTCCTCCACCAGACACCGAGACTCCTCCTTGATTCATTCCTCAATACTGTGCTTCCCCATCCCAAAGTCCTTCATGGTGGTTACAGAGAATCACTGTAGAACCTTCCAAGACTTTCCATTGGCAAACCCACACCTGATGGTGGGGCATGAAAGAAAGGTTTTGAAGGCGCATGGGATGTTCCCTCCTCCCCTCCCTAATCCTCACCCTCGTCCCCCACTCACCTGATCCCTGGAAGACAGGGTCAAGGATGGTGACTTGCACTCGGCCAGAGAACGCCTTGGCCTGATCCACCAGGGCCTCCCTCATCACCTCGTACCCCTACAGGATGACAGCAGGCCGAAACCCCAGGTGAACGGTAAAGACATCCCCGTATTTCTCCTGGAGCTGTGAGGGCAGAGTCCAGGTCTCACTCTCTAACTCAAGAGACGGATCTCCACCTAACCCCTGGATCACACCTCCCAGTTAGCCTACCCTGCAGGCTGCAGCCCCATCAGGGAAGAGCAGAGACTGGAACTCTGTGGTCTCCTCCGAGCCTCACATATATTACCTGACCCCGAGTATCCTCCTCTCTTGGCTTTTCCAAGAGCCCTCCTAGCTTTGCTTTTAAGAATTACAGAGACTCCTACATCCAAGCTATAGAATCTCTCCTTCTCAACCCACACAGGACCACAGCTCAATGTCTCAAGTCTATCAGAATCTCTCTCTTCAAAGGAAACCCTCCTACACTGCTGATGTAGCCACTATGGTGCAGCCACTGTAGAGAACAGAATGGATGTTCCTCAGAAATACTAAAAATAGAGTTTCCATATGACCCCGCCATCCCACTCCTAGGCATATGTCTGGAGAAAACCATAATTCAAAAAGATACATGCAGTCCAGTGTTTACTGTGGCACTATTTACAATAGCCAGGCCATGGAAGCAATGTCCATCCATAGAGGAGTGGATAAAAAAAGTGTGGCACATATATTCAATGGACAATTACTCAGCCATAAAAGAGAATGAAGTAATGCCATTTGCACTGACACAGATGAACCTGGGATTGTCAAACTGAGTGAAGTAAGGCAGATAGAAAAGGCAAATATATGGTGTCACATATACGTGGAATCTAAAAAAAATGGTGCTAAAACACCTAGACACAGTAACTGAGTCACAGATGTAGAAAACAAACTTATGGTTACCTAGAGGGAAAGTGGGGAAGGATAAACGTGGGAGACTGGTTTGACATATACTCAGGATAATATACAAAATAGGTAACTGATATGAACTTCCTGCATAACACAGAGAAGTCTACTCAGTTCTCTGTAATGACCTATATGGGAATGGAGTCTAAAAGAGAGTGGATATATATGTGTGTGTGTGTGTGGCTGATTCACTTTGCTGCACCAGAGACCAACACGCCATTAGAAATCAACTATTCTCCAATAAAAAATTAATTAAAATTGTGAAACAGAAATTGTCACACAAAAAACATACTTACAGTAACCAAGGATAAAAGAAGGGAGGGATTACTTGGGAGATTGGGATTAACACATATACATTAATAGACATAAAATAGATAACTAATAAGAATTTACTGTACAGCACAGGGAACTCTACTCAATATTCTATAGTGACTTATATGAGAAAAGAATCTTAAAAAGAGTGTGTGTGTGTTAGTCACTGAGTCATGTCCAACTGTGATCCCATGGACTGTAGCCCACCAGGCTCCTCTGCCTGTGGGATTTTCCAGGCAAGAATATTGGAGTGGATTGCCATTCCCTTCTCCAGGGGATCTCTCAACCCAGAGATTAAACCTAGGTCTCCCACACTGCAGGCAGATTCTTTACTGTGTGAGCCATTAGGGAAGACCATAAGAAGAGTGGATATATCTACATGTATAATTGATTCACTTTGCTAGACAGCAGAAACTAACAAAACATTCTAAATCAACTATACTCCAATATAAAGTGAATTAGAGAAATGATACAGGACTTCTCTGTGGTACAGTGGGTAAGAATCCTCCTGCCACTGCAGGGGACACGGGTTTGATCCCTGGCCCGAGAGGATTCCACATGCTACAGAGTAGCTAAGTCCATGTACCACAACTACTGAAGTCCGTGTGCCTAGAGCCCGTTCTCCTCAACAAGAGAAGCCACCACAATGCGAAGCCCACACCCTCAACTAGAGAGTAGCCCCTGCTCTCTGCAACTAAAGAGAACCCACAAGCAGCCTCAAAGACTCAGCTCGACCAAAAATTTTAAAAATTTTGTTTAAAAAAGAAGGCCTTAAGAAGCAACTCTTTCACTGCACCTTCCAAAGTACTAATGATCATTATCTATCCTTACTATGACTACTTTTTGAAAACCCATTTGGCACTTGTTATTAAACTGTACAGGGAACTGTGTTAAAAGTTTTTTTTTTTTTTTTTTTTTTTAAAGAAAAGATTCTGGCACCCTAATGTTGACTGCAGCACTCTTCACAATAAGGAAGAAACAGAAGCAAAGTACATGTCCATTGACAGAGGCTTGGGTAAGAAGATATGGTGTATGTATACAGTGAAATATTACTTAGCCATAAAAAAGAACAAAATAATGCCATTTGCAGCAACGTGGATGGACCTAGATTATCAAATGAAGTGAAGTAAGAAAGAGAACAAGTGTCTTATGATGTTGTTAATATGTGGAATACAATTTTTAAAAATGATATAAATGAACTTATTTCCAAAATAGAAGAAACAGAGTCACAAATGTAGAAACAAATTTATGGTTACTGAAGAGAAAATATAAGGCAGAGAGGCAGGACAGGATAAATTAGGAGTTTGGGGTTAACATACACACCCATCTATATATTAATATAAAACAGGTAATCAACAAGGACCTCTATATAGCAGGGAACTCTACTCAATATTCTGTAATAACCTATATGGGCAAAGAATTTGAAAAGAATGAATATATGTATATGTTTAACTGAATCACTTCTCTGTACATCTGAAACTAGCACAAGAGTGTAAATCCACTATACTCCAATAAACTATTTTAATTAAAAAAAACAAAGATACTTCTTTCTTAACTCAACCCATCCTCCACTCCTTCTCGTAGGAATTCTGGTAGCTTCTCTATCCCATATCTAGGGCCAGATCATGGCTGGAAGAAGACAGCTCCCAAGGGAGTCTGGGGAACCCCATCCAAAGTTGACCTGCCTCCCTGAGCTCCCTTGCTAACTGGGAGCTCTTTCCCATTCATCCACCTCTTGCTTTCCACCCCCTGGTGCCCCTTCCATCTCACTGCCTACAATGACTTGAGTAAATCCTTGGGGTTCATTTGCAAAATGTTTCCCAGGACGGGCATAGGCCAGGGTCCAGTGGGGAGGTGGCCCCGGGAGGCAGGGCAGCCCCAGAGGAGCAGGAGGCCAGTGAAGAGAATGAGAAGCAGGATGGCAGAGAGAGCCATGGTCCATGCCTACCTTCCATCCGACGTTCCTCTAAAAATGTAGATGTCTCTGTTCTTTGTTATTTTGCCCGATGGGTGTGGAGGTTGTGCCAGGATCCTGCCTTGGCAGAACTCCTGCTAACTCTCCAGAGACAAGACAGAGCCCAAAATTTGCAGGGGTTGCAGAGGCCATGAAGTTTTATCATCTCAGCAGATCCCAAGCCAGCTCCCCACGGGCCTTTGATGGGCTGGAGTTGTGGCCTGGTGGGCGATGCCATTGAACAGAGAGCACGTCCCCCACGGAAGAGGGGTGGTGCCAGCTGAAGGAATTTGTAGGGGCTGCACTTAGGGTGGTGGCCCTGCAAGGGTGGCTCTCAGACATTTTATCTGTGAGTTGCATTGGAACATAAGAGATTAAGCTTAGCTGGCCAGCAGAAGTGGGCCTCCTGTGCCCACTGGGGACAGGGGGTGTGTCTGCGCATCTGTGGAGCATGAGGTGTAGAGGAGGAGGCGGGGTCTGATGGAAGACCTAACTCCGTGTGGTCTGGGTTTAGGGGTTCATTGCTTTTTTCATTCATCCATCAGCAAATATTGTAGATACCTGTCTCCTACCACACACTGCCTCAAGTGCTGACCGTGGAGTGTTAAACAAGACAATAGGTTTTCCCTCAAGGAACAGGCATTGAGATGAAGCAGTTCTCACCTTCTGGAATGATCTCCAGTGATCTGACAATCAATGAGTCATCTGTAAGCTGGCAGGGATCACCACCAGACCCAGGGATGTCAGGCTTCTGATGTTTATTTGCAACTTGGGGCATTGGAGGGGGGATGTCAGGGAATCCAAGACTCCTGTATAGAGCCACACAGCTCAGGGGCCGTGGGCTGAGGTCCTTCATGGGAGGAAGGGGGTGGGAGAAGCAGGAAGATAAATAAGAAGGAGGACCACTCTGCGTAACCCATGGTCTACAACATGGATGTACCTCAAAAACACCACACTAAGTGAAAGAATCCAGACACGAAAGAACACACATTGCATGATCCGTTTATATGAAATGTGCAGAATAGCAAATTCATGGAGACAGCAAGCATTTGATTTTGCCAGGGGTTGAGCACAAGGGAAAATGGGGAATGACTACTAAAGGGTACCAGGCTTTCCTCTGGGTGATGAAAATGTTTGAAACTAGATGATGGTGATGGCCAGGATTGTGAATGAACTAAGTGCCACCTTGTTACACACTTGAGATTGGTTAGTTACAAGATATGAACTTCATCTTCATTTTAAACTCTATCTCAGGGACAGAGAGGAGCTGTGTAAAGAGTTTGGGTTCAAGAGCCAGGGACCCAGAGTGTGAATCTCCCTTCTCCACTCATTAGCCAGGTCACCTCAGACCATGCTGGTCATTGCATGGCCTCTGTTTACTCATCTGTACAATGGGCATGATCATTGTACTCACTGCATAGGGCTACTGGAAGGACTCAAGTGAGCTCATGGATGCACAGATCATGGAGCCCAAGGTGTGGACAAAGGGAGGCTGTGGTTATTCTCAAGATGGGAATAGTCACTTGGGTAAGCTCTGGCCTCAGAGGCAGAAATGCCGAGAGATACTGAGGCAAGTTTTCATTCTTTGCCTCATTTATTTAGCCAAATATATATATATATATATATATATATATATATATATATACATCACTTGTGTAATTCTATTAATAGGTGAAAGGAAGACACCTCCTTGAGTTTAGAAGAGCTGCAGAAGGACGGAAAGAGGTGAGATGCAGATGCGACTTTCCCATGGAGGTGGCATCCATGGAGGGGAGGGATGCTCGCTCAGAGCACAGCCCGTCCAGAGGCAGAAAGACAGGGAGAGAGTTCAGGAGCCACTCTCTCCAAAGGTGGAGACACACGTGACCCTGGTATCCTTGATCACCTTCCCTCAGCCTCTTTGACGGGGCAGGAACTGGATCCGATAGTTTGGGGGCACGTTGCCCACTCCACTCTCCTGGGGAGTAAGGTCGATGTCCTCAGGGGCCACGGGGCTGGCCACGGAGAAGTTCTGGAGGATGGTGGTGAAGAAGAGGAATAATTCGATGCGGGCAATGCCTTCACCAAGACAGATACGCTTCCCTGTGAGGACAGAACAGAGGTTCACAATGTGGACACAAGGCACAGAATCTCGGATCACAGTGTACATTGGGAGCAGATACACATACTTTGCCTTGTCACACCCCAAAGCCCAGACACCTGTGTTCATTGCAACAAAGTTGTGTGGGATTAGCCTTTAACCTGTAGTCACGGTAGACTCTTAAGGGATTTCAAAACTCTCTGAAAGCCAGTGACAACTGTGGGGTGAATGTACCTTGCTCATTTTTCTGGGACAGAGTTTGTAAGCTTCTGTTCAATTTCCGGAGAGTTCTGTGGCTCCAGAGAATGGAAGGATGCTTGACTGTATGTGTGTGTTCATCTGCCTGCACATACAGACTGGTGCATATTTCTGACTTAATATTTTTCATGTCTGTCATACCTAATATGGGAAGAATGGTACCTATCTAGTAGGGCTCTTTTGAAGATAAAGAAGTTAGTGTTTTCTAAAATTTTTAGAAGACCTGACCAGTTCAGTTCAGTTCAGTTCAGTCGCTCAGTCGTGTCCAGCTCTTTGCAACCCATAGACTGCAGCACGCCAGGCCTCCCTGTCCATCACCAAGTCCCGGAGTTTACCCAAACTCATGTCCATCGAGTCAGTGATGCAATCCAACCATCTCATCTTCTGTCATCCCCTTCTCCTCCCACCTTCAATCTTTCCCAGCATCAGGGTCTTTTCATATTAGTCAGTTCTTCTCATCATGTGGCCAAAGTATTGGAACTTCAGCTTCAGCATCACTCCTTCCAATGAATATTCAGGACTGATCTCCTTTAGGATGGACTGTTACTAAAGGCAAATGTAGTGAGTACCTGTGTTGGTTTCTGGGTGTGTGTAGTGGGGAGTTTGTATGCCAGGTGTGTCTCTGGCCCTATGTATATTTACATGTCTCTGTGTTTTCTCCTTATCTCAGCCTGGGAGCCATGGGCTCCAGGAGTTCTAAAAAAAAAAAAAAGTATGTAACATTGTGTGCAGGACTGATGGTCATGGGATGTGAGTGGACAGCTTCCACGAGATTCTCAGAGGGATATGGATCCCCCCCACCACAGTTCTAAACCATGAACTTGGAGGGAAGTGAGAACGGAAGGAGCCAGAAGAAAGGCTGAGACCCTGACAGCCTCTCTCTTTCTAAAAAAATTTAATTTGATTTGATTTTTTTTGGCTGCACCGAGTGGCCTTTGAGAACCTCAGTTCCCTGACCAATGATCAAACCTTTAGTCCCTGCTGTGGAAGCCCAGAGTCAACCCCTGGATGACCAAGGAATTCCCCCTCAAGTCTTCCAAGTGGTTAGACTTTATGCCCATTGGAGGTAACTGGAGAAGGGTCTACATCTTCTAGGCTCATTTAGAAGTTAAGACACAGGAGCATAACAATACTCAGAGTGGTGCTCCCAGCTGATTCTTCTCCTGTAACTGGTTCTGCAACAACGCTCTTCCAAGAACAGTCTGACTCCTGCTCCCTCCAACCCACTCCTTCCCATTACTCAGGCTCTGCAACTGGACACCCTCTGGCTCTTTCTCTCTGCCCATGGCCGTCTGCCTCAGTCTTTTTCTCTGTCTATACCTTCTGCCAGGCACTGTATTTTTCTTTTTCTCTTCCCTGTTCCACCTTCTTGAATCTTATGTAACTCCCTTTCTCTGTCTATTTGAGTCTGATTCTCCCTTCAGTGCCCTTGGTTTTTTCAGTCTCCCTGCACAATCTCTCCTTTCCTCTCCTTCAGTGTTTCTTCCTCGCTGCTTATGTCACTCTCTTTTCCTCTCTCTGTCTTACTCTTTCTCAGCCTCTTCTTTCTCCACCTCCCTCTATTACCTCATATTCACTCTAAGTCTCTTTCTAGTGTTATCTCTCCTGTCTTTCTCTGTCTCTCTCTCTCTCTGTTTCTCACTCACTCTATCTTTATCTGTCTGTCTGTCTCTGTTTTTGTTTGCCACATCTCTGCCTCTCTTAAAACTTAGGACAAGACTGTTTAATGGAGAAACTGACCCTCACCCACCGCCCAGACCCCACAGGTCCCCTGGCTCTCACTGAAGAAGAACTAAGGAGGGAGGGGCCACCCCTGCTGATCCAGTGGACAAGACTCCAAGCTCCCAATGCAGGGTAACTAGTTCGATCCCTGGTCGGGGAACTAGTAATAAGATTCCCACATACTGCAATCGAGCCTGTGCAGCAACTACTGAGTCCACATGCTCTAGAGCCCCTGCAACACAACACCCAGCGCAGCCAAAAATTTAGAAAGAAATGAGAGAGGAAGCCATTGCACTGGGCAGAGCTAGAGGCCCTGAGTCACTGGAGTCACCGGTGCGATTCAAAACTAGGGACTTGATGCTGGGGTCCACCTTCCTCCCCAAGGAGGAGAACCTGGGCATTGGGATTTCCTCTGGTTGGGGTCAAAGAGCAGAGAATAGGGAGAGAGTGAAATCAAAGCAGGTCAAGACCCTCCCTGGCTCCCTAGTTCCAGCAGAACAAATTCAGACTTCCAGTCTTCAAGGCCCCACCCAGCTGAGCTCTTCACCCTTCTTGTTCAGTTGCTAAGTCGTGTCCAGCTCTTTGCGACCCTACAGACTGCAGCATGCCAGGCTTCCCTATCCTTTACCATCACTGAGAGTTTGCTCAAACTCATGTCCATTGAGTCAGTGATACTATCCAACCATCTCATCCTCTGTCGCCCTCCTCTCCTCCTGCCCTCAGTCTTTCCCAACATCGGGGTCTTTTCAAATAAGTCAGTTCTTCTCATCAGGTGGCCAAAGTATTGGAGCTTCAGCTTCAGCATCAGCCCTTCCAATGAATATTCAGGGTTGATTTCCTTTAGGATTGACTGGTTTGATCTACTTGCAGTCCAAGGGACTCTCAAGAGTCTTCTCTAGCATCAGAATTCAAAAACATCCATTCTTCAGTGTTCAGCCTTCTTTATGGTCCATCTCTCACATCCATACATGACTAATGAAAAACTATAGCTTTGACTATATGGATCTTTGTCTGCAAAGTGATGTCTCTTATTTTTAATACACCATCTAGGTTTGTCATGGCTTTTCTTCCAAGGAGCAAGCATCTTTTAATTTCATGGCTGCAATCATCATCTGCAGTGATTTTGGAGCCCAAGAAAATGAAATCTACCAGTTTCCACTTTCTCTCCATCTATTTGCCATGAAGTGATAGGACTGGATGCCATGATCTTCATATTTTAAATGTTCTTTCACCCTCATCAAGTGGCTCTTTAGTTCCTCTTCACTTATCTCTTCTTTGCCCTTCTCTTCTGTAACCCACATCCCAGTCTTCCTGAGTTCTTTTTCAGATGAGCCATGCCATCTCCACCTTCAGGCTCTGCCCTTGCTTCTCCCTCTGAGAGAACATGCCTTCCAGTGGCTGGTTGATACTCCCGCATGATGTCATAGCTTAGAAGACACTGTTTAGGGTAAGCTTTTCCTCACAGACCCACCAGGAGTAGTCAGTATTCCCTATTTGATGTTCCCCAAACCCCCATTACAGCAGTTATCATAATTACGATTCGTTACATGAATAAGAGTTGACCTCTGAGCACTTACTTTAGTCAAGGAGTTCTAAGCCCACTGCAACATTTATTCATTTAATTATAGATTTTTCTGTAACCTTATGACCCATGCTTATCTCCTTTGTTGGACTGTAAACTTCCTGGGGCAGGAACTGTGTCTCTTCATGACTTGTCTGATGCGTTATCTTCAACCTCTGATGAAATGTTCCTTTCATAGTGGTGCTCAACAGATTTGATGCCTGTGTGTAGAGAGGTGTAATTGTGTCCCTTACAGAGCTGTGCCTTTGGGATGTGATCTTGGTTCTCAAGCCCCCTCTAGTGTTGGTGTGAAGATGAGATGAGTTAATACAGGTAAAGCAACTGGCACAAAGAAACTGCTCAATGAACAAAGACCTCTCTTGGATTGTCTTCAAGAGGTCACGGCACCTGCAGTCTGGAATGCAGGCCCAGCTTACCTATGGAGAAGGGCATAAAAGCATCATTTTTCTTCACTACCCCGTTGGCATCCAGAAAGTGGTCAGGGTTGAAGTCATCTGGTTTCTCAAAGTAACACGATTCATGGAGAGCAGAGCTCAGGACGGGATAGACTTCTGTGCCCTGAGGGAGGGTCACAAGATTGAAAGATATCGCCATTTCCTCCCCAACCCACCCCTACACATAATGAACCAAGGGTGAGTGATAAAACCAAAAAGAGGTCAATGTTGGCAGATGAAGGAGAACCCAGGAGACCCACACAAGGTAGAGATGGGAGCCCAGTGAGGTGTTATACCTTGGGAAGTATGTACCCTCGGAAATGAGTGTCTTTAGTGACCATGTGGGGCACACCAATGGGGATGAGGTCCGCAAATCTCTGAATCTCATGGATGACTGCGTCCGTGTATGGCATTTGGGCTCTGTCATCCAGGGCTGGAGGGCGATATGAGCCAATCACCTGGTCAATCTCCTTTTGGATTCTCTCTGCACAGAAGAATGGGACCAGTGAACCTCATTTATATTCCTATGTTGGAACACAGTTCAATGTTCTATGAACATTGGTCTGTTCATTTCCAGGCCAATGAGCCCAGAAAACATATAGGAAATGGTTAGGTCATTGACACCCCTCTGAGTAACCAGCCTGGGGTGGGAGGAGCAATGGGAAAACTACAAGAATTTTCACTCTTTAATATCTAATGAATATTATGGATTTTCTCCCAACATACACAAGCAAACACACACACGTGAACCCCAGTTTTGCTCAGAATTTCAGACTAAAAACCCAAAGCTATGAACCTATCAAAGTTCCTCCTCTAAGATGAGTAGAAAATGAACTAATATTTATTGTGTGTATATTATAGATGAGGCACTGTGCTAGGTCCTCAGGAATATAATTGTAAAACACATCAGTGGATTAACCCATGAACAACTGGATAAATAAATAAATACATCAAGCAGTAGATCAATTCATGAATGGAAAGACTGGTAAATGGAAGAATGCTAATGAATGGATGTATTATTAACTTATCAAAGATTAATTTATTACTAAATGATCCATAGACAAATAAATAAATGAACTTGATGAACCAATAACTCATATGAGTGGCTGGATGGCTAAATTTATGGAAGAACATTGTGAATGAATACATTTAAAGGAACAGGTAAACAGAGGAATAAGTGGGTGGTTGGATGGACTGAATGATAGATGTATAAATCAAGGTGAATAAATGAGTGAATTATTAAATAAATAAATGAAAAGATAGATGGATGAAGGATGAAGTGAAAAACAAGCGATGGAAGGATTAAGGTAGGTAACCTAGTTTTAGAAAAACAGATGGATGGATGAATGAATGAAGGAACAGATGAATCAGTGACAAACAGTTCATTCAATGAATTGCTATTTCAAATGATCAACAGATGAATCAGCTTGTCCAAATAAAGCATGGATATATATATCCTAGATGAGTCATAGATGAAAGAATCTGAGTGCACAGGTTGATTGATGAGTTGAAAGGACAGATGGATAAATGATGGGTCAATCTTTAAATGATAGGAAAAACAGTGAGAAAACAGATTGACAGATTTTTTTTTTTTTTTTTTTTGGTGATGCTGCACTACTTGCCAAATCTTAGTTTCCTGACCGGGGATTGAACCCAGGGCCATGGTAGTGAAAGCACTGAGTCCTAACCACTGGACCTCCAGGGAACTCCCCAAATTGACAGATTCTTCATTAATCCTTCTACCAACAGGGCTGGCTTAGTTGGGTAGATCATTCAAGACCTGCACTGCTCGGGGGACTTCCCTGGTGGTCCAGTGGTTAAGACTGCACACTGCCACAGCATGAGGTGCAAATTCCATCCCTGGTCAGGGGCCAAGTGAAAAACAAAAACCAAAACAACCCTCAGGGCTCCTGGTATAAGAGGGGGATGCTGCCTCTCTCATTCACCAAAGACCTCTAGCCCCATTTCTGTACCTGCAAAGGGGTCAGAACCCCCTCCCCAGTGTCTGCCCCCAGCTCACCCACCTGTGATGTGGGGGTATTTGAGCATGAGCAGGAACCCATAGCGGAGCGTGGTGCTGGTTGTCTCCGTGCCAGCAAAGAAGAGAGACAGAACAGACATGATGAGGTTCTGATGATCGAACTGGCTTTGGGGGTTGGACTTATCCTGAAACCAGATGGGTGGGGTTCACATCAGGGGAGGCCGGGGGCCCTGCTGTCCACCCCTCTTCTCTCCGGGTCCCTCCACCTGGTTCTGGGTCTCACACCGTCTGGCCCTTCCCCCTTTCCTCTATGCTCTGTGTGTCCCACCATCTCTCTATCTCGGTCTCAATCACTCTTTGCTCTGTCTTGCTCTGTTTCAATCATCTTGCATCTCTTTGGTGTGTTTGTCCCCCTTCCTCTCCCAGTCTCTTTCTGCCTCTGTGACTTTTTCACCAGCTGCTGTAGTTTTCCCCCTTGTCCTGTATTTCCCGTACCTCTGTCTCCTCACTACCATCTCCCCGCTCTTTCCTCTCTCCCTCTGCTCCCTTCCGAATCTCCCCTTCCCTCTCCCTCCCGCCACTGCTCTACTCCTTTCCCGTCCCTTCTCACTCTGCATCTTTTGTTCTCCTCCCTTGCACCCCCATTGCCTCTCCCAAATCCCACTTTTTCCATGCGGAGCAGGTAGCAGTCAATGAAATCCCGGGGGGCGTTGGGGTCGAGGGTCTCACGGTGCTGCTCCACACTGCGGCCAATGAAGACGTTGATTTCCTGCAGGTTTTTGTAGATTTGCCTGTGTGAGCCAGGAAAGTACTTCAAGAAGCTGGAGTAGAGCTCGAACAGCTGCGGGAGAGAAAGGGCTGTGAGGCCCTTGCCGGGTTGAGCTAGCCAGTCACAGGGAGGGACAGCCCTTCTGGCCCCCAGTACCTTCACAAGGATCTCTGTTTTCCTGTCTCTCTCTCCATCTCTCTCTGCCTCTCTGGGGTATCTTGGTCTCCCTGTCTCTGTCTCTCTCTCCACCTCTCAGCCTCTGTCTCCCTCTGGCTCTTACTCTGTATCTGAGCCCCTCACTCACTGCTTCTGTGTCTCCTTTGTGTAAGAGATCACATTTTTCTCTTTCTGCATCCTTCCCCCTCTCCTTGTGTCTTCTTGTTAGTCTCTCGCCCACCTGTCTCTCTCTCCTTTCCACCTCTCCTCATCTCCATGGGTCTCCTGCTCATCCACCCTCTGGCCTGTCCCTGCCTACCCCAGCCATTTTATCTGTTCTGCTCAAACCTCTCTCTGTCTCTTTCCACCTGTTGCATCATCCTTGCTGTGTCAGGCGTTGATATCATGATGCTTACACAGAATGAAGCTGCTGACTATTTGGGAGCATATGTCTATTGCTTTGCCTAATGAGAAATGTAACATCTAACTTGTTGCCAACAATTGCAAAAAATGCAGGATAGTATAAATTATAATGTGGAATTCCTCCTTCACCTATCCTTCTAGAGATAACATGGTTAACTGTTCGGCAGATCTCCTTTCAGACTTTTCCCCTCTCTGTGGTTCTCTGTGAGAGGAGAAAATTGAAACCCCATGTTGGACTTGTGCAAGTACTCATCTGAAGCTCCTTCCAGATTTTCCAGGCCTGACTCTCCACTAGGAGGTCATGGGAATTTGTATTTTTGATATTCGTTCCTGTGACTCTGACCTGCACTTTTGGTTGAGAACAACAGCCAGGCAGACTTTTCTGAAGTTTCACTTTTTAACTTAACATACAATAGGGGTGGGGCTTCCCTGGTGGCCCAGAAGGTAAAGAATCTGCCTACAATCTGTCTGGGTTAGATCCCTGGGTCGGGAAGATCCCCTGGAGGAGGAAATGCAACCCCTTCCAGCATTCATGCCTGGAGAACTGCACGGACAGAGGAGCCTGGCAGGCTACAGTCCTTGCGATCACAGAGTCAGACACGACTGAGGTACTAACACTTTCACTTTTCACAATAGGGGTATTTCTAGGTTAATTGGGAAAGACAAACTTTATCATTTTGTTTTAAAAGAGGAGCATGTTCATGTGTGTGTCTTTGATTCCTCTTTCTGTTTCTCCCTCCTCCATTACTCCCTTTTCTTCCTCTTACTCTCTCAGTTCTTGTCTCACCATCTCTCCCTTCCCCCAGGTCTCTGTGTCCCTGTCTCTCTCTCTCTCTCTATGTGTTGTCTTTGCCCCTCTTCTGGCTGGAAGCTGCATTTCCGGTTCACAAAAGCAAATCACCCCTCTCCCCTGCCTGGATGTCCACTCGAGCTCTGCCCTCTCAGACCTGGCTGGACAGGGAGCTGATGAGCACGAAAGATTGGAATAACAACTCCAGCAGCCTCAGGAACTCAGGATCTCTGTAGTCAAAGCGTTTTCCAAAGACAATGGAGCAGATGATGTTGGCGGTGATGCAGTGGAAGTAGAAGACGGGATCCTGGAGGGCTCCTAGAGGGAAAGGAGTGGGTGACAGGGCACAGACTCAAATGCCTGGGGAGCTGTCTCTGTGTGACTCTCCTCTGTCACTCAGTCACAATGAATAAAGGGAAAAAAAAAAAAAACCACACACACATCATAACAGCCAACACTCGCTAGCCTGGAAGTTGTGCCAGGCCCTATTCTAAGCACTTCACATATTATTGTATTAAATTCTCATCTCAGTCCTGTGAAGAAGGTGCAGAGCAGGTGTTCAATCAATTGCATGTGCCATTTACAAAGCTCTGTTCTCCTGGTTCCTTAACTGTCCACCCTGCGCCCCACCCCCTGCCATCTTTTTTGTCCACCTCTAGAGTTCTCTGGTCTTTTAGGAACTGTTCTGCACTTGATTGTTGATGTTTAGATGTGCCAAGCTCACCCCAGTCAGAGGGAGGGTGGGCTGTGCACCCAGGAGTGTCAGGTCAGTGCAGTCTCTCTCCCTGGGTCTCGCCTGGCCATCATCTCTTGTTCCCTTGCACACCCTTTCCTGAGCCTGTCTGTCTCTCTCTAACCTTCGTGCCTCAGTTTCTCTCTGCCGTTGCTCCTTCCTGCCTCTCTGAGTCTCTTCTCTTTTTGGCTCAGTCCCTCCATCTCTCTCTTTCTTCCTCTCTGTGTCTCCATCCGAATCCCTCTGTCTCCTCTGGTCTCCCTTCTGAGTCCCTTCGTCCTTATACCTCTATAGCTCCCTGTGGCTCTGCCTCTTCTTCCCAAACTCTCCATTTATGTCTCAAAATCTCTTAAGAAAGCATCTTGTCACCTCTATGTCTCAGACACACGTTTCTGAGGAATCCTAAACCCACCGGAAGTGCCCACCTGACTTCCTAAGAGCAGAAAACCCTGACTGCCCCCCTTGCTCACTGCCAGTTGTTCACCCAAAGAAAGGAAAACACAGTTTGTCCTTTTAAGAAAAAAAAATCTGTAGTTTTCTCTTTTTCTCTCTTTACTGTCTTTTTACTGAAGTCACATTTTGGCCCTTGACAGATACAATCAGACCATGAACTGGTTCCCTTGAACACAGGCAATTAACGTGCTATTTACTGTCTGAGTCATCTTCGAGTTCCTCTTGACACTACACTTCTGTATCTCTCCTGCCCCTGCATTTCTCACCTACCCACCTCTGCCCCTTCTCTCTGCCCCTCTCTCTGTCCCTGCTCCTCTGACGGTCTCCCAAGCTCTGTCTCCTCTCTGTCTCTACATCTCTCTCTCTGCCCAACTATACCCTCTCTCTTTGGGCTACAGTCCTCTCGCAGCTTCCCGTGTTTCTCTCCTGCCCACCCCCGCCCCAGGGCTCACCCTGGGATTTCCGAAGCTCCTCCACCAGACACTGAGCCTCGTCCTGAATCCGCTCCTCCACGCTCCGCTTTCCCATCCCGAAGTCCCTCATGGTGGCCAGAGAGAATCGCCGAAGGGCCTTCCAACGTTCCCCATTGGCAAAGACAACACCTGGGGTTTAGGAGAGGCTTGGGTTGCAGAGGAATTTTCAAGGAGACTCTGGGTCCCGCTCCACCCTTTCCCTTCCCTTCCCAGCCTCATGCACCCCAATCCCCATCCTCCATCCCCTGTCCCTTCCCAGTGGCCCTGAGGTCCTTACCATATCCCTGGAAAATTGGGTCAACAACGGCGATCTTCGCTCGGCCAGAGAAGACCTCGGCCTGGTCCACCAGGGCCTCCCGAATGGCCTCTGTCCCACATATTATGACCACTGGCCTTGGCCCCAGGTACACCGTGAAGACATCCCCATATTTCTGTTGGAACTGCCAAGCACACCCACAGCCAGTGTTGCTATTAGTCAGTATGCACCTCTGTCGCCATCTCCAGTTTTAAACCAGTAAAACACTTGTGTGTGTGTGTGTGTTAGTCAGTTGTTTCTGACTCTTTGTGACCCCATAGACTGTAGCTCACCAGACTTCTCTATCCATGGAATTCTCCAGGCAAGAATACTGGAATGGGTTGCCATGCCCTTCTCCAGGGGATCTTCCCAACCCAGGGATCAAACCTGGGTCTCCTGTATTGCAAGCAAACTCTTTACCATCTGAGCCACCAAGGAAGCCCTAAAACACTTATATATAGATTGGTAATTAAACACTTGCATATAGATTAATAACTAGCCACTGCCCCAAGACCTTACACCCTAGTCTGCCTTTTTGCTTCCCAGAACCCAGCGATTAAAAGATTAACCCATGATCCAGCCCAGTCCACAGTGTTCGGCTTGGTTGGTGTCTTAAGCAGCGTGTGTGTGCTAAGTCACTTCAGTTGTGTCCAACTCTTTACGATCCTATGGACCATAGTCCGCCAGACTCCTCTATCCATAGGATTCTTGAGGCAAGAATACTGGGGTGGGTTCCATGCTCTCCTCCAGGGGATCTTTCTGACCCAGGGATCGAACCAACGTCTCTTACATCTCCTGCATTGACAAGTGGGTTCTTTACCACTAGCACCACCTGGAAAGCCCCCTAAGAAGCACAGATGGTTAAATATTCCTATTTAATTTCACCCAAGCCCAGGTGGAGAAGGCAATGGCACCCCACTCCAGTACTCTTGCCTGGAAAATCCCATGGACGGAGGAGCCTGGTGGGCTGCAGTCCATGGGGTCGCTGAGAGTTGGACAGGACTGAGCAACTTCTCTTTCACTTTTCACTTTCATGCATTGGAGAAGGAAATGGCAACCCACTCCAGTGTTCTTGCCTGGAGAATCCCAGGGACGGGGGAGCCTGGTGGGCCGCCGTCCATGGGGTCGCACAGAGTCGGACACGACTGAAGCGACTTAGCAGCAGCAGGTGATATTAGTTGAATCTGGTGAGATCTCCCTGGCATCTCAACTAAAGAATCATCCTTCTTGGAACTTCCCTGGTGGTCCACTGGCTACGACTCCGAGCTCCCAATGCAGGGGCCCACGTTCAATCCCTGCTCAGGGAACTGGACCCCACTAAGCATTTGCATGCTGCAGTGAAAAGCAGCTAAGACCTAGCACAAGCAAAATAAATTAAATATTTTTTAAAAAACCATCCTTCTTGTGACCCACCTTCAGCCCCCATCTGCCTCCTGGCAATTTGCCCAGAGAACCACCCAACCACTTGGGAGGCATGAAGGTAAAGTGATGGCCTTCTGGGGGTTATCATGAAATTTGAAAAAGTCATAACATCAAGTCTTGCCACTGGGCCAACAGCTCAACAGTATTTGTTGAAGCTGGAGGCATGTATGCTGAGTAACTCAGCCACTTCATTCCCAGAAACACACTCAACTAAAATGCATACAAGTGCTCAGCAAAATAAAACACAAGGAGATTCATAGATGCCTTATAATAAAATGCTCTGCAACATAGGGAATAAACAACTAGTGATGAATTCATATCGTGGATACTATGCAACCATGAAAATGAACAAACCACTGCTGCAAGCAACAAGAATGAAACTCACAGATGCAATGTGGAGTGAAAGCAACTAGACCCAGAAGAGTTCCTATGCCATAATTGTATTTATATGAAATTCAGAAACAGATAACAGGAACTTATGGTGTCAGAATAATAGGAGGGTAGTGACTGGAAGGGGGACTGAAGAAGGTTTCTGGGCATGAGCCAAGTTCTTACGTATCTGTACGTCAACTCTATTAGTATCTTCATTTGAGAAAATTCACTGAACTGAGCACTCAGGATTTGTGTACTTTACCCTAAAGGTTAAACTTCAATTACAAATTGACTTACAGAACAAGAAAGACAAACAGCATATGATATCACTTATATGTGGAATCTAAACTATGACACAGTCAGGGAACTAAGACTCTGCATGCTGCACAACGTGGCCAAAGAAATAATAATTAAATTAAGGTAACAGTGTAAAAAAGAAAGAAAAAGTGACACAAATGAAACAAATATGACACAAATGAACATCCCTAGGAAACAGAAACAGTTGTTGTCAAGGGGGAGGCCATGTGAATGGAGTGGGAGGTGGGGCATAGCAGATGTAAGCTTTTACATATGGAATGGATAGACAATCAAGTCCTATTGTATAGCACAGGGAACTATATTCAATATCCTGAGATAAATCATAATGGAAAAGAAGATTTTTAAAAAGGAATGCATATATATGTGCAACTGAATCACTTTGCTCTACAGCAGAAATCAGCAAAACTTGGTAAATCAACGATACCGCCATTTCAAAAATTGATTTAAAAAGTTGACTTAAAATTATAAAAAGGTTAAGTGTATTGAAAACTCTCTCACAGTGATCTCTGCAAACTTCCTTTCCTGTGTTACCCACAATCCTTTCACTACACACCCCACCCTATCTTGAAACCAGAGCTGTCTGATTAAAAGGTAAATTGATTAATATCCCTAACCTGTGTCAAACCATCTAGCACTCCTACTACCCTGAAAGTAAGACCTGAAGTTTCCCCATAGTGGACAGAGCCCCCATGATGTTGCCCCATTACCCCTCTGATATCTCCACCCACACACACACAGATCCTTTGATTGCACAGATCCAGGTTCCCTGTGGCTCCCCAAACATGCTGAGCTTGCTCCTGCTTCTGAGTTTTGGAACTGATACCTGTCGCTCATTGATATCTTCCACAGGCATCTTTCAGGGTGTCTGTTCAGCAACAAGGCAAGATGGAGCCTTTCCTTCGCCACTCATTCTAAAGTAGCTTCAAGGAACTCCTGTCACTTTTAAAATATATATATTTATTTTTAATCAGAGGATAATGACTTTACAACATTATGTTGATTTCTGCCATATGTCAACATGAATCAGTCGTAGGTACACCTATGTCCCCTCCCTCTTGAACCTCCTTCCCACCTCCCGCCCCACCCCACTGCTCCAGGTTGTCACAGAGCCCTGGTTTGTAGCTCCCGCCACTCTTGAGAATATCACCTTGCTTTATTTTAATCACAGTTCTTACCAACCTAATATGTCCTTCTCTGTTTGTGTGCCCTAATGCCACACCACCAATGCCCAGAACATTTTCTGACACACAGAAGGTGCCCAGTAAGTTACCATTGAATGAATGAATAGATTGAGTATTAATGAGCACTTGCTGTATACCAAGCTCTATGCACTGTCTAGTCCTCACAACTCTCTTATGAGGCAGGCATTCTTATCATCACGACCTCATCTTGCTGAAGAGAAGCTAAGATTCAATGAGTAAGAGTTGAATCTGGAACACAAACCCTCATCTGTCTGACTCCAGAGGATTTGGAAATAAATCATGACACCTACTAACCTACGACCTC
Organism: Bos indicus; assembly: GCF_029378745.1. Lineage (NCBI taxonomy): Eukaryota > Metazoa > Chordata > Mammalia > Artiodactyla > Bovidae > Bos > Bos indicus. The sequence continues at coordinate 50,811,591 of NC_091777.1, forward strand.
TTTCTCTCCCTCCCTCCATCTGTCTCTCTCAACCTCTCTCTCTCTCTCCAAAGACGCAATGAGAATGGAGGATCATGGGGAAATTCCCTGGTGGCCCAGTGGTTGGAATTCCAAGCTCCCACTGTAGGGGGCACGAGTTCAATCCCTGGTTGGGGAATTAAGATCCCACATGCCCACATGACAGGACCCGGAAAAAAGAGGATCACGGACACACAGAGGATCCTTGCGAGGACTATAGAAGAGATTTAGGGGGTCTGGAGCTAGCAAAAATTTATGCAAAATATCTGTGAATATTTGTGGGGGAGGGGATCCATTGTGCCTTAAACTCCCAAAGGATTTAGTGATCCCCAAGTTGTCAGGAGACCCAGGAGAAGGGGTTTTGATCCCTGGGTGGGGAAGATCCCCTGGAGTAGAACATGGCAACCCACACCAGTATTCCTGCCTGGAGAATCCCATGGACAGAGCAGCCTGCCAGTCTACAGTCCATGGGGTCACAAAGAGTCGGACACAACTGAGTATGCATGTGATAACAATAAATAAAATAACAAAGTGTTAGGCACTTCCGTCTATGAAGGAGAAGAAAAGGCCTCCATGCTGGACTCGCACATCCCCTCTGTGAAGTCCCAGGGTGTAAGTACGGACCAGTGCCTTCCCTGGGCTGCCCTCACTATCTATTTCTCTAAGGTGAGGGTGACACCTCTTCTGGCCCACGAGGTGCTGTAACCGAGACCTGATGAATTCCCTCCACGATACAAATAAATCCTAGCCACATAGTTCTGAGTGAAGAAACTAAGTCCAGGTGTTTCCACAAAAGTCGTGGTGTTTACCCTTGTGATGAAAATGAAATAATACCCAATTGGGGGCTCCACGTCTGTGATAAAACACTCTCCCTTAAAATCAAAGGGTGGTCCAGTGGTTAAAAATCCAGTTTCCAATGCAGAGGACACAGTTTCGATCCCTGGTCGGGAAACTAAGATCCCACATGCCACAGAGGAACTAAACTGGAGGGCTGCAACTAGAGAGCGCTTGAGCTCTGAGCCTGCACACTCTAGAGCCCATGGGCTACAGCAAGTGAACCTGGCACACCACAACTAGAAGAAGTTTGCACACCACAACAAAGAACCAGCGGAGCTCAGCAACAACAAAAATTAAACAGATGACAAGCCCAAGACTCAGGAGTGTGGTCACTGCAGGTTTGGGGGGAGGGGACAGAGGCACCTGGGGCTGCTGGAAGTTACTGTCAAGTGTTCCCTAAGCCTAACCTGTTGGGATGTGGGCTCACAGGTGTAGATTACATGGTGCATGTGCTCGGTTGCTCGGTCACATCTGACTCCTTGCAGCCCCATGGACTGTAGCCCCTCAGGCTCCTCTGTCCATGGAATTTTCCAGGCAAGACTACTGGAGTGGGTTGCCATTTCCTACTCCAAGGGATATTCCCAACCGAGGATTCGAACCCACTGACAGGCAGATTCTTTACCACTGCACCACCTGGGAAGCCCACGGATTACATTATTAATACATGAATAGATCATCAATCAGGAAATCATGCCTAGAGAGCAGTGATACAGGACCTGGTAAACACTCCAGTGTCAGCTACTCATTGCACATTAATGTTTATGATTAGTAAGAACTTTGGACTTGGCCTCTCGTTCCATTCTCCCTCCCTCCTCCTCTTTGTCTGGCGCTGGCTGGGACTAATCTTTGTCAGCTTTTGTTGCCAGAGGAGAAACCTATTGACAGGTACTACCACCTCTTTTCTCCCTCTCTCCCAAGTCTCTGCCTTGGGAGAAGGGGACAGAGGAGCAGGGATTTCTATACCCCTGGCTCACACCCAGACACCTCTTCATGCCCGCCTACCCTCTCCAGGGACAGTGCCCACACACTTCCATATGAGCAAGGGACACCTCTGACTGCCTGATCCACCACACTTCAGCTCCACATCCCTTCCTCACCGAACTTCCCACAGCCCACCCCTGAGCCTAGAAGGGTGCCTCACATCTGCTGGTGAATGATCCCCAAGGACGGAGGCAAGGAGCCACCCTCAGATCCCACCCACCTGAGTCTCACCCTCAGGAAGGATTTGAGCAGGCCTTTTCTGTCCATCTGCAGAAGGTTCCCCAGGAAGGGCAGAGGACGGGGGCCAGGCGGGAGGCGGCCATGGGCCTTTGGGCGGCCTCTGGCCAGGAGGACCAAGAGTCCAGTGAGCAGAGCAAAGAGAAGGAGCACGCTGAGCTCCATGGCCGAAGACCGATGGTCTTCCAACCTGCTGGGCTTCTGGCTGAGCCTTTTATACTAAGCCTGCGCCAACACCCAGTTGTGTAACACCATCCATTCCCTGGTGTCCTTCGAGAGTCTGAACTCAAAAGAGAAGGAGCACACACTTCCTGCTCTGACAGTCAGCTGACCTTCTCCCCTGATACCTCTACAGCCCTTCCCTAGATACTGGCAGAGACACCATGGTAGCAATAACAAGGTCCGCATAAGCCTGTTTACTTTGTGGGTATGGAGAGAACTCGTTGTCTCCTTGCTTTAGCTGTGTTAGTGGGTTTGTGTTTACATACTTTGGTACATACCTGCTTGCGTGATTCTTACACATGAAAGAGGGTTTGTATTTATGTGAACATGCCCATGTGTGTTTCTGTACATGAGTGTGAGTGTGCTTACTCATGTGTCTCTGCACGTGTGTGGACTTGTATGTATTTGTGTGGTGTCTCACACCTGAAGGTGTGTCTGTGTTTTCATGGTGGTAGTGGTGGGGTGGGTCCATGTGTGTGAGTCTGTGTGTATGTGTGTGTGTGTGTCCGCATCAGACAGTCCCTGTCACTACAGGGCTTGCAGACACTCAGCCTTTACCTCTCCAGCCCCGCTTCCTTCACCCTCCCTTCTGTGAGAGCCGTAGATGGGAGAGGCAGGAGAGGAAAAACAATAGGGGGTGAGAGACAGTTCTGGAGTCTTCAGATCTCTGATTGCCCTGAGTTTTCTCCCTGCCTCCTGCTCTGTCTTCACAGTTGCAGAACTTTTTTCTGTCCCTCGATGATAGTCTATATGTGTGTGTGTGTGTCTCTCTCCTGCTATCTCTCTCTGTCTCTGTGTCTCTGTTTCATTCCTTAAACTCTGAGCTCCAGGAGCACAGAGACTGCGTGCAGTTTGATCAATGCCCACTGAGCTTGCCTGTCTCCAGAATTCCCCTGAGCTTTTGGTAGGCTCCATTCGTATTTACCAAATATGCTAATGATTGTGTCTGTGTCCACTTGTCGTGGCCTGGGTCTGGGTTTCCACCTCTCTCTGTCTCTCCTCTTTCGACGGAGGGTGGCAGTCTCTTTCTTGCAATGTTAGGCAAACTTCTTGAGGAACCAAAACTCTGATCCCAGCAGTTGAGTCAGACTCCTCCAACCCAGTGTCCCTTGATCTCTTGAAGAGATGGGACCTGTACTTTCCTGACCTTGGAGAGAGGCCACCATGAACTTTCCTCAACCCAGGTCCTGGGTTCTGCTGTGCTGTGTGAACTGGCAGTGAACTTGGGTCCTTATTCCAGGCCTAGGAATCACTGATGGGGAGACACGAAATGCTTTACATAGAGGAAATCACCTGATCCTCACTCCGTTAATGCAGTGAATCACAGAGAGGTTAAGATCTTGCCCAAAGTCACACAGCCATCCTGTGGTAGCCTCAGGAGTCAAACCCAGACAGTCTAGCTCCAGAGTCTGTTCTTCCAACCATTTGACTAGGCTGCCTTTCTGAGACAGAGGCAGAGATGCAGAGCAAGATAACAGACAGAGAGAAGCAGAAGGAAAAAGAAACAGAAAGGGTGAGAGGCAGAAGAGGGCAGTACGTTCTAAGGGAAAGAGTTCTCTGGGTAAGTAAGCAAGGGAAAAGCTTGTTTAAACAAACTGCTTTCTTTCCTACAGGACTTCTCAGAGCCCTTAGATTGCTAACATGAGCTGTCAATAACTCATCAAGAGGGGAGGGGACTTGACAGGAGCTCCCAGTCTATTTGGAGGACACATCACAATCTCTTGGGCAAGTGTTTGCTCATCAGGGAAATGTGGATACCTAGCCTATAGGATATTTATGATAATGAAAATGAGACCCAATGTGCAGGGGGCCTGGCCCATAGTAAGTGTTCTATGAATGCACTGTAGCCACAGCGAGAGACACAGAGACTGATGAGACCAAGACTGAGGAAGGTAGAGAGACAGACCCAGAAAGAGAGACTTGAGACATGACTGAGAGAGACACCCAAGACAAGGCTATGGTGAGACCTCAAAGGACACAGCAAACATTTACTCACTCACTCAGTAAGCCATTATTGGGTACCTACTGTGTGCCAGGCCCTGTTTTAGGCACTGGGGACACAGCAGTGAACAAAACATGGATATCTTCGCTCTCACAGAGCTTACATTCTAGCAGGAGGATCAGATAACAATAAAATGGTGATACAGTCAGTAAATTCACATAGTGACAGGTAATACACAGGCATCAAGCCTTGGGCTGTCCTTCCTGGTTGTCTTATCACCTGTGCGCATTCTGTTTGATCAGCATCCACCTCCACTGGGTAGATTATCTACACTGGGTAGATAATCACCCTGGGAGTGTGACAAGTTTTATTGTCAGGAAAGAGGCACACAGGTGGAAATGCTTATACCTGAGATTGTGAAACAACAGGTGTGGCCAAGAGGCAGGCACAGAGATAATGAGACATGATGAGGGAAACACAGAAGCCCAGAGACAGAAGGACAGACAGACAGACATGAACATGGGAGAAATGAAGGCACTTGTTGCTGTAGCTGTTTAGCTCCTGAGTCATGTCCACCTCCTTGCGACCCCATAGGCTCTAGCCCTCCAGAGTTCTCTGTCCATGGGATTCTCCAGGTAAGAACACTGGAGTGGGTTGCCATCCCCTTCTCCAGGGGATCTTCCCGGCAAAGGGATCAAACCCATGTCTCCCGCATTGGCAGGCGGGTTCTTTACCACAGAGCCGCCAGGGAAGCCCTAAATGAAGGCACACTAAGAGACAGCAAAGGACAGACGTGTATCCTGAGAGAACTGGTGAGAAGCTGAGGGAACTAGAGAGGGGGCCAGCGAGGGGACTAGTGGCAGGACTAGTGAGGGGCTGAAGAAGGGGCTCTGGGCTGAGGGAACCCACAAGGGGCTCGGAGAACTAGTGAGGAGCTGATGGAACTGGTGAGATTCTGAAGGGAAGTCAGGGGCCACCTGAGGCAGACTGAGAGGCTGAGGGTAAAGCAAGGTGACACTCAGGATCAGAGACATAGAAACACAGAGACACGGAGAGACCCAGAAAAGAGGGCAACACTGTGCAATGGGGACCCAGGGCAGCCGCAGCGACAGCTGCCTATCCAGAGACCACGATGGACAGACACATGGGTGGTGGTCTCTCGGGCCACCCCCTGTCACCACAGCTGAGGGCCTGGCAGGGGCCAGTGTTCACGGGGCTCCTGGGCCCAATGCCCACGGTCATTGCTGTATGGCTACCAGGCAGTGTGAGGCCCTGCTGAAGAGGTGGATGCCTTCACTGGGCACACTGGGCACAGCCATCGCCCAGAGGACCCCATGGGTTGGTGGTGAGGTGGGGGTGCCCGGCTCAGGGGTCACTTCACACCCAGCAGACCGCCTGCAAGATGCAGCTCAGCCCAGTCGTTAAGTTAGGGCTCAGGCCCTAGAGTCAGAGGTTGTCATTGTTTAGTTGCTCAATCGTGTTCAACTCTTTACGGCCCCCAAGACTGAGGCATGCCAGGCTTCCCTGTCCTTCACCATCTCCCAGAGTTTGCTCAAACTCACGTCCATTGAGTCGGTGATGCCATCCAACCGTCTCATCCTCTGTCATCCCCTTCTCCTCCTGGCTTCAGTCTTTCCTAGAATCAGGGTCTTTTCTAATGAGTTGGCTCTTCATGTCAGGAGCCAGAGGACCCGAGTTCAAACCCCAGCCCCACCAGCACTGTCTATATGCTGGCTGGTTCTCGAACCCCTCTGTGCCTCTCTTCCCTCACCTGTAAAATGCGGATAATGTCCAACCCCATCCCCAGGGATGTTGTGAGAGTTCGGTCAGGTGTTATACCTACACTTGGTATATACCCTGGTGGTCCAGTGGCTAAGACTCTGCGCTGCCAATGCAGGGGGCCCAGGTTCCATCCCTGGTCAGGGAACGAGATCCCACATATCGCAACTAATGATCCCCCATGCTGCAAACTAAAGATTCTGCATGCCACCACTAAGACCCAGAACAGCCAAATAAATAAAAAGTAGAAATAATTTTTAAAAAAGAAAAAGCAACTTAGATAGATTCTAGCACGTAATACCCATTACACACTTGTTTTCCTGCTAACGTCAATTGAAACATCGAGAGGTTTGCTCCAAATCCTCTTTTGCCCATTCACACGTGAAGGTGCACAATGGTTTCAGAATAATGCTTTTAACTGCATAAGGTTAAATTCCTTAAAGAAGTCAAGCACATGGTGTGGCTGAGTCCCTTTGCTGTTCACCTGTTAAATTATTATTAACAACATCGTTGTTAATCGGCTATGTGCTACGCTTAGTCGCTCAGTCGTGTCCGACTCTTTGTGACCCTGTGGACAGTAGCCTGCCAGGCTCCTCTGTCCATGGGGATTCTCCAGGGAAGAATACTGAAATGGGTTTCCATGCCCTCCTGGTTTTTTGGCTATATCCCAATACAAAATAAAGTTCAAAAGAAAAAAAAAGGCACTTTTTAGGATATCTAATATTCTTTGTATACCATTATAAAATCTTTTTAGCATAAATAAATGTCAAACCAGAAAAAGAAGAAGTCAATCACACAAAGTCACACATTGCACATGATTCCATTTACATGAAATATCCGGAACTGGCAAATCTGTGGACACAGAAAGCAGATCAGTGGTTGGCAGAGACTATGGGAGGGGAGAATGGGCTGTGCCTACCTAATATATACAGGGTTTTCCTTTGGGGTGTCTGGAACTAGACAGTGGTATGGTTTTACATCGTGTGTGTACTTAATGCACTCAATTGTACTTTTAAAAATAGTAAACCTCATGTTGTATTTGCTTTACCATGATAAAAAAAACACCTTAATTCATAAGATCCCCACAAAAATCAATTTTATTAAAAGTCAAAAATAAACCAAATGTGTGATATAGTGCATTCTTCTCAGAAACGTGTTCAAAAACAAGGTCTAGGGGCATCATCTTAGACTGGTGACAAGTCTAAATGATATTTCCAGAGCTGCAATTGAAACGTGCTGTGAAAATATCTATGGTTTCTGGGGACTTCCCTGATGGTCCAGTGGTTAGCACTGCAGCAGGAATGCAGCAGGACTGAATGGGTTCCATTCCAGGTCGGGGAAATAAGATCCCAAATGTTGCAGGGTGTGGCCAAAAAGAAAAGAAAATGTCTGGTTTCCATTAGTGACAAAGCCACTGTTACTGCTGACATGACTGCAGTCTGCCTTCATAATTGGGAAAAAGGCTAAATTTCAGAATGAGTTTAGTGAAAAAGATGCAATTTTTGTTTTCCATCCAAGTTCCTGGGGCCCCTGAAATCTAGGGGTGCCTGGACGTCAATTAAAGACTTCCAGGTCTAGAGGCTTCAAATCTAGACCCTGGAGTCCTATAAGCCTGGATTTCAACATTGTCTCTGGCACATATTAGCTTTAACAAGTGACTGTCCTCCCTAGGCCTCCATTTTGTCATCTGTAAAATGGGGAGTTTTTATTTTTTTCTCATCATTTTTAAAATTCATTTATTTTCAATGGAAGGATAATCGCTTTACAATATTGTGTTGATTTCCACCATACATCAACATGAATCAGCCATAGGTATACCTATGTCCCCTCCCGCTTGAACCTCCCTCCCACCTCCCACCCCCATCTCACCCCTCTAGGTTGTTACAGAGCCCAGGTTTGAGTTCCCCGAGTCATAGAGCAAATTCCCAATGGCTATCTATTTTACATGTGGTAGTGTATATTCTTCCTTGCTACTCTCTCCATTCACCCCACCCTCACCTTTCTCTTCCCACCCCCACGTCCCCAAGTCCATTTCTATGTTTGCATCACCACTGCTGCCCTACAGATAGATTCATCAGTACCATCTTTCTAGATTCCATATATATGCGCCAGTATGCGACATTTGTTTTTCTCTTTCTGACTTACTTCACTCTGTATAATAGGCTCTAAGTTCATCCACCTCATTAGAACTGACTCAAATGCATTCCTTTTATGAGTGAGTAATATTCCTAAAATGGGGCATTTTAAAATTGTTTATACACACTGCATCAAGAATGTGGCTACTCAGTGAATCACACAGGTCACACTGCACAGTAGGAACCATGACCTGGGGTCAGGAAAGTCCATGGTGGCACCTCTCCAAGGTCAGGAAAGTGCATGTTTCACCCCTGTGTTCAAATGCACCACAATAAGACCAACAGGAAACAAAGGTCAGGAAGCAGAAGAGTTTACGATATGTAACTCCCAGTCCCTGTAGGGCACAGATTGAATGTGTCTGGTGTTTCCAGTGCCCAGTTGGATGTTTGGGTCATGGCAGGGGCCCAGAAGAATATTGTGACATGAATAACAATTTTCTGGGGTTTAACTGTGTCACCCCCAAAATTGATACATTGAAGTCTGACTCAATGGACATGAGTTTGAGTAAATGGGAGCTGGTGATGGACAGGGAGACCTGGTGTGCTGCGGTCCATGGGGTCGCAAAGAGTCGGACATGACTGAGAGATCGAACTGAACTGAATTGAAGCCTTAACCCCCAGTACCTCAGCATGTGACCTTATTTGAAGATGCATTCATTCATTGCAAATGTAATCAAGTTAAAAAGAGGTCCTTAGTGTGGGCCCCAATCTGGTTCAACTGGTGTCTTTAAGAAAGGGGTAGTTCAGGACACAGACACATCCCAGGGAAAATACCATGGGAAGATGAAGGCAGAGATCAGGATGATGCTTCTAGAAGTCAGGGAACATCAAAGATGGCCAGCAAACCACCAGACATGAGGGGAGAGGCCTGGAATAGATTCTTTCCCATGGCTTTTAGAAAGAATCAACTCTGATGACTCCATGATCCTTGTTACAGCAGACTTAGAAAACTAATATAGACTGGGATGACCCCAGATGGAAAGTCACATGATTAATCAGTTTCCTATGGCTGATATAAAAAACGATCACAAACTCAGTGCCTTCAAATAACACAAACATACTATCTTACAGCTTATTTATTTAGCTGTATCATCTTACAACTTTTTTATTTATTCTTATTATCTTACACGTCTTCAGTTTCTAGATGCTGCATCTCTTGGTTCATAGCCCCTTCCTCAGTCTTCAAAGCCAGGAGCGTAGCATCTTCTTTCTTCTCTGACCTCTGCCACTGTCCTTAAATCTTCTCTGTGTCTGATCTTTCTGCCTCTTTCCTTTTTTTTTCCCCAGGGGGGACACACCATATGGCTTGCAGGATCTTAGTTTCCCAACCAGGGATAGAACCTGTGCCTCCTGCAGTGGAAGCATGGAGTCCCAGCCACTGGACCACCAGGGAATTTGCTCTGCCTCCCTCTTATAAAAACTCTTAATGTTACCTTGGGTCCATCCAGATAACCCAGGTTAATCTCCCCACCTCAAGATCCTTAATGTCATCCCATCTGCAAAGCCCCCATGCAATGAAAGATATTTTAACATATTCTCAGGTTGTAAAGGTTAGGATACAGAGATCCTTGGCACAAGGTGAGGAGATACTACACAGGACTTTGCAGGCTGGGTCCATGGGAAGTGACCCTGAGATGGACATTCATGCATAAGACCCCTGTTGGTTCTCATCACCAACTCAATGGACGTGAATGCAAGCGAACTCCAGGAGACAGTGAAAGACAGGGAAGCCTGGCATGCTGCAGTCCACAGGGTCACAAAGAGTCAGACACAACTCAGCGACTGAACAACAACAAATTCCTGAGGAAGGTCCTAGGAGCCATGGAATGGCTTTGAGCAGGAGAGTGAGATGGTCAGATGTGTGCTTGGAAGGGATCATGCTCTGGCTACCAAGTGGAGAGTGGCTGGGAGAACAGCTAGCCTCTCTTGACCTTGGCACAGATACATCCTTTCACCCCACCTTCCTGATTTGCTGCTTGGTCTCCAACATCATCTGTTCCATGATCTTTGACCATTGTTTTGACTCCCAGGATGAAGACTTCCTAGGGCTGCTTGCTGAAAACCTGCAGCAGGTGGACAATTTTGGGGTGAAGGTGCCTGCTGAAGCCACCCCAACCCCACTCGCACAGCCCTTCCTCCAAAGTCTCTTTTTTCAGTTCAAACATCTGCCAACATAAATAAGCCTGTATGCGTGTTCAGCTCTTGGTTGGATACTGGTGACACACCAGGAGCCAAGATATACCTAGCTGTGTCATCATGGGGCCACAGTCCAGCGGGGTAGACAGACATGTCACCAAACCTGATAGCCCAGAGGGATCAGGACCATGACAGATTTAACAATCATTCAGTCCATGCTCACTGAACCTGCTATCCTGTGCCAACCTGCACTGACCAACCTGCAGAAGACAAAAGGGTGGCCCAGATAGCCACAGTGGCCCTGACCGGTAACCTTGAACTTTTTTTTTTTTTTTTAATTGTTGTAGATGGTTTATTAGTTGACTATACACATACAAGTTTGTTAAGTAAAATGAATGATACTGTATTTTTTTGTGACAACATAATAAAAAAGTATATCTTGACATAGAAAATCCAGCCAGTCATCAGGTTTTTTTTTTTTTTTTTTTTTTGCTACATTGATAGAACCTTGAACTTTTTAATCAATATAAATTGACTAGAGACCAGAGGAGAATTTCAGGCAAGGCTTTTTGGGGGGCTTAGGCTGCAATTGTTGCGGTAGTTTGAGCATTCTTTGGCATTGCCTTTCTTTGGGATTGGAATGAAAACTGACCTTTTCCAGTCCTGTGGCCACTGCTGAGTTTTCCAAATTTGCTGGCATATTGAGTGCAGCACTTTCACGGCATCATCTTTCAGGATTTGAAAGAGCTCAACTGGAATTCCATCACCTCCACTAGCTTTGTTCATAGTGATGCTTTCTAAATGTTCCCTTGATATCTCTAATTTTCTTGAAGAGATCTCTAGCCTTTCCCATTCTGTTGTTTTCCTCTATTTCTTTGAATTGATTGCTGAGGAAGGCTTTCTTATCTCTTCTTGCTATTCTTTGGAACTCTGCATTCGGATGCTTATATCTTTCCTTTTCTCCTTTGCTTTTCACTTCTCTTCTTTTCACAGCTATTTATAAGGCCTCCCCAGACAGCCATTCTGCTTTTTTGCATTTCTTTTCCATAGGGATGGTCTTGATCCCTGTCTCCTGTACGATGTCATGAAGCTCATTCCATAGTTCATCAGGCACTCTATCTATCAGATCTAGGCCCTTAAATCTATTTCTCCCTTCCACTGTATAATCATAAGGGATTTGATTTAGGTCATACCTGAATGGTCTAGTGGTTTTCCCTACTTTCTTCAATTTAAGTCTGAATTTGGTAATAAGGAGTTCATGATCTGAGCCACAGTCAGCTCCTGGTCTTGTTTTTGTTGACTGTATAGAGCTTCTCCATCTTTGGCTGCAAAGAATATAATCAATCTGATTTCGGTGTTGACCATGTGGTGATGTCCATGTGTAGAGTCTTCTCTTGTGTTGTTGGAAGAGGGTGTTTGCTATGACCAGTGCATTTTCTTGGCAAACTCTATTAGTCTTTGCCCTGCTTCATTCCATATTCCAAGGCCAAATTTGCACAATTGCACTCATTTCACATACTAGTAAAATAATACTCAAAATTCTCCAAGCCAGGCTTCAGCAATATGTGAACCGTGAACTTCCTGATGTTCAAGCTGGTTTTAGAAAAGGCAGAGGAACCAGAGATCAAATTGCCAACATCCACTGAATCATGGAAAAAGCAAGAGAGTTCCAGAAAGACATCTATTTCTGCTTTATTGACTATGCCAAAGCCTTTGACTGTGTGGATCACAATAAACTGTGGAAAATTCTGAAAGAGATGGGAATACCAGACCACCTGACCTTCCTCTTGAGAAATCTGTATGCAGGTCAGGAAGCAACAGTTAGAACTGGACATGGAACAACAGACTGGTTCCAAATAGGAAAAGGAGTACGTCAAGGCTGTATATTGTCACCCTGATTATTTAACTTATATGCAGAGTACATCATGAGAAACGCTGGACTGGAAGAAACACAAGCTGGAATCAAGATTGCTGGGAGAAATATCAATAACCTCAGATATGCAGATGGCACCACCCTTATGGCAGAAAGTGAAGAGGAACTCAAAAGCCTCTTGATGAAAGTAAAAGAGGAGAGTGAAAAAGTTGGCTTAAAGCTCAACATTTAGAAAACGAAGATCATGGCATCTGGTCCCATCACTTCATGGGAAACAGATGGGGAAACAGTGGAAACAGTGTCAGACTTTATTTTTGGGGGCTCCAAAATCACTGCAGATGGTGATTGCAGCCATGAAATTAAAAGACGCTTACTTCTTGGAAGGAAAGTTATGACCAACCTAGTTAGCATATTCAAAAGCAGAGACATTACTTTGCCAACAAAGGTCCGTCTAGTCAAGGCTATGGTTTTTCCTGTGGTCATGTATGGATGTGAAAGTTGGACTGTGAAGAAGGCCAAGTGCCGAAGAATTGATGCTTTTGAACTGTGGTGTTGGAGAAGACTCTTGCGAGCCCCTGGACGGCAAGGAGATCCAACCAGTCCATTCTGAAGGAGATCAGCCCTGGGATTTCTTTGGAAGGGATAATGCTAAAGCTGAAACTGCAGTTCTTTGGCCACCTCATGTGAAGAGTTGACTCATTGGAAAAGACTCTGATGCTGGGAGGGATTGGGGGCAGGAGGAGAAGGGGACAACAGAGGATGAGATGGCTGGATGGCATCACTGACTCGATGGACTTGGGTCTGAGTGAACTCTGGGAGTTGGTGATGGACAGGGAGGCCTGGCGTGCTGTGGTTCATGGGGTCACAAAGAGTCGGACACAACTGACCGACTGAACTGAACTGAACTGAACTAGGCTGCAATACCAAACAGTGAAAATAGGAAACAAGTTCCTTTGCTCTCTCCAAGGTGCGGCAAGCTGGTTTCTTAAACGGGGTGAGGATAGGGGTGGATAGGTGGATTGGGCAAGAGGTATAGCTTAGGTGGTCTACCCACTCCCTTGGTGGTGCTGTGGGCAGGACGGATCATGCACAGTACCCTGCTGTGCGCCTCAGAAGTGGACCTTGGTTTGTGGCCTCTCTGTATCTTTTTCTTCCTAATTGCCCCAACTGCACATGCGTTCAGTTATTTTCAGCAGCTGCTAGTTTCTTTGTTTTCTGTTGCTCCCGGAGATGTTTGTCCAAGAGCTAGCACTGCAGTAAAGAAAGGGTCCAAGATCCCAGCCAATCTCACTGGGACGTGCCCTCACAGAACTCTCATCCCAGAGGGGGAGACAGAACAGTAACCAGACAGTGACATGTCAGAGTGTAGGGGGCGGGGGGAGCTGATGCTCACGCAGCCGTGGCAGCACAGAGAAACTGCTTGTTATTGTCTGGAGGTCAGGGAAGGCTTTCTGGAGGAGATCACATCCAACATGAAACCTCAGTGATGAACAGGAGTAAGCCAGCAAGAGTGAGAGGAAGGATGGGGAACAGGATTTCAGGCAGAGGGAATAGCATGTGCCAAGACACATTCTCTCCAGGGCCTCTTTTCCCCCCAAGATATGTAGCCTTTTCCCTGCTTTTCTGAGCCACTTTCCTGGTCCACACAGCTGTCTCTTTGAGGTCTTTGAGAAACAGAAGGAGCTTGTGGCTGGAGAATTGAGGAAGCATGAGGTCTCCTTGGACCCAGCTCAGTCCCCGGGATTTCATGGATGCCTTCCTCACTCGCATGCAGTAGGTGAGACTTGGAGCAAGATGCAGTGCATTCTGGGATCTATTGGAGCTAAGGGTCTTGGGGTCTGAGGGTCTCATCTTTGGATGAGACTCAAGAGACTTGGTTCCTGGATTTCCCACTCTGCCTTTCAGTTTACTGTGTGAGAGGGTACAATTCCCCCCACATCTCTGAGCCTCTGGTTTTCCATCAGTAAAATAGAAGTTCTGATGAGGCAGCCTTTGTTCTAGGTCTGGAACTATAAACGGCTTCATTTTGGGTGTCAACTTTGTTCATCTGAGAAGGATTCTGAGGTTTGGTATCAAAGAGTTCTGTGACTCATTGGTGATGCCTGCTGTGGTCAGAGAGTCAGGAAGAAGTGTAATCAGGGATCTGAATAGATCTTTTGGCTATCTGAAAAGTCTCTTTTGGCTCCTCTCTAATTCCAGCATTCTGTGTTTTTGCATGTAGGAGGAAAGGGAGCCCCCCACTCAGAATTTAGTGAAAAGAATTTGCTCAATTGTGCTCTCAACATCTTTTTTGCCAGGGTGGAGACAACCAGCACCACCCTCAGATATGGGCTCCTGGTCCTCCTGAAGTACCTACCGGTTACAGGTTAGGACCAGCCCTTTCTCTTCTGATGTTGTCAAGCTGGATCAATTTCTAATAACACCTTGCTTGGAGGCTGGGGGAGTGGGGTGGAGTGGAGTACCCATTTTTTAAATTTACTTTTGGCTGCCCTGGGTCTTCCTTGCTATGCATAGGTTTTCTCTAATTCCAGCAAGCAGGGGCTCCTTTTTCTTGCAGTGTGCGGGCTTCTCTTTGTGGTGGCTTCTTTTGTTGCCAAGCATGGGCTCTAGGTAGTAGTTGTGGTGCACAGGCTTAGTTGCCTGTGTCATTTGGAATCTTCTTGGACCAGGAAAATCAAACCCATGTCCCCTGCATTGGCAGGTGGATTATTAACCACTGGACCCCCAGGGAAGACTGGATATCCATTTTAGAGCATGCAAGATGACTGCCATTAATGCAATCCTGGGCTTGAAGCCTGGGAAGTTGAGGGTAGGGGTGGGTGCCCAGGATGACACGTCTTCCCAAGGTCAGGACTTCCTTTTTCCCACCCTTTTCTAAATGGAGCAGAACTCATACAGCAAGAGATTGACCATGTGGTGGGGCCAGAGAGGTGGCCCTGCCAGGGGTACATGGCCCAGATGCCACTCACAGATGCTGTCCTCCATGAGATCCTGAGGTTTGCTGTCATCTTACCTCTGGGCATGCCCCGTGCCACCACCCAGGACACCCAGTTCTGGAGATACCGTATGTCCAAGGTACAGACTGAGTATGAATCCTCTGGGTTCAGCTGGTATTTCCAGTCTCGTAGATAGAGATGCAAGACTGGGCCTCTCAGTATAAGGTTCCTGGATCCATCCACAGCTTGACCTCCCACCCCAACCCAAGGGGATCTGGGATTGCCAGCTCCCTGATGGAACACCAAAGCACAACCGTTGAGAACTAGGCCTCTGGAGTCACCTAGAATCCCTGCACCTCCACTGCCCAGCTGTGCAATTCTGGGAAAGTGACTCAACCTCTCTGAGCCTCAGTCTGCTCTATGATCCAATGGATATAATAATACTACCACAATACTCTGTATGGTTGTGAGGCTTCAGTGAATTGATGGTACATAGTAAATGCTCAAACATGTTTGCTATTTTGGTTATTTTTCCGTCTATCGTCAACACCAAAGCCAGAGTAGCCTAATAAGTTCAGTTCAGTTCAGTCACTCAGTCGTGTCCAACTCTTTACGACTCCGTGAATCGCAGCACACCAGGCCTCCCTGTCCATCACCAACTCCCGGAGTTCACTCAAACTCACATCCATCAAGTCGGTAATGCCACCCAGCCATCTTATCCTCTGTCATCCCCTTCTCCTCTTGCCCCCAACCCCTCCCAGCATCAGAGTCTTTTCCAATGAGTCAACTCTTCGCATGAGGTAGCCAAAGTACTGCAGTTTCAGCTTTAGCATCATTCCTTCCAAAGAACACCCAGGACCGATCTCCTCTAGAATGGAATGGTTGGATCTCCTTGCAGTCCAAGGGACTCTCAAGAGTCTTCTCCAACACCACAGTTCAAAATCATCCATTCTTTGGTGCTCAGCTTTCTTCACAGTCCAACTCTCACATCCATACATGACCACTGGAAAAACCATAGCCTTGACTAGATAGACCTTTGTTGGCAAAGTAATGACTCTGCTTTGCAATATGCTATCTAGGTTGGTCATAACTTTCCTTCCAAGGAGTAAGCATCTTTTAATTTCATGGCTGCAGTCACCATCTGAAGTGATTTTGGAGCCCCAAAAAATAAAGTCTGACACTGTTTCCACTGTTTCCCCATCTATTTCCCATGAAGTGATGGGACCAGATGCCATGATCTTCGTTTTCTGAATGTTGAACTTTAAGCCAACTTTTTCACTCTCCTCTTTCACTTTCATAACTCCTGTTAAGTCATATCCCTCCTCTGCTTAGAGAGCTTCCCTGATGGTTCAGTGTGTAAAAAGAATCCCACCTACAATGCAAGAGCCACAGGAGACTCGAGTTCAATCCTTGGGTCAGGAAGATACCCTGGAGAAAGAAATGGTAGCCCACTCCAGTATTCTTGCCTGGGAAATCCCATGGACAGAGGAGCCTGGTGGACTATAGTCCAAAGGGTTGCAAAGAGTTGGACACAACTGAGTGATGAAGCACTCCTCTGCTTAAAACTCCCCCATGGCTCCCATCTCTAAGCAAAAACCAAGTGACCCTGCATCGGATGCCCTCCAGTCCCCTCTGTAAGCTCACCTCCTGCATTGTCTTCCTAGCTAACTCCAGCCCACTTGGCCTCCTCATTGTCCTTGCATGTTCCGGGGCTTCTCTCATTTCAGGGCTTTGCACCGGGGAAATGCCCTTCACTCAGAGACCCTCATGGCTCACTCTCTCCTCTCCTAGAACTTGCTAGAAGTTACCTTCTCCAGAAGGCCTTCCCTGGCCCTCAGATGAACAAGCGCACAGTGTAGAGAGAAGTGTCTGTCTGATCTCATCCACACGGCGCATTTGCCTCAGTCACTGTGAAGGAGAGAGGAGGCTCATGGGAAGTTGTGTTTTGCCCTGGAATTGCCTGGAGTGAGAAGTCCCAGGTATACGCCTACTCTTGTTGCTGAAACTCAGCCTGTGTTCACCAGTGCCGAATAGAAACATGGAGACGGAATTTGGAGGGAAGTAGAAAAGAGTAGCTTCAATTTCTTTGCCAGGCAAAGGGGGCCACAGTGGGCTAATGCCCTGAAGACCGTGTGGCCCACCCTGGAGCGGGTAGTAAGGAGTTTTATAGTGTTCAGGGAGCAGGATGTGATCAACTCATGGCCAGTTCTTGGATTGGTTGGCATCAAGGTAAGTTTCAAGCATCATCAACCTTCTGGTTTCAGCCAGTCTAGGGTCCATGTTCTTGTGGTCGGCAGTTTTCATCTGGGCGGAGGGTCTTCTTTTTCATTTGGGGTGGGGGGAGGTCTTCTTCCTGTAAAAACAGAAACAACATATGAATGTGTGTCAGGCTTTATCTATGTCTTTCAGAGAACCGGGAGTTCGGTGACTCTCTTACATGGCTGAGTTACCATCTAAATTGTTACAGTTCCTTAGCCCAACAGCTGTCCTTTGTTTCTACAGCTTCACTTTTCCCAATCATTAACTCTTGAGTCAGTATTTTGCTTCAAAAGACAAGGGCACCAGGGTCTTGAAGACAGTTTCACTGTTGTGAGCACAGCATGTCTGATGTTGGTTTCCTAGAAATAGATGGCAAGATGGAGATATGCATGCAGGAGTTTCACCAGGGAAGCCTCCAGGGAGTGATCCCCCTGGGGAAGCTGGGGTTGCAGGATGGGGAGCAGGTGGTATTGGACTGGGACACAGCTGCATAGAGGCCCCGGTCAGTCCCATCGGGGGCTCTGGGACTGTGGGGCCCACAGAGCTGTCCCAAACCAGAGCAAGGGGCTGGCTTCATACTCCTGCATCAACAGTGGCTGGCCATGGCTTTCTGCAGGGAGGGGCTCTGACCAGGGCAAGGTAAGCTCCCTTTGTCAAAGGCAATTCTTGGAAAGGAATCAGGTCTGAGTTGTTAGCAGCAGATGTCCCCAGGAGCTAGAACTAAATGCTTCAGTCCTGAAGGAGGTGTGGGTGGCCACCATAGTGTCCACTACGTGGGGCAGGACACCAGGGGAAGTCCAACCTTCTCTAAATATGTGGAGATGAACTAACAACCATCAGGTAAAGCATGCTTCCTCCTCCTTCCCTTACAGAGAGAACTCCCCAGTGACGTGAAAAGCAACGTTTTATCTGGATATTCTCAGACTTCCTCAAAGGAATGTGACAGTTCCGGGGAGAGCTAACTCTGGCCCCAGACCCCCACCTACCTCCTTTCCTTCCCACTTACAGCTCCATCGTACACCCCAGCCTGAGTGAGCCAAGCTCCATCCACACCCATATCCAGCCACCCCTTTATTGAAACCCTTTATCCTTGCTTCTCTTTTATGGTTATTTGTTTTGTTTAGTCACTAAGTTGTGTCTGACTCTTTTGTAACCCACCAGGCTCCGCTGTTTGTGGGATTTCCCAGACAAGAATACTGTAATGGGTTGCCATTTTCTTCTCCAGGGGATCCTCCCAACCCAGGGGTTGAACCCAAGTCCTGCTTGGCAGGCAGATTCTTTGCCGCTGAACCACCTGGAAAGGTTATATGTCCCTAATAATTATCCCATCTGTCTGATGGTTAAAAAAAGAAAAAGAAAAATGACAAAGAACTAAAACAACTAAGGCACAAAGGCAAACTTCATTAACATTCTAGTAAAAAGTTTACTACGTCAATAGTAAAAGAATTAGATAAAATTAGGATTTAATGGCTTCAATGATCCTTTCAATTTTATTATTTTTAGGCATCAAGATTACTGTATTTTTTTAGAAGGAGAAATTTGCTTTAGGAAAATTGGGCACTGGGTGGTATAGACCATTATGTTCAAGCTAGACTGGGTCTTGTTCTAAAATCAATTATCTGTGTTCAACTTACCATCTTATTAAGTTGCTTTAAGTCTCAGTTGCTTCATTCGTCACACATGGATAACAAATTATTTCAAAATATTGTTGTAGGAACTAAATAACTTTATGTATAACCTACTTAGCTTGCAGTTTCTGTCATGTATTACAACAGTTCAGAGCCAGATGCCTGCATCTGAATCCTGGCCATGACTCAGAATATCCATAACATTGGAACAGTTACATAATATAGTTGAGCCTGAATTATTTTGTGTGCATAAAAGTGAGGACAATAGTATATGCTTCTTGGAGTTTTTATGATATTAAGTAGGGTATAAATAAAATATTTAAAATAGAGTCTAAAACAAGGTAACAATAAGGAAACGCTAAGCACTTTTTTATAGGTAGTAATATCAATAAGTGTTTCTCTTTACTTCCTCCTTGTATTAGAAAATAGAGTTTTAGAAAACAAGGGTGGTCAGAAATCATAGAGTTCCCAGGTGACTCAGTGGTACAGAATCTGCCTGCCAGTGCAGGAGACTTGGGTTCGATCCCTTAGTTGGGAAGATCCCCTGGAGGAAGAAATGGCAATCCATGCCATTATTCTTGCCTGGGAAATTTCATGGACAGAGAGCCTGCTGGGCTGCAGTCCATAGGGTCACAAAGAGTCAGACACATCTGAGGGAGTTGGACATCAAATCAGAAACCAGTGCCTCATCCACCTTTTCTATTTTAGGGCCACTGCTGCTAAGTTGCTGCTAAGTCACTTCAGTCGTGTCCGACTCTGTGTGACCCCATAGACGGCAGCCCACCAGGCTCCCCTGTCCCTGGGATTCTCCAGGCAAGAACAATGGAGTGAGTTGCCATTTCCTTCTCCAATGCAGGAAAGTGAAAAGTGAAAGTGAAGTTGCTCAGTCATCTCCCACCCTCAGTAACCCCATGGACTGCAGCCTTCCAGGCTCCTCCGTCCATGGGATTTTCCAGGCAAGAGTACTGGAGTGGGGTGCCATTGCCATAAGCTATCACTAATAAGTGTTAAATAAATAAGTAGGGGCTTCCCTGACAGTCCATTGGTTAAGACTTTGCCGTTCAGTGCATGGGATGCAGGTTGAATTCCTGGTCAGGGAGTTAAGATCTCACATGCCTTGTGGCCAAAAAAAAAAAAAGAAAAAAGAAAACAAAATAGAAGCAATAGTGGCTTCCCTGGTGGCTCAGGAGTAAAGAATCTGCCTGCCAATGTAGGAGACATGGGTTTCGGTCCCTGATCCAGGAAGATCCCACATACCTCGGAGCAACTAAGCCTGTATACCACAACTATTAAGCCTGTGCTCTAGAGCCCGGGAGCCACAACTCCTGAAGCCCGCATTCCCTAAGTAGAGCCTGTGCTCTGCAAACAAGAGAAGACACTGCAATGAGAAGCCCTTGCACTGCAGCTAGAGAATAGCCCTCACTCTCCCCACCTAGAGAATGCCCACAGGCAGCAATGAAAACCCAGCACAGCCTAAAACAATAAATACAAAATTTTTAAAATAGAAGAAATAATGTAACAAATTCAATCGACTTTCAAAATTCAAACATAGACTTAAAAAAAAAAACTGTAAAATAAATAAATAAAACTATTCCTGAAAATAAATCTCCCTAAATCTGAGGATAGATCTACCTGCATACACCACTTTTTATGTATGGAATGGAGACTTTCTTCCCCCTTCAATAGCAAGTGGTGAGTAGTGCTAAGGAGGAGAGAGGCTGCCAGGGGAGTGCCTGAACCTTGGTCCTCAATGGCCTGAAAGTTACCGAATGTCCTTAGTGTTGACTAGAATGTTTGCTTCTTTGCTTGAATTAATGACACATGTACTCTTGGGTGGAGAGGTTAAGAAATCTATGACGTTGCTCAAAAGCCATCAGAATAGCTAAATACAATCTGAAACATGTGAGTATTCTCACCAGAAGCTGAAATCTGTTTTTGTGGTCAGAAACCATATAAGTAACACCAGATGAGCCACCAGCTTTTATAGTGCATCTTTGTGATAATTAAAAAAAAAAAAAATCTTCTCTGAGCAAGTGGCCTGTGGATTGCATGGTATGAAGAAAAAGGGCCCTTCTGGGATTTCAGTCCTGCTGTGGTGATACCCATGTGATTGTTGTTGTTTAGTCGCTGCTAAGTTGCATCCAATTCTTTTGCAACCCCATTGACGGTGGCCCACCAGACTCCTCTGTCTGTGGGATTTCCCTGACAAGAATACAGGCACAGGAGTGAGTTGCCATTTCCTTCCCCAGGGGATCTTCCCCACCCAGGGATCAAACCCAGGTCTCCTGCTTTGGCAGGCAGATTCTTTTCCACTGAGGTACCAGGAGAGCCCAGTCCATGTGATAGCCCTGAGTAATAATAGTCATTTATTGAAGATTTAGCATGTGCCAACTGATTTCTCACTATTTCATGGACTCTTGTGAACAGGTGCTATTCTTATGCCCATTTTGCAGATGGAGATACTGAGGTTCAGGGAGAAGTTGCTTGCTGGGTCTCCCAGGTGGGAAGTGACAGAGCTGGGATTCGAGCCCAGGTCGAATGTTGTAGCAGTCTGATGGCAGGTTGGGAAAGACTGTCCAGACATGGAGCATTTCAGAAAGGAGTGAGTTTATTAAGGACAAAGAACAGAGATAATGAGAGCACTGCAAGCACAGCAGACCATCCTTCTGACAGACAGAGAGAGCCAACACTGGGCCAGCTCAAGGGAAGAGTCGATGCCTTTCGTGAGCTATCAGCCAGTTTTTATAGCCTCAAGATAAAGAAAACTCCTGCTGGAAGGGTGGCATTAGGTGATTGATTGGGGCACTATAGGATGAGAACAGGGATGGGCATTTTACCTAATATGAGGTCAGGAAGCTGGCCGGTAAGGATTGGGAGGGCTTTTGGCAACCATTACAATGGGGTTCAGTCAGGCAGGACTCCACATCTATGGTCTTGGTGCAAGGTCTCGCACCTGTGACCTTGGTTTTGGGCTCCACAGACCCCAAAGTCCGCAGTCTCCCCACCCTGCTATTCCCCAGGGCTGAGTAGACCAGGGGTTTGGGGTCAACATGTGAGAAGCCCACCTCTGGTTGCTTTTCTGGGTATGGCAGCCATGAACATCTGGACAGACTCCCTTCACAGGGCACCACGGTGTTCCCACTGCTCCACTCCATTCTCCACAACCCTGACCAGTTCCAGGATCCCTCTTCCTTCCAGCCCGAGAGGTTTCTGGATGCCAACGGAGCTTTTCAGAAGAGCCCCGCCTTTCTGCCCTTCTCTGCAGGTCAGTGTCTATGACTTTGTCCAGGTCAGGGGCTGCTGTGTGATTCCAGGGAGAATCCCTTCTCTCTCTGCACCTCCCTCTTTAACACTAATCAGTAATTTTGTGATTGCTGGTGTCAACTTAAACACAACCTAAAAGTTGTAACACACCCTATAAAGTTGTATAGACACAACCTAAAAGTTGAGAGTTATGTTTTATTTGGCAGAAATTTTTAGTACTTAAGCCCGACAGACAGCATCTCAAGTAACCCAGAGAACTGCTCATAGGAAGCTAGGGGAAGAGCCGGATTATATAGAAGTTTTACAACAAAAGGCAGGTAGCCTGAACAGTAAGAGATTATTGTTAATTAAAGGAAACCAGATATCCGAAGTTAAAGAATTTAGTGCTTTTCTATGTATGGGAAAGTGCAAGAGTCTGGGCTCACTGAAATCATTCCTTTCATATGCATCTCCCCTATTGGGGGCCAGTATCTTGTGTTTATTCACATCCTCAGTTCCTCGGAGTTTACCATAGGGAGTGGCTGCAGCCTAATGGCTGTGGGATCGCTGGTATTGTTCTCCTTCCTGGGTCTCCTCAGGGCTCAGAAGTTCACATTTGGAGGGCTGCAATTGCTGATGACTGTGACATCCTTGTTTGCCAATTTGGCAAGAAAGTACTCCATTTCTCATTGGTTTGGAAAACACATACTGGAGACCAGGCTCAGGCAAGAAGGGTAGATGGGAAGCACAGAGATACCCTAGCCACGGTTAATCCTGAGGTCAGTTCTCACTCAGGAACTATAGATTGTGCCAAGCCTGTGGAAAACAACCAAAAGGTTTTTTTTTTTTTTTTTTTCCCATTTGCTAAATAATAATAATAATAAAAACTAATTAAACATAATCTTCTGCCGGGGTCCAGCTCCGGCTGATCCAGGGAATTAGAAGGGGAGACAGTGTCGGCAATTAATTTAAATATTCATCAAAGATATAAAGAGTAATAGAATGACGATAGCTCAGTAGGAAAATTCAGCGGAGAAAAGAGGCTGAGTAGCTTGGTTTACGCGGAAAATCAATATAACCTGTGACATCAGGTTAGCTCTGACCACGGAGGCCGCAGGCGCCCTCTCGAATACCAGAAGGTGCCCCACCTTAGGCACCTTCTCGAGTGGGTCTTACAAGCCCAGGCAAATAAATAGTTGCAGAGAACCTCCGCGCTCCAGATGGAGACTCAGCCAGAATGTGAAAGAAAGAATGACATGGGGAGACCAAGCTTTGGTGAGCAAGGCCCGTAGCTTTATTTTCAACAGGGGCTTTTATACCATAAGTTGTACATAGAGGATAATAGGGGGTGTGAAATCATGCAAAGTCAGCAGTCTTTGATCCTTATCAAAACCAGGGTTTCTTTCCTGCAAATTTATCATATACAAATGGTTTAGGTGATTTACATCATTTTCTGGCCAGAAGGCCTATTAACATTTTATGACTCTTGACAAAAGTTTGTCAATCCATAAGACTTATTTTCTCTAAGAGTAATTATTTTAAGGTTTGGCGCCATCCTCCGAAGGTGTTAGATAAAGTTGCATTCCTATAGGGCAGAAGTGCAGTGGGTTTACAACAAAGGAAAGAATTTATTACCTTAAGGGTCTAAAGTTGCTAACACCAAGGCCATTACTTATTTTTTCTACATACCAACTATATTAATTAATACACATTCAAGGATACAATACAGGGGATGTGGAAACCTGGCAGCAAGCATTGGCTCATCAATGAAATACTAGTTTTATTCTGACAGTTTCTAACTCTCTGAGAGGCTCTAAGCTATTTGAATATCTTAAGCTTCCCGTGCCTCTCGAGGCTGGGAGACTGTAAACAATTGTATGCATAGCTTTAGGAGTCCAGGTAAACTTGTCAGGCGAGTTAGAGAGCTATCTGAGGGGTTTGGATTTAAACACTCCTAATGCCCAGGAACTTTATTAACTGGAGCTGTAAGTTAACTCTTTATCAGAGAGAGCAAGATGGTGGTGGGGGACAGCCCAAGTAAAGTCAGAGGTGAGAGCACAAAGCAGTAAAGTAGGCAGACTGTGGTTTTTGGGGGTAGATGCTCAAGAATATCCAGGGGGACTCCTGAGGCTCGATCCCGCCTTTGCGTATGCCGAGCCTCCTTCCTCATGACTTTTGCCACGGGCGGAGCTCCTCACTCTGGCTCCCGGCAATCCTCCAACTTCTTGGTAAAATAAACAGCACATTTAATTCAAAATACAAAATACTTTTAAAATGATCAGTTTTGTTAGAGTTATCTAAAAATTATACAGCTTTGTAAACACTGGCTAATCATTTTATTTAAACTACTTTTTAATTATACATGTAAAGTGAAAGTCACTCAGTTGTGTCCGACTCTTTGCGACCCCATGGCCTATACCGTCCATGGAATTCTCCAGGCAAGAATACTGGAGTGGGTAGCCTTTCCCTTCTCCAGGGATCCCAGGGATCCCGACCCAGGGATCAAACCCAGGTCTCCCACATTGCAGGCAGATTCTTTGCCAGCTGAGCCACAGGGGAAACCCAAGAATACTGGAGTGGGTAGTCTATCCCTTCTCCAGCAGAACTTCAATCCAGCAGATCGAACCAGGGTCTCCTGCATTGCAGGTGGATTCTTTACCAACTGAGCTATGAAGGTAAAGCAAACACTTAATAAAAAATTAATCCTGCAGAATGAGAGTATATAAAGTGAGAGTATGGCAGTTCCCCTGGCAGTCCTATGGTAAGGACTTGGCACCTTCACTGCCAAGGCCCAGGTTCTGGAATCCCTGGTCTCAAAACTAAGCTTCTGCAAGACATGAGACATGGTCTAATTAATTAATTATGAATTAATAATAAAATGAAAATAAAGTCCTCCTCCCCATCGTATTCCTAGATCACAAGCTATAAACTTAGTGACAAGCATGGCTGATGATTTCTTACACATCCTTCAAATTTTGTTTGTTCAAATGCACACATAAATATGAATCTATGTATATGTTTTACAAAAATAAGTGCTCTTAGCATCCCATTGTGGACTTTCTTTAGCCATCCATCTCAGTTATTATACCTTTGCAGCATGCAGAGTTCTAACTCTTTCTTCTTAATGTTTGTGTGGCTTCTATTGTTGAGACACCATGATGTATTCACTCATTCCCATATTGATGTGGATTGTTTCAAGTTGTTTTTTTTTTTAGTTTGCTTTTTTTTTAATTTATTTATTTTTAACTGAAGGATAATTGCTTTACAATATTGGTTTGATTTCTGCCAAACATCAGCATGATGTTTCGAGTTTTTCTGTTTGTTGTAGTGTATACTGTTCTACATGGGTCTCCAGACTGCCCAGAGAGTGTTACTGAAGGAGCAGTCCCTAGGAGCAAACTCTTGAGTCACACGCATTCATTGAAGAAGCTACTGCTTTCAATTTCTGTACAGCTGAAACTAACACAAACCATAAATCAACTACAGTTCAATAACAGAAGCTATCACCTGGGCTTCCCTGGTGGCTCAGTGGTAAAGATTCTGCCTGCCAATGCAGGAGACACAGCTTCAAGCCCTAGTCCAGGAAGATCCCACATGCCAAGGAGCAGCTAAACCCATGTGCCACAACTATTGAGCCTGTGCTCTAGAGCCCAGAAGCCACAACCACTGAGCCCCCGGGCTGCAGCTACTGAAGCCCATGCACCCTAGAGTCCATGCTCTGCAGCAAGAGAAGCCACCGCAATGAGAAGCCCGAGCACCTCAACTGGAGAGTAGCCTCCTCTCGCTGCAACTAGAGAAACAGTAACAAAGACCTGCCCAGTAACAAAGACCCAGCACAGCCAAAAATAAATAGATAAAATTATTGCTTTTAAAAAAGAAGTAATTGCCTGATTCTTTGGGCTGCTCAGTTCAGTTCAGTTCAGTCGCTCAGTTGTGTCTGACTCTTTGCGACCCCATGAATCACAGCACGCCAGGCCTCTCTGTCCATCACCAACTCCCAGAGTTCACCCAGACTCACGTCCATCGAGTCAGTGATGCCATCCAGCCATCTCATCCTCTGTCGTCCCCTTCTCCTCCTGCCCCCAATCCCTCCCAGCATCAGAGTCTTTTCCAATGAGTCAACTCTTCACATGAGGTGGCCAAAGTACTGGAGTTTCAGCTTCAGCATCATTCCCTCCAAAGAAATCCCAGGGCTGATCTCCTTCAGAATGGACTGGTTGGTTCTCCTTGACGAAAGGATGCAGACCCAAGGATGATTTTAAGCAGGGCTAATCCATCATTTTCCCACCCGACTTTTCAGTGTATTTGAAACATGGTTGATTCCTGGGGTCTTTGAAAGTCCCACAACTTCACTTTCCCAGTATCTCTAGGAAGATACTGAAATGCCTCAGTCTATCTTCTCCCCAAACCCAGGGGCAACTTTGCTTCTCAGATGGAGCTGTCCACACTCATTGAGGTGATCACCTGGGATGCACCTGCCTTCACGGGTAGACGAGAGTATGTGACATCTTGGCTTATGGGAGAATGAAGTTTCAATGTTCAAGGAGGAAATCAGGAAAGATTTCTGAGCTGAAAT
The DNA here is from genome assembly GCF_029378745.1 of Bos indicus. Lineage (NCBI taxonomy): Eukaryota > Metazoa > Chordata > Mammalia > Artiodactyla > Bovidae > Bos > Bos indicus. The sequence continues at coordinate 50,838,393 of NC_091777.1, forward strand.
CCCAATCTTAAACCATCAGTGGCTCAGACAGTGGCTCAGAGGTCATCTCTGACCTGTCTCTCTCTCCAGGTCTCCTGTTACCTCTAATCTGTGCTTCCCACCCACTTCTCTCTGTCTCTCCCTCCTCATCTCTGACCTCAGTCTCCCTGCTCCCATTGGGTGCTGAGTATACCCCAGAGAGTTTCTGGCCGGGACTGAGCTCTTTCTCCACCTGACGTGGCTGGTACAGCTCTTCTCACCCACCTCTCCACTGCCTCCTGTGGTTCTGGACCTGTGGACCCAGCACAGCTTTCCAGCTCATCCTACAACCAGGACAGCTCCTGAAGAGTCAAGCCCACTTCCAACACTGAGCCCCTGTCCCCTGGCTGGGACCCTGTGCCTTCCTTCCATTGTCTGGCCTCAGTTCCCCTACATGCACAACACTAGTGTCCACAAAGAGGCTCTGGGGTCTGACACCCTGGTTTGGGGCTCCCTTCAATCACTGGGAGTTCTATCCCCAGCTCCCAGAATGGCAGCTGGCATACAGTAGGTGCTCAATAAACATTTGCTGCATTAATGCAGGGGGGTTTTGCTTTGCTTTTGCATTTTTAAAATCTACTTTATTCAAGTGTAGTTGATTTACAATGTTGTGTTAATTTCTTCTGTACTTCAAAGTGATTCCGTTATACATACCTTCTTTTCAATTATGGCTGATCAAAGAATATTGAATGTAATTCCCTGTACTATTCAGGAGGGCCTTGTTGTTTATCCATTCCATGTATAATAGTTTGCATCTGTTAACCCCAAACTCCCACTCCTTTCCTCCCCCACCTTCCTTTCTTTGGCAACAGCAAGTCTGCTCTCTGTGTCTGTGAATCTATTTCTGTTTTGAAGTAAGTTCATTTGTGGTCATATTTTAGATCTTCCCTGGTGGCTCAGACGGTAAAGCATCTGCCTGCAATGCGGGAGACCTGGGTTTGATCCCTGGGTTGGGAAGATCCTCTGGAGAAGGAAATGGCAACCCACTCCAGTACTCTTGCCTGGAAAATCCCATGGATGAAGGAGCCTGGTGGGCTACAGTCCATGGGGTCGCAAAGAGTCGGACACGACTTCACTTTCACTTTCTTTCTGTAAGTGATACATGGTTTTGTCTTTCTCTGTCTGACTTAACCCACTTAGAATAACAATCTCTAGGTTCATCCCTGTTTCTATAAATGGCATTATTTCCTTCTTTCTATGGCTGAGTAATATTCCATTGTATGTATGTACCACATCTTTATCCTGAATGAATATGTTTCTTAAATAAGTCCCAGCTCTGACACTTTCTCTACTGTGTGACCTTGGTCAAGTGATTTTCCACCTCACAGCCTCAGTTTCCTCACCTGTAAAGTGGGGTAATAAAAATACTTACCTCACAGACCATTCAACAAATTATTTATCAAACATCTACTACATTCTCAGCTCTGTGCTAGGTGCTGAGAATACCACAGTGGACAAACAGGAAAAGGTACTTACATTTGTGGAGTTGACATTTATGTGTGTTGAGGGAGGGAGAGGGGATAGATAATAATTAAGAGACAAGAAATAACTAAATGGTATAGGATGCTTTCGAATTGTGGTGCTAGAGAAGACTCTTGAGAGTCCCCTGGACTGCAAGTAGATCAAACCAGTCAATCCTAAAGGCAATCATCCCTGAATATTCATTGGAAGGACTGATGCTGAAGCTGCAGCTCTAATACTTTGACAACCTGATGCAAAGATCTGACTCATTAGAAAAGATGCTGAATCTGGAAAAGATTGAAGGCAAAAGAAGGGGATGACAGAGGATGAGATGGTTAGATAGCATCACTGAGTCAATGGGCATGAATTTGAGCAAAATCCAGGAGATAGTGGAAGACAGAGAACCCTGGCGTGCTGCAGTCCATGCAGTCACAAAGAGTCAGACATGACTTGGTGACTGAACGACAGCAACACGGAATGTTTGAAGGTGATGTAAAAAGCTGTGGGAGAATAAATTAGAGGGGCAGGAGTAGTTGATGGGGCCAGCTGTGGTTTTCAACTCAGTGATCTGGAAGACCATGCTAAGAAGGGGACTTCGGAAGAGAAATTTGAAGGAAATGAGAAAGCACTGATGCAGATATCCGAGTGAAGAGTTTCAGGCCTTGGGAACAGCCAGTGAAAAGGCCCTGGGGCAGGAATGTGCCTGGAGTTTGGAGAAGCAACCAGGCGGCCAGTGTGGCTGACAGGATGAGTGAGCTTGCCAGTTACAGGAGAGGTGATAGGATTGATGGCAGAGGACTTTGGTTTTTTCCATGAAAGATATGGAAGCCGTGGAAGGTTTTTGAGCAGAGGAGGGAATGCGGTCTGACATATTTTAAAGAATCCCACTCGCTGCACACCTGTATGTCCTCAGAGTGCCGTCTCCTCTGAGGCATGTGCAGATAGAGGCAGGGCCCTGGCAATCCTTTTCTCCAACTCCCAGCCAACACCCAGACCCAGCAGGGGCTGGGCCCCAGGGCTGGGTTCCCACTGTGTTCTTGCCTCTGAGCCACAGCCTGTACTGGGGAGAGGGCTCATGTGCTTCCACCAGTCTTTGGCTTAACTCTCAGTCCTTGAGTAAACTGAGGATGCAAAGAAAACTTGCCAGGTGAGTGAACCAGTGAGCCCTGTTTGGTAACATCACTCAAGAGACATGCTCTCTGCTGCCTTCTGTGGAGGGATATTATGCAAGGATGACTCTTGCCCAGGATGGGCTGGGGATAGTCCAGTTAACTGCCTCTTGTCCTGGCTTAATTATTCTTTGAATTAATTCATTCTTTTTTTTGGCCGTGGCATGTTCTTTGGCCATTCTCGGTTCCCCGGCCAGGAATGGAACCTGTGCCCCCTGCACTGGGAGCCTGGAGTCCGAACCACTGGACCACCAGGGAAGTCCCTGGCTCAGTTACTAATATCACCTCTTGCACGCTCAAAGAAATTTGGGTGTAGCAATAAATTATAGGGTCTCTAGTTTAAGTGATTCTACAGCCCAGTTATCTGGCGGTGGAGGGTGAATTTAGGGGCTATAGAAATAAAGAAATAATATTTATTTTTATCATATTTATCATAAATAAATGTTGGAATCATGAGTTCTTCAAACAACCAGAATAGCTGGCCTTTATTAACCACTCCCTCTGTGCCAGACATGTTGTAAATATTTTACAGTTATTAAGTCATTCCATCCTCTCATGACCTCAAGAGTAGGTACTGTTATCTCCATGTTACAGTGGAGGAAACTGAGCCACTGTGGTCGCCAGCTGGTAGGTGGGAAAACCAGGACTTGCCATGTCCCACATCACAGTGCTATGCTGTTTCTCTCATCACAGAGCCACCACAATTTAGAATTCTCCAGCCATGAGAACCACAACCTTTATTTATCTGCTGCTCACATGGACCATCTTACTGAAGCTTTACCACAAGCCTGTGAAGTAGATATCATGAGCCCCCTATCAGGTTTTTTCAAATTATTGATTAATTTATTTTTAATTGCGATAAAATATGCATACCATAAAATTTACCACTTGGAAGTGGTATAACATAAAATTAACCGTTTTTAAGAGTGAAGTTCAGTGGCATTAAGTACATTCATGTTGTTGGTGCACCCGTCACCACCATGTATCTGCAAAGGTGTTTTTCATCTTGCAAAACTGTATCCATTAAAAAAACAAACCCCATCCTCCATTCCCCCCAGCCCCTGGCAACCACCTTTCCACTTCCTGTCTCTATGAATTTGGCTGCTCTGGGTATATAAGAGGAATCATGTAGCATTTGTCCTTTTGTGACTGGCTTACTTCATTTAGGGCTTCCCTGGTGGCTCAGCTGGAAAAGAATCTGCCTGTAATGTGGGAGACCTGGGATTTGATCCCTGGGTTGGGAAGATCCCCTGGAGGAGGGCATGGCAACCCTCTCTGGTATTCTGGTCTGGAGAATTCCATGACCTGTGTAGTCCATGGGGTCGCAGAGAGTCGGACACAACTGAGTGACTTTCACTTTCACCTTTTACTTCACTTACCATAATGTCCTCAAGGTACATCTATGGTATGCTGCTAAGTCACTTCAGTCGTGTCCGACTCTGTGTGACCCCATGGACGTCAGCCCACCAGGCTCCACCGCCCCTGGGATTCTCCAGGCAAGAACACTGGAGTGGGTTGCCATTTCCTTCTCCAATGCATGCAAGTGAAAAGTGAAAGTGAAGTTGCTCAGTCAACCCCATGGACTGCAGCCTACTAGACTCCTCTGTCCATGGGATTTTCCAGGCAAGAGTACTGGAGTGGGCTACCATACCCTCCTCCAGGGGATCTTCCTCACCGAGGGGTCAAAACTGTGTCTCCTATGTCTCCTTTATTGGCAAGTGGGTTCTTTACCACTTGTGCCAGCTGGTTGGTCACTCACAATCTTTGCAATCCCATGGGCTGTAGTACTCCAGACTCCTCTGTCCATGGAATTCTCCAGGCCAGAATGCTGGAGTGGGTTTCCATTTCCTTCTCCAGGGGATCTTCTTGACTCAGGGATAACCCAGATCTTCTGCATTGTAGGTGGATTCTTTACCATCTGTGCCACCTGGGAAGCCAGATATATATATATATATCTGAATCCCCTTGCTGTACAGTAGAAACTAATACAACACTGCAGATCAAGTATACTTAAAATTTAAAAATACAAATCAAAAATATATGGTGTATCAGATGGTGATAAGTGCTGTGGTCAAAAATAGAGCAAAGAGAGGACAAAGCAAATGCTAGGCAGAGGGGGTGGTAATTTTAAATAAGTGAGGAGAGGCTGCCCTGAGAAGGAGAGTCTTTGAGCAAAGACCTAGATGGGATGAGAGTGGGAGCCATCTGGATATACTGGGGGAGAGCATTCCCAGCAGAAGAACCAGTGAATGCAAAGCCCCTGAGGTTGATGGGCCTACTGTGTTCAGAAACAGAGAGGGAGCCAGTGAGTTTGGAGCAAAGTGAAATATCAATAACCTCAGATATGCAGATGACACCACCCTTATGGCAGAAAGTGAAAAGGAACTAAAGAGTCTCTTGATGAAAGTGAAAGAGGAAAGGGAAAAAGTTGGCTTAAAACTCAACATTCAGAAAACTAAGACCATGGCATCCGGTCCCATCACTTCATGGCAAATAGATGGGGAAACAGTGGAAACAGTGGCTGATTTTATGTTTCTGTGCTCTAAAATCACTGCAGATGGTGACTGCAGCCATGAAATTAAAAGACACTTACTCCTTGGAAGGAAAGTTATGACCAACCGAGACAGCATATTAAAAAGCAGAGACAGGCCTTAGGTGTTGCGGGCCTCTAGCGCCCGCCGCTTTCCGCCGGGCCGGCGGGGCGACGGCTCTGAGCGCGGGCTCCGGCGCCTGGCTCTCACCTTCACCTATTGCGGGCGAGCCGCTGCAGAGGGAGCTCCAGGCCCTGGCGGAGTGCGGGCTCGCGCAGCAAGTGAGCGCCGAGGTCGCGAAATGGGTCCGAGTGAACCGGAGACCCCGAAAACGGAAACGAAAGGACAGAGAAGAAGTGTTTGAGAAGCTTCTTCCAGACCAACTGGTCTTGCTTCTGGAGCATCTGTTGGAGCAGAAGACTGTGACTCCACGAACTCTGCAGAGCCTTGAGAGGATATACCGCCTCTCGGAGCAGGATGCCGAGGTTCGCCATCGCTGGTGTGAACTCATTGTTAAGCACAAATACACAAAAGCGTACAGAGACGTGGAGAGGTTCCTTCAGGAGGATCAGGCCATGGGCATCTACCTCTACGGGGAGCTGATGCTGAGTGAGGATCCACGGCAGCAGCATCTCGCCCTCAGGTGCTTTGAGCTGAGCAGGGAGCAGATGGACAAATCCTCAGCCGAGGTGGTGGCTGAGATGTTATTTTAAAGAGGAAAGATCACAGCGAGAATCTTTTTCATGCATCTGCTCGTAGCCCCGGTGGGCCCAGGCTTGCATGGACCCTGGACATCAAAGGAAGAGCGATGGGGCTGCTGAAGCCGGCAGTCAGTGGCCGCCCACGCCTTGTGGGGTGACCTCCCCAAAGGGCCTCACCGCAGAGCTGGTGTCAAGAGGCGCACCCTCATCAGCAGTCTCCATGGGGCCGTGTGACGCCTTCGTGCCCATCCTGGATGAACCATCTCAAGATCCTGAATGTTAATTGAGTCTCCCCTTTGAGTTCAAGTCAGTTCTTCCATCCAAACATGGAAGGTCCCTGAGGCACATGGGAAAACCCACTGCACCTCCTCCACCCGTCCCTCAGCATGTGGATCTGCATTTCTGCACTCCCGGAAAGCCAGAGCTTGTCTGCCAGGCCCAAGGAGCTGCTGCTCCCCACCTCCACAGAATTACATTGATTGATCTGTCCATTATTTAGATTTTCCAGAGTTTTAGTAACTTTTGGTAGAAGTGCAAGATAAGATTCTTTAAGATTTGTTCATAATGTAATGGATTCATGGGTTTTTTTTTCTTTCTGTTTACTTCTGAATTTAATACTTAAAAAAAGAGAGAGAAAAGGGTGTAGTGTCCACATTCTTGTCTCCTTTTCTTACCTCCATGGTTCCTCTAGTGTTCACAGTGGTGCTGATACTCTGGGGGAGGGGGGCGCGTGCTTCCTGCGCGTGATAAAGGCATGCCAGGCACCGTGGGAACCTGTGGCGACGGTGCTCCTCTTTCCCACAAACGTTTGAAGTTAAGAATAGAAGCTAAGCTTCTAATCCCTCTGGGATTGCCCAGAGGGAAGAGTGGCACCACCCTGGTTGGTGCAGCGCGTGGCCTTAAAACACCTCAGAAGCCACCCTGGTTGGTGCAGCACGTGATGGATGAGGCTCAGCTGAGCGGGCGTGTACCCGCCCGCCTGCACCAGTGGCGCCTCGGGCCAGCCTGGGGGCGATGGGCAGCTCAGCACAGCCCTTCATTAGAAGCTCCTGACCTCAGAATTATGCACCAGTGACTTTCCGTTTTAGAAAGTCTCCCGGGGGTTGCTGCTTCGCTCTCACGTGTGCTTTGCATGTGTTGCTTCTGTGTGCTTTGTTTACCGTGATGATATAATAAAAATGTGATTTTTGAGAAAAAAAAAAAAAAAGCAGAGACATTACTAGACGGACAAAGGTCTGTCTAGTCAAGGCTATGGTTTCTCAAGTAGTCATGTATGGATGTGAGAGTTGGACACCTGTACACCCATGGCAGATTCATGTTGATGTATGGCGAAACCAACACAATACTGTAAAGTTTAAAAAAAAAGAAAGAAAGAATGACAATTTCATAAATAAATATCCCAAGAAAATAGAAAAAGAAAAAGAAAGCTGAGCGCCAAAGAATGGATGCTCTTGAACTGTGGTGTTGGAGAAGACTCTTGAGAGTCCCTTGGACTGCAAGGAGATCCAACCAGTTCATTCTGAAGGACATCAGCCCTGGGATTTCTTTGGAAGGAATGATGCTAAAACTGAAACTCCAGTACTTTGGCCACCTCATGTGAAGAGTTGACTCATTGGAAAAGACTCTGATGCTGGGAGGGACTGGGGGCAGGAGGAGAAGGGGACGACAGAGGATGAGATGGCTGGATGGCATTACCGACTCAATAGACATGGGTTTGGGTAAACTCCGGGAGTTGGTGATGGACAGGGAGGCCTGGCGTGCTGCAGTTCATGGGGTCACAAAGATTCGGACACGACTGAGCGACTGAACTGAACTGAGGAAGAGAGAGAGAGGGAGCCGAGGGAAGAGAGACTTTGCAAAGTGGCAAAAGGCCATTCTCAAGGTCACAGCTAGTAGGTGGCTGGGCTGCCACTTAAACAGGATCTGCTGATTTCAGAGCTTGAGTTCTTAACCATGGCATTGTTTTCTTCACAGATTTGTTGTTGCTATTCAGTTGCTAAATCGTGTCTGACTCTTTGCAATCCCATGGACTGCAGCACACCAGGCTTCCCTGTCCTTCACTATCTTCCAGAGTAGACTCAAACTCATGTCCTTTGAGTCAGTGATGCAATCCAACCATCTCATCCTCTGTTGCCCCCTTCTCCTTCTGCCCTCAGTCTTTCCCAACATCAGGGTCTTTTGCAATAAGTTGGCTCTTCACATCAGGTGGCCAAAGTACTGGAGCTTCAGCTTCAGCATCAGCCCTTCCAATGAACATTCAGGGTTGATTTCCTTTAGGATTGACTGGTTTGATCTCCTTGCTGTCCAAGGGACTCTTAAGAGTCTTCTCTAGCACCATAATTCAAAAGTATCAATTCTTCAGTGCTCAGCCTTCTTTATGGTCCAACTCTCACAACCATACATGACTACTGGAAAAACCATAGCTTTGACTATACAGATCTTTGTCGACAAAGTGATGTCTCTGATTTTTAATACTCTCTCAGGTTTGTCATGGCTTTTCTTCCAAGGAGCAAGCATATTTTAATTTCATGGCTGCAGTCACCATCTGCAGTGACTTTGGAGCCCAAGAAAATAAAATCTGCCACCTTTTCCATTTCTTCCCTATCTATTTGCCATAAAGTGAAGGGACTGGATGCCATGATCTTCATTTTTGGAATGTTGAGTTTTAAACCAGGTTTTTCACTCTCCTCTTTCACCTTCATCAAGAGGCTCTTTAATTCTTCGCTTTCTGCCATGAGGGTTATATCATCTGCATTTCTGAGGTGGTTGATATTTCTCCCAGTAATCTTGACTCTAGCTTGAGCTTCATTCAGCCTGGCATTTCACATGATGTACTCTGCATAGAAGTTAAATAAGCAGGGTGACCATATACAGCCTTGATGCATTCCTTTCCCAAATGTAAACCAGTCCATTGTTGCGTATCTGGTTATAACTTGCTTCTTAACCCACATACAGCTTTCTCAGGAGGCAGATAAGGTGGTCTGGTATTCCCATCTCTTTAAGAATTTCCCATAGTTTGTTGTGATCTATGCAGTCAAAGGCTTTAGCATAGTCAATGAAACAGAAGTAGATGTTTGTTTGGAATTCTCTTGCTTTTTCTGTGATCCAATGGATGTTGGCAATTTGATCTCTGGTTCCTCTGCCTTTTCTAAATCCCCAGTGTTTTTCTGGCCTCAGGCTATCAATAAGCAGTGCTTGTGGTTGGACTGGCCCTTGGTGTTTTTATTATGATTGCAAGATGCCCTTCAGCAATAACCATCAGGAAACTTTGAGGAAAAAAAATAGAGATTTATTATTTACAAGACCTAAAAATTATATAGCACAGCTGGAGCCTCTCAGTGACGTCTCTGGTATAGATGAGGTGGCAGGGTGGGGAGTGCAGAGGGGTGGGGGGCAAACCTGGGATTCTGCTTTTATTGGTGTCAAGAATGGGCACCTAGGGTTTCACTGGCCCACTCCTCACTGGTGAATTCAAAACAGAAGAGCATGAATTTAAAGTGTGGGAAGACAGGGGACTTCCCAGGTGGTCCAGTGGCTAAGACTCTGCGCTCCCAATGCAGGGAGCCTGGGTTCGATCTCTGGTCAGGGAACTAGATCCTACAGGCCGTAACTAAAGATCTCAAGTGCCGCAACTAAGATCTGGTGCTGCCAAGTTAATTGATTTAAAAATCAAATGAAAATAAAGCATGGAAAAATAAATGAAGTGTAAGAAGAGAAAAAAGCAAGCAACCCAAATGATCTAAAGTTATCGATGTCAACCAAGAGCTCTAAAACAAAGGGCCTCAGTGGGAGAAATGGGTTGGCTCTTCACCTAGTCCTGTAGCCAGTAATGTGTTTATTTGAGAAAGGCACCTTCGAAGCAGGTACCTCTGAAATGGATGCCTCTGACAATCAAAGCTTATGTCAAGCAATTGCATTACAAAAAGAAAAAAGCAAACAAAACAACTGTCAAGGTTTACACTAAACCCAGGAACAATCTCCAAGAAGTGATATTTGTTTGGGCTAATCCTGGGCTCATACCTTATAGGTATTGTCTCATTTTACACACGGCAAAACAGAGGCTCCAAGAGATGTAGGAACTGGCAGGGGCAGAATTAAAGACAGGTCTCTGATTATGATGAATGATTATGCTTAATCATTCAGTCATGTGACTCTTTGCAACCCCATGGACTCTAGCCCTCCAGGCGCCTCTGTCCATGGAGATTCTCCAGGCAAGAATACTAGAGTGGGTTGCCATTTCCTCCTCTAGGGAATCTTCCCAACCCAAGGATTGAACCCAGGTCTCCTGCATTGCAGGCAGATTCTTACGAGCTACCAGGGAAGCCCAGGAATATTGGAGTTGGTAGTCTATCCCTTCTCCAGGGGAATCTTCTCAACCCAGGAATCGAACCAGGGTCTCCTACATTGCAGGCAGATTCTTTACCAGCTGAGCTACCAGGGAAGCCCCATAAAGACAGGTCTAGCTGAAGCTTAAGTCCATGCTCTTCCCTGCTGCTATCACACTGACACATGGAGCTGGAGTTCTTAAATTAGAGACCTTTAGCATTTTGGTATCTTGGGGCCAGGACTGACAAGGCTATAATATTGATAAAATATCTAAATACTTCCTGGACTTCATGGTAAATAGCCACTGCCCTGAGGGTCTCCTCTACTGCTCCCACGTGGCCTTGGCCACCCCAGAATCCCCCGATCTCCCCAGAAAACAGCACCTAAAGAGTTAATGCTGGACTCAGCAATGAGCCTCCCTACCTTGCTCCTGCCATATGTCAGGTGTCTATTCTTATTGTGTAAGTGTAAGAGCCTTGTTGGAACTATAATGCAACATTCCTGGGAGGAGGTGGAGTCTTCAGCTCAGAGAATTCACATCCAGTTAATCCAGCAAGGATATGGAGAAAGAGGGCAACGGTGGGGTAGTTTGGGGAGGGGGTAAGGGTGGGGGTCTTCTCAGTTGACATTTCTGAGCACTGGCCTCATTTGAACCTGCCTCTAGCACTTCCCAGGTTGCTCAGTGGTAAAGAATCTGCTTGCCAATGCATGAGACATGAGTTCGATCCCTCGGTCTGAAAGATCCCCTGCAGGGGGATATGGCAGCCCACTCCATTATTCTTGCCTGAGAAATTCCAAGCACAGAGGATCCTGGCCAACTCCAGTCCACGGGGTCACAAAGAGTCAGACGCAACTTACACAACTTAGTGACTGAACATGCACTCACTAAAAGCAAATACATACCACAGGCAGTAAGCCCTCAATCGCCAGAAGAATTCTTTCTGGAACAATAGCCTAAGATGAGAGACCATGTGCTCCACCTTCAGTTAAACTTTTGTTATAATGTGATATGCTTCCTTTCAAGAATATGAGTTCATATAATCCATCATCCAATCTCATTAGTTTCCCTGTGATGATCTCTAAAGGAAACCAGTGATGTTTCTATCAAAGGGTGTAGATCTGAGGTTGAGAAGGGTCAGTGGAATGGACTTAGCATCTACAGTTTTAGCCAATTGGGTTTTAATTGTTCCAGCTGGTTCCATTAACCCAAAAGACTGAGGAAAATCACCATGGAAATGCTCCATAGTTGGCCAAATCTTAAAATATTCTTAAACAATTTGTCCAGTAAAATGAGTTCCTCTATCACTATGTATGTTTTTTTTTTTTAATGGCTATGTATTTCTGAGGGAAGAGGGTGCTTCCCTGGTGGCTCAGATGGTAAAGAATCTGCCCACAGTGCCGGAGACCCAGGTTCGATCTCTGGGTTGGGAAGATCCCCTGGAGGAGGAAATGGCAACCCACTCCAGTACTCTTGCCTGGAGAATTCCATGGACAGAGGAGCCTGGCAGGCTCCATGAGGTCACAAAGAGTCAGACATGACTGAGTGACTATCACATTTCTGAGGGGACTCCCCGAAAGAGGGTCACCCTTTTGAAAATGAGTTTCCCTACTGATTGTGCTGTAGGCTGTCTGCATGAGAATGCTTCAACCCAATGTGAAATATACAAATCATAACAAGAGTGTGTTGTTTACCTTGAGAGGGAGACATTTGTATAAAATCCAGCTGCCAAATTTCAAAGGGACCTGCAGGTAAAGGAAAATGTCCTTGAGAACCATACAATGGCTTCCATGAGTAACATTTTGGGCAAATGGTACATATTTGAAGAATAAGCCTTCTGAGCTGTTGTAAAGGATGCCTTCTGTTGGAGTTTTCTCTCGGGACTTGGAAACGGCGAACCTGAAAGAACAATGCTTGGACAGTCTCTGCTGCTGCTGCTGCTGCTAAGTCGCTTCAGTCGTGTCCAACTCTGTGCGACACCATAGACCGCAGCCCACCAGGCTCCCCTGTCCCCAGGGTTCTCCAGGCAAGAACACTGGAGTGGGTTGCCATTTCCTTCTCCAATGCATGAAAGTGAAAAGTGAAAGTGAGGTCGCTCAGTCGTGTCCAACTCTTAGCGACCCCATGGACTGCAGCCTACCAGGCTCCTCTGTCCATGGAATTTTCCAGGCAAGAGTACTGGAGTGGGGTGCCATTGCCTTCTCCGCTAGGACTGACAAGTTTATTTCTGCAGTCAAGCCTTTTTATAGGAGCAAGGAACAAAGAGCTTAGAACATATGGCCAGCAGAACACGTACAAGGCTAGGATATAATCAGTAAAAGATACTTCAAGGAACAGCGCATTCTTAACAACCCATGTATTTATCCACGACCCATTTTCTCAAGCAACGTCTTTAATGTTTAATTGTTAAATCTAGGTGCCGAGCATAGCCAAAGGCAGGAAATGTTCTTCAGCAATCAGTACACAATGCCTGGGTACTTCTGGCACTTTGCCATTTCCCCCCCATGGACCTTCTCCTTCAAGGCTATTTTGCACTGTGCCTCCCAACATATCCTCCTTTTGTTTTTAGTTTAAGCACAGCAGCTGTTAGTTGGACTCCATCGTAGGAGGCACGGAGTTTTGAGTAGAGACATCTACATCATCTAGTTTTGTGTAGTGCCATACCAGATAGGGTTCCTACTGGAACAAGAGATATTAGACCAAGAATGCCAGCGATAATCCATCCTATTATGCGCCTTGACCTCCTTAAGCCATATTTGAGCAAAACTGAGAGAAATACAGAGTCGGTCCATGGTTCTGTTAGGTTAACAGGAAGCCACAAATCAGATCTTTGCTTGACTATTGCAATGTTGACATAATGATATGAAATAGTATGGTTTAAACACATATACAAGGCACATGCTGTACAGTTACCAATCTTAGCACAAAGATCTATATCGAAGTTACCTACAATAAACATGTACAGAAGGTGCACACAAGATTGGATATAACCTGAACTATTGTATAAAAAGGTATAGTTTTGAGGTTTTTAAGGCTTTCGCAGTCCCATACACACTGGCAAAGTGCTCCAATGCAGCAGGAATCTTCCAGACATGCCATTGCTCAGGTCCTACGTTAGGGGTTCAGATGTTGACGTTTTCTCTTCGGCTTCTCTATGGTCATTGACGAGACCCTTCGCGTCAGCTACATCACCTGTCGGGGGAGTCTGGTCTTGGGGTCCTTCTCGGTAATGGACATGGCGAAGTGGAACCCAGATTTCTTCTCCATCTGCAATGACCAGACCGTAACCTCTGCCTAGGAGTCATAAGATTCCTGGCAACCATTGATTAAACTGCTTATACTATATTGGTGTGTTGGCTCCTAACAGTTTCTTACTGTTTTCCTCTGCAAAATGTCTGTCTGCATGAGGATCAGAACTATCTGTTAGTAAATTTTAAAAATTTAAGGAATAAAGAGTTAAAGATAATAACAATTGAGGGTTCATAGGATAAGAAGTATATCTCCTCTTCCATATTCCCCCTTTCTGTTTTAACAAATGAGTTTTAAGAGTACAATGGGTTCTTTCGATAATTGCTTGACCTTGGGGGTTGTAGGGTATCCCCGTGATGTGTGTTATATTCCATTCCATTAGAAATGAATGAAACGAGTGAGAGGTAAATGCCAGCCCATTATCTGTTTTTAAGACCGAAGGTATTCCCATAACAGGGAAGGTGAGTGAAAGTGTGGAAATGGCATGTTTGCTGGATTCTAAAGAGACAGGCACTGCCCATACAAAACCTGAAAATGTATCAATTGAGATAAAAAGCAAAGAAAACTTTCCTAAGGAGCAATGAGTGAAGTCAAATTGCCAAAGGGAGTTAGGCTGTTGCCCACGAGGATTAACTCCTGAAACTGTGGTACGTAAGTGCAGAGGAGCTCAGACATCACAGGATTTAATGATATATCTCGCTTCAGTAAGGGGAATATGGTATTTAGAGTGCAATCTTTTAGCGTGTTCGTCCATAACAGATGTAAAGACAGGAGCTATGAACTTATCAACAGCATCATTTCCTGCTGCCAGGGGGCCAGGTAAACCTGAATAAGCACGTATATGTGCAATGAAGAAAGGTTCCGTACGTGATCGAATTAAGGCTTGAGTCTTTGAAAAAAGAATATATAATTCTTTATCTAGGTTGTATAGAAAGGCGGTAACAAAATCAGGGAAAAGGGAAGCAAGGTATTTGGAATCAGTATATACATTGTAGGATAATGGTTGAAGAGACAAAAGAGCATATAAAGCATACAATTAAACTCTTTGTACTGAAGAATAGGTAGTGGGTAATTTCTCTTTGATATCAGGGCCAATAATCCCAGCTATGCCTTCCTTGTTGCCATCAATGAAATAGGTAGGTGCATTTGAAATAGGCTGGGAGGCAATGATATTAGTTACTATAAATTTAGTAAATTGTAGGAAGTCCCATAATTTTCCTTTCGGCAAATGGAATGAGATAACGTTCTGAAAGTCACTTAATGCTATTTGCATGGTCATGTTATACTGTAAGGCAATTTGTAATTCCTTTTTTGTCAAAGGGACATGTATTGCATATGGATCAAATCCAGTTAAGGTTTGTATACGGCTCCTTCTTGATACAATTATTTGCCCTATTTTCTTAATGTATGATACGATTTTCTTTGACTGCTTAGTATGTAGATATACCCATTCTATTGGGCTGTTTTGAGCTATGATTGCAGTAGGTGAATGTTTGGTGGGAAATATATATAAATAGACCAGTTGGGTATGGTCCAGCCGAGTTGAGAAAGATTGTTGAATGTATTTTTCAACAAATTTTAATTCTTCTTTCGCTTTTTTTGTTAGCTGACTAGGACTATTAGGGTCAGGAGGTCCCTCTAAAATTTTAAATAAATTTTGTAATGCATAGGTGGGAATGGCAATAGATGGCTGAAGCCAATTAATATCTCCTATCAATTTTTGAAAATTGTTTAATGTGCGTAGAGAATGCACAGAGATTTGAGTTTTTTGAGGCTTTATCTTAGACTCTTCCATAACATGTCCTAGGTAATTAAAGGGTGCTTTCAATTGAATTTTATCTGGTGCAACAAGTAGGCCATGATTTTGAAGAGTGGTGGTGACTTCATCATATAACTGTTGTAAACAAAGTTCAGATTCCATGGAAAGGAGTATGTCATCCATATAATGAATTATGAAGGCAGTAGGATATTTATCTCTACTGGGTTGTAATGAAACAAATATGAGATATTGGCAAATGGTAGGAGAGTTCATCATCCCCTGAGGTAAAACCTTCCATTGAAATCTTTTAACAGGAGCCATGTGATTTATAGAGGGAACTGAAAAAGCAAAACGTTTTCTATCTTTAGGATGCAAAGGTGTAGTAAAAAAGCAGTCTTGTAAATCAATAATAATTATAGATTAGCCTTTTGGTACCATGGAAGGGGAGGGCAATCCAGGTTGTAATGGCCCCATAGGAATCATAGTATTATTAACATTTCTTAAATCTATCAACACTCGCCATTTTCCTGATTTCTTTTTTATTACAAAAATGGGAGAATTCCATGGGGAAAATGAAGGTTGTATATGATTTTTCTGTAATTGCTCATTCATTAATTGTGTGAGAGCTGCGAACTTTGCTTTAGTCAGGGGCCATTAAGGTGTCCATACTGAGGCACCAGATTTCCAATCAAGAGGCAGCGGTGTTAACTCAATGGCCCCCATCAAAAAAGGCTCATTTAGAGAAATTGTGGCTTTCATTTGTTTGAGAAAATCCCTTCCTCATAAATTAATAGGGATATTGGTAATATATGGTTCGATATAAGCTACAATTTGATTAGGACCATAAGCATGTAAATAGGATGTATTGATGACAGTTTGTGTAGCATCAGCCTTATTTACCCCCAATAGTCTGGAAGGAGCCATAGTCTTACCCCATTCAAGGGGCCATTCTTCAGTTGTAATAATGGAAATGTCAGCTCCTGTATCCAACATACCTGTGAAATTTTTTTCCCATATCTTTAGAGTAAGCATAGGCTTTTGATGTTCCTTTAATAAGGTAGATAGTGCAGTGGTCAGATTGGTGCTATCAAAATCCCCCTGCCTAATTTTATCAGATGCCCTCATTGGTTTGACATATGGCAAAAGTAATAATTGTGCAAAGTGTTCCCCTTTTTGTAGATATACATTTCTTAATTTTATGACATTCACCATGACATGTATCTCTCCTTCATAATCTTCATCCACAACTCCAGTCAATACTACTAAACCTTTCACTGTACAGCTGCTACGTCCCAAAATTAGTCCAACTGTTCCGGGTGGGATCAGACCATAATATCCAGTGGGGATTTTATGAGGATTGTATAATTCTATTAATTCCATATCATAAGGACTAGGTGCATCAGTGCAAGCACTCTTAGATGTAGCTGCTTGCAGTGTCATAATGTTGGGTCCTCCTTTTGTAGTGGGGCTAGAGGATAGCCCCTTTATTAGTTTCCCTGTTGTTTTTGTTGTGCCTTTGGTGTCAATGCATTTCCATCCTTATCGAATTTGGAACGACACTCATTCAACCAATGGAATCCCCTTTTACATTTTGGGCAAACTCCCGGGGGCCTTTTTTTTATTAGAAGTAAGATTATTTTTATCTGTTTGCACTGGCATGCAGCATTGTTTTTTCATACGGTTGGCTTTCTTGCAGTTAAAACATTTAGCATTAGCAGGCTTTTGCATATTAAAAGTTTCTAGTGCTGTTAATTTTGTTCTATGGGACATAGACTTGATATCTCTATAAGTTTTCAGATATTCCATAACAGAACTAGTTTCTTAAATTGGCCTCAGCATGCATTGACATTTTTCATTAGCATTTTCAAAGGCAAGTTGCTTTAAAATAATATTTTGTAAGGTTTCATCTTTGATAGATTTTTTGATGGCATCCTTTAATTTTTCTATAAATTGGGTATATTCTTCTTCATGTCCCTGGGTAATCTTGACAAATGAGCCATCAGAGTTAACATTATCAACCTTTGCCTATGCTCTGCAAAAAATTTCTCTAATGAAATGCAACATCTGAGGGGTAATATTAGCTAATTGTGCAGTCATATCGGCCATGGTTCCCATGGTTCCCATATCATAAGTTAAATTGGCAGGGTTACAATGAGATTGCTGGTCAATCATCATTTGTTGGGCTTCTTTGTTAACCCATATTTGCCATTGAAGTAATTATTGAGGATTTAGAATCATCTTTGCTACTTGAAAAAAAAAATCATATGGCATCCAATGATCAGCCCATCCTCTGAGGAATTCTACACAGTAAGGAGAAGTAGGTCCATACAGAGTGCATGCTTTCTTAAAGCTGGACAACATACCAAAATCTAGACCAGCCCAAGCATTCTGGCCTTGGGCAGGCTGATCAAACTGTATTGGGAAAGCGAAAGTGCAAGCAGGTATCTCCCAAGGAGGAGTGAAATGATTAGTACGAGTAAAGTCAGCAATTGCTGTTACAGGCGGAGCAGAAGGAAAAACCTCAGATTTGGGCTGTTCGTTGAATGAAATGACCTCCGCTCTAAGTGGCTTCAGTTTTGACACATCCTGTATACATACGTCTCCAAGCTGTTTCTCCAGGGATTGTGTCTGATTAAGCATAACATTCTTATATTTCAAAGCACCTTGCATATCTTGTTCCTTAAGCTCATATTCATGTAAAGACCGAACAGTTTCTACTTCCAAATCAACATTATGCCCTTCAATTTGTTCTATGACAGCCCATTTGAGTGACCATGTAACCCACCATTGAGGGGGAATATGGACTCCTTGCCGATATGCTCGCAAAACATTCTTCTTAACCCTTTTCCATATGTCTAGATCAAGCATACCCTCCTCTGGAAACCATGGATTATGTTCCAGTAAAATATGATAGCAATCATTCAACTGATCTCTTGAAACATTAATACCATTTTGTTTCAGAAAGTGATGCATTATAGAAATGAAAGGAATCTTACTGCTATGTTGTCCCATCCTGCTTACCTCTTTTTACAGGGCTCGCCACTTTGTTCAGTCTTCCTATCAAGTCCCTGTTCTTGGAGCCACTTGTTGGAGTTTTCTCTCTGGGACTTGGAAATGGTGAACCTGAAAGAACAACACTTGGACTGACGAGTTTATTTCTGCCGTCAAGCCTTTTTACAGGAGCAAGGAACAAAGAGCTTAGAGCATACGGCTAGCAGAATACGTACAAGGCTAGGATATAATCAGTAAAAGATACTTCAAGGAACAGCGCATTCTTAACAACCCATGTATTTATCCACGACCCATTTTCTCAAGCAACGTCTTTAATGTTTAATTGTTAAATCTAGGTGCCGAGCATAGCCAAAGGCAGGAAATGTTCTTCAGCAATCAGTACACAATGCCTGGGTACTTCTGGCATTTTGCCATTTCCCCCCCATGGACCTTCTCCTTCAAGGCTATTTTGCACTGTGCCTCCCAACAGCCTTCCAAAATTATTGTTTACCTCATAATACCATCTTGTCTGGGTTCCAATGAGCTAGCTCATGAATATATTATAAAATAAAGTATTGAGCTCCAGACAGAAGGATGAGCTTCCTGTTTGGTCCTATCCAAAGCTCTTCGTTGGGATCAAATCTCCTTTTTTGACTCCCAGGAGTCTTTTTCTTTTCTTGTGCCATGCCACCAGAATATGTGTGTGCCAGGGCAGGGTGGAGGGTAGTGGCACAAGAAATTCTGGAGGGATTTTGGAGGGATCCCACCAGAAGGGATCAGGTAGAAAGAAAAAGATAAATGTTTTGGGAATTCTCTGCTGGTCCAGTGGTTAGGACTTGGCACTTTTACTGCCCGGATTCAAGTTTGATCTCCGATTAGGGCTTCCCTGATAGCTCAGTTGGTCAAGAATCCTCCTGCAATGCAGGAGACCCTGGTTCGAATCCTGGGTTGGGAAGACCACCTGGAGAAGGAAAAGGTACCCACTCCAGTATTCTTGGGCTTCCCTTGTGGTTCAGTTGGTAAAGAATCTGCCTGCAATGCAGGAGACCTGGGCTGGGAAGATCCCCTAAAGAACGGAAAGGCTACCCACTCCAGCATTCTTTTTTTGTTTTTGTTTTTGTTTTTTTTTTCCACTCCAGTATTCTTGCCTGGAGAATTCCATGGACTGTATAGTTCATAGGGTTGCAAAGAGCAGGACATGCCTGAACGACTTTCACTTTCAGGAAACTAAGACCCTGAAAGCCATGCAGCAAAAAATAAATAAATAAATAAATGTTTCATCTTTATTTACAAAGATATCGAATTGTTGCAAGTTCTAGTTACCTCGAGAGGAAAGATTCCTTATGTCTGGAAAACAAAGATTAAAAAAAATTAGTAATATTTCAGACAAAAAGCCACAAAAATTATAATCATTCCTCAGTCCATTCAGTCTTATGTAACTAATTCTTGATCTTTGGTTAGTAGTTTTATGAAGCCATCGGTTTCTTCATTAGAGTTCTGTAAATTTGTACCCAGCTCAAAGGTATGGTCTGAAAGTTTATCAGCAGTTTGTTCTTGTCAAAAAGTCCTTCCTATGAACTTTCTTGAAGATGTAGCATTTTTTCAAATGCATGAGAGTAAAATGTTAACTGTCTGTAAATGACAAAAGACTTAAAATGGCATGGTAAAGATCTGACTATAATGTAATTGACAAAGAAAATTTGGTTATTTCTGTGATACACATTTTAATGTAATAACTAGAATTATGAATGATGACATTAATACTAACATATAACAGATTTTAGGAATTCCATATAATTTTAGAACACACATTATTAACATTTACCCATGCAATATGACCTAAGTAGGTTATCACTTATTTGACAATGGTTCCCATGTAATTTTATGTATCAAATAAGCCAATTAATTTAATATCTCTCTGAGATGTTTCAGGGGCCCTCTGAAAATCTCAAGGTTACTTAGATAATAAGGGGATTTCATTTAGAATTTTATTTGAGAAAGTTTGATGGATATATCAAAAGGTTTTAAAACACTTGGTCAAGTTGAATCATAGGTCACTGTGAAACAATGCTAATTTGCTTAACCAACATGACAATCAGTTCAGTTCAGTTCAGTTCAGTGGCTCAGTCATGTCTGACTTTTTGCAACCCCATGGGCTGCAGCATACCAGGTTTCTCTGTCCTTCGGTATCTCCCAGAGTTTGCCTGAACTCACTGTTGAGTCAGTGATGCAATCCAACCATCTCATCCTCTGTTGCCCCCTTCTCCTCCTGCCTTCAATCTTTCCCAGCATCAGGGTATTTTGCAATGAGCCGGCTCTTCACATCAGGCGGTCAAAGTATTGGAGCTAGCTTCAGTTTTAGTATCAGTCCCTCCAATGAATATTCAGGACTGATCTCCTTTAGGATTGACTAGTTTGATCTCCTTGCAGTCCAAGGGACTCTCAAAAGTCTTCTCCAACACCACAGTTCAAAAGCATCAATTCTTCGGCAAACATGACAATAAAATATTTCAAAAGCAAATACAGGAAGTTACAACAGATTACTTAAAAGGTTAAAAAAAACAACAACTTCACAATCTGTTATCAAAAGCAGATCAATACTCAAGAAAACTTTGTCCTCTTAACAGAGCAAAAAGACAAAGTTTAATTTTGCATTAGCTTACTCGTTAACTTAAATTCGTTTTCATCTTAGCCAGTCCTGGCCACACTTAAAATTCCTTTCTAAAGATTCCTTTTTTCTCACAAAAACAAACCTTTTACATCTTTCTATGTCCATTTTAGTTTATCCTTTATTTTCTTTCTCATTTAGAAATAACCAGCTTTAGGACAAAATTACTTTCTTTCCCTTAACAAATTCCATTTCCATTCTTTGTACTTTTTTTTGGTCTTACACATGAAGATGTTTTCTTTATTAACTTTGTAGTAATTTTAATTGCATATGTTAATTAGAATCCTTGACCTTTAAAATACTTAAATTCTAGTGCAAATTAAGAAGTAAGCAATTTTACATTAAGAAGTAAGCTAATTTTACATTCAGTTCAGTTCAGTTCAGTCACTCAGTCGTGTCCGACTCTTTGTGACCCCATGAATCGTAGCACGCCAGGACTCCCTGTCCATCACCAACTCCCAGAGTTCACTCAGACCCAAGTCCATCGAGTCAGTGATGCCATCCAGCCATCTCATCCTCTGTCGTCCCCTTCTCCTCCTGCCCCCAATCCCTCCCAGCATCAGAGTCTTTTCCAATGAGTCAACTCTTCGCATGAGGTGGCCAAAATACTGCAGTTTCAGCTTTAGCATCATTCCTTCCAAAGAAATCCCAGGGCTGATCTCCTTCAGAATGGACTGGTTGGATCTCCTTGCAGTCCAAGGGACAACACCACAGTTCAAAAGCATCAATTCTTCGGCGCTCAGCCTTCTTCACAGTCCAACTCTCACATCCATACATGACCACTGGAAAAACCATAGCCTTGACTAGATGAACCTTTGTTGGCAAAGTAATGTCTCTGCTTTGCAATATGCTATCTAGGTTGGTCATAACTTTCCTTCCAAGGAGTAAGCATCTTTTAATTCATGGCTGCAATCACCATCTGCAGTGATTTTGGAGCCCAGAAAAATAAAGTCTGACACTGTTTCCACTGTTTCCCCATCTATTTCCTATGAAGTGATGGGACCGGATGCCATGCTCTTCGTTTTCTGAATGTCGAGCTTTAAGCCAACTTTTTCACTCTCCACTTTCACTTTCATCAAGAGGCTTTTGAGTTCCTCTTCACTTTCTGCCATAAGGGTGGTGTCATCTGCATATTTGAAGTTATTGATATTTCTCCCGGCAATCTTGATTCCAGCTTGTGTTTCTTCATTAGCATTCTGTAAATTAGCAAACTCATAAATACCATTTATGGCTTCCTAAAACATGTGCTTTCTTATAGAAACTTTCTCAGTGTGGCACCAAGTATATTTACCAGTAGTCCTAAATATCTTCATTTTCTCTGTAAAAAGAATCCCTCACTCTGCTAGCTTCCTCCCCATTTTTAAGACACCAACTTAAGCCATTTGCCAGGCTGAATTAATCAAACACAGATGCCCTAATTCCTCACCCCCACCACTAAGCTATGCAAACTGGGGAGACCAAAGACAGAAATAAGATGTTACAAAGCCTACTGCATCTGGCAACATATATTCAACATGCAACATAAAGTATAATTTCTATTTTATTGTCTTTTCAGAGAAACCAATATTTCTTCAGTCTTTAAGGACTTGGATCCTTACATGGGCTTTGGTGGAGGACGTGGGGCAGCACCCGAGGGTCTAAATCAGGGTGAAGGTGTTCGGTCCTTCCGGGCTTCCCGAGAGCGATTCCTGACAACCTTGCTGTGAATGGCACAACTCACGCAGCAATGTAGTTTCACATACAGCTTGGGAAGCACATAAGCGTCGAAAACACTCGCTTCAGAAATGTCCCTGACAGCTGCGGCCTCTACGATGTTCCGAATGACCAACTTCTTAATGGCCTTATCCTTGGGCACGCATCGGGCACAGCTGGTGCAGCGAATAGGCTGCACATGGCCGCGGCCCTTTTTTTGCACGACCGTTGTTCCTTCTTTTCTTGGTCTTCTTGGAAGCGCAGAGGCGAGGGAGCGAGAACAAGGTCTTTAATGGGAGAAGGAAGTTCTTGAAGTAGTATTTGTAATATCTTCTTGTTCTTTGTTTAATTCATCCCTCAAGGGATTATCAACTACAAATTGGCATTTGCCAAGGACATTAGCCATCTGCCTCTGCAAAGACTGAATCCTGTGCTGCTGCAGCTGTCGACATTTGATGCACTTTGAGATGAGTTAAGTGTGGAGGATGAGGCACTCTATGCTCCAGGGAAGCTGGTGGAATAGATCTTTACGTAGTTTGATGTTTTCAGGAGCTCATTTGATTATCCCAATCTTTGCATCTTCTCATATCTAGCGAAGCACCAGATCCCTTCATGGTTACATCAGCTCCTTGGGACTAGCAGAAAACCTTTTGTAAAATAAGTGCTTGATTGCATTGAACTCCCCTTTCACCCAAATCATATATATTGACCTTCTCCCACTACCTCTTTGGAACCACTTTAGTTTCTCGGAGCTATTTGGGATGCAGTCCTCCCAGGCTGCAGTCCGCATTTTGCCCCAAATGAAACTTAACTCACAATTCTCACGTTGTGCATCTTTTTCACTCAGCAGGATCATCTTCCTGTCCAGTCTTCTTATTTTGACTAATCAAATACTTTACATCCAAAATTTTATACTTTACCAAAAGACTGTGCTGATCCTCTGGAATTTTACTAAAATTTTTGCACTTACTTTTATGCCAATTAAACAGAGGTCTTTTACAAACTAGGTTTGGTAATACCATTCAGAGATAGAAAAAAATATTATATCTATAATGCACACAAATAGACATATAGACAGACATAACCACAGATCTCAACTTTCATTTTAAAACTTTAGTCATGAATTTTAAAAATAGAAATAAAAATGAAACTTTAGTCATGGATCAGATACAATATAAAATTAACTCGTTTATAAATCAGATCAGAGCAGTCGCTCAGTCCTGTCCGACTCTTTGCGACCCCATGAACCGCAGCACGCCAAGATTCCCTGTCCCTCACCAACTCCCGGAGTTCACTCAGACTCACGTCCATCGAGTCAGTGATGCCATCCAGCCATCTCATCCTCTGTCATCCCCTTCTCCTCCTGCCCCCAATCCCTCCCCAGCATCAGAGTCTTTTCCAATGAGTCAACTCTTCACATGAGGTGGCCAAAGTACTGGAGTTTCAGCTTTAGCATCATTCCTTCCAAAGAAATCCCAGGGCTGATCTCCTTCAGAATGGACTGGTTGGATCTCCTTGCAGTCCAAGGGACAACACCACAGTTCAAAATCATCAATTCTTCACCGCTCAGCCTTCTTCACAGTCCAACTCTCACATCCATACATGACCACAGGAAAAACCATAGCCTTGACTAGACGGACCTTTGTTGGCAAAGTAATGTCTCTGCTTTTGAATATGCTATCTAGGTTGGTCATAATTTTCCTTCCAAGGAATAAGTGTCTTTTAATTCATGGCTGCAGTCACCATCTGCAGTGATTTTGGAGCCCAGAAAAATAAAGTCTGACACTGTTTCCACTGTTTCCCCATCTATTTCCCATGAAGTGATGGGACCGGATGCCATGATCTTCATTTTCTGAATATTGAGCTTTAAGCCAACTTTTTCACTCTCCACTTTCACTTTCATCAAGAGGCTTTTGAGTTCCTCTTCACTTTCTGCCATAAGGGTGGTGTCATCTGCATATTTGAGATTACTGATATTTCTCCCGGCAATCTTGATTCCAGCTTGTGCTTCTTCCAGTCCAGCATTTCTCATGATGTACTCTGCATATAAGTTAAATAAACAGGGTGACAATATACAGCCTTGACGAACTCCTTTTCCTATTTGGAACCAGTCTGTTGTTCCATGTCCAGTTCTAACTGTTGCTTCCTGACCTGCATACAAATTTCTCAAGAGGCAGATCAGGTGTTCTGGTATTCCCATCTCTTTCAGAATTTTCCACAGTTTATTGTGATCCACACAGTCAGAGGCTTTGGCATAGTCAATAAAGCAGAAATAGATGTTTTTCTGGAACTCTCTTGCTTTTTCCATGATCCAGCGGATGTTGGCAATTTGATCTCTGGTTCCTCTGCCTTTTCTAAAACCAGCTTGAACATCAGGAAGTTCACGGTTCACATATTGCTGAAGCCTGGCTTGGAGAATTTTGAGCATTACTTTACTAGCATTTGACATGAGTGCAATTGTGTGGTAGTTTGAGCATTCTTTGGCATTGCCTTTCTTTGGGATTGGAATGAAAACTGACCTTTTCCAGTCCTGTGGCCACTGCTGAGTTTTCCAAATTTGCTGGCATGTTGAGTGCAGCACTTTCATAGCATCATCTTTCAGGATTTGGAATAGCTCAACTGGAATTCCATCACCCCACTAGCTTTGTTCGTAGTGATGCTTTCTAAGGCCCACTTGACTTCACATTCCAGGATGTCTGGCTCTAGGTCAGTGATCACACCATCATGATTATCTGGGTCGTGAAGATCTTTTTTGTACAGTTCTTCTGTGTATTCTTGCCATCTCTTCTTAATATCTTCTGCTTCTGTTAGATCCATACCATTTCTGTCTTTTATCGAGCTCATCTTTGCATGAAATGTTCCTTTGGTATCTCTGATTTTCTTGAAGAGATCCCTAGTCTTTCCCATTCTGTTGTTTTCCTCTATTTCTTTGCATTGATCGCTGAAGAAAGCTTTCTTATCTCTTCTTGAGATATGTTAGGTTTGCTCACTCTGAAGGCTAAAGTCTTGTACTGTTTTGTGGAGAAGACACTTAAAATTTTGAGTTTTAAAAGGTCTATTTTTTCAGTTTTAAGAATTATCTCTCTTATTAAAAAAAAAGTCTTTATTTATTTGACTGTGCTGTACGCAGGATCTTTGCTGCAGCAGGCAGGATCTTCAGTTTAGTTGCAACATGTGGGATGTAGTTCTTTGACTAAGGATGGAACCTGGACTCCCTGCATTGGAAGCACAGTCTTAACCATGGGACCACCAGGGAAGTCCTGGAATTATCACTTACATAAAAGTTCCTTGAGAAAAGCAGGCAGAACATTTACATCCCAAAGGCACCTGAAGAGGAATGCAAGCTCCTCTTAGGATTCTTATGGAGTCCAAGCTCACTCTGCTTGCCACAATAGGCCAACGAATCCAAGAGACACAGTGTTGAGGCAAGGAATAGGACTTTATTCAGAAAGCTGGCTGACCAAGAAGACAGCAGACTGACATCTCAAAATAACCATCCTGTCAGGGTCTGGATGCCAGGTTTGTTTATGAATTAGAAGATGGGGCGGGGAGGTGAGGAAACAAAGTGGAAAAGGCCATTAGTCTTGCAAATATCTCCTAGTGTTAGTCACTCAGTTGTGTCTTGACTCCCTGTGACCCTGTGGACTGCAGCCTGCCCAGCTCCTCTGTCCATGGAATTCTCCAGGCAAGAACACTGGAGTGGGTAGCCATTCCCTTCCTCAGGGGATCTTCCTGACCCTGGGATCAAACCTGAGTCAGGTTAGGTTTTAGGTGTCCAACTCTTTGCATTCCCATGGACTGTAGCCTGCCAAGCTTCTCTGTCCATGGAATTCTCCAGGCAAGAATACTGGAGTGGGTAGCTGTTCCCTTCTCCAGGGGACCTTCCCAACCCAGGAATCGAACTGGGGTCTCCTGCATTTCCGGGGGATTCTTTACCAGCTAAGTACCAGGGAAGCCCTGGTAAAGAATACCAGGGTCAGGGTTAAGTCAAAGAGACAGATCTAGCATGGAAAAGTCAATACTGACTCTTCCATCTTACAGGACTTCTGTTCCCTTAGAGTCAGAATTTTGCGGGAGGTGGGGGAATAGTTTTTTCAAGCGGGCTTTCTCTAGAGTTTACACAGAACAAACAATCTTAGAATGACAAAAGAGCCCCATCTTGGCCATTTCACAGTGAGATCTCCTATAACATAGCATTCTCATTTAAGCAAGTACTTTCAAGTATAAGCTCCACGTTTGTGCATGTACCTGGCTGGAGTGTTATTAATAGCTATGAAGGTTGACTCTCTGGTGCCCTTTTTTTTTAATGATTTGGAGGCCTTGTTTCCTATTTCAGGGTCAGTTTGTCAGGAAAAGAATACTATTGCAAACGGTGTGATGGGCCATTGTGTTGTTTGTGAACTTAACCCCTCTTACGCAAGTCACCCTGGAGTTGTTTCAACTCTTTTTTTTTTTTTTTTGGTGAGTTCCTCTATTGACTTCTTACTATGTCTCAGACATTCAGCTTTTCAATCTTTAGCTATTTAATGCTTTTGACAATCCTCCGATATATTGATAGATTCTGTTTTCTGCCCCATATTCTTCAAACAGGAAAACAAGTATAAGTGGTTAAATGAGATGGCCCCCAGATTGAGTATCTTCTAAGTGGAGATACTTTGGTGGTAAAATGGACAGGATTTGGTGGTAAGGCACATACAAGGGAAGATGTGGGGAAGATGAGGCTGGAGCTGGGCTGGTGGCTGGGACAATGGGTGGATGGGAAATTCCCAGATACACAAAGGGCTGGGGTTGCTCTGATCTTGCTGCTATTCCAGACAAGCAGGTTGGGGGCTGAAGCACCCTCATTTGGGAGGAAAGCCGTCCAGAGGAATTGATGTGTGCAGGGAAGAGCCAATTCTAACTCCATGTTGGAAGTGTTCCTTTAACTTGCTTTATGTTGCTTTTGTTATTATAATCATGCATAATGGCCTGCCTTAGGGAACCCTTCCCCTCTGCTTGACTTGTAGGGGTAGAATGCCTGTGTTCAGCTCATAGTGAGATCATCTGACCCTGCCTACCTGTGAATGGCTTCAGGAAAGAGGAGACTGACACATTCCCCTGCCCGAAGTTTGCCATTCTAGGAGATATAGGCAAGATTAATGGGCTTTTTACCTTGTTTCTTCACCTTCCTTCACTTCTGTTCTATAAAAGAACCTGGCATCCAGATCCCGTAAGATGGTTATTTTGACACATCAGTCAGCCAGCTTCTCAGCTGGTTTTCCAAATAAGAGTGAGCCTGGACTCAGTAATAGATGCACCTGGAAGGGTGGGTGCAATGCTGAGGGATCTTAGAATCTCAGGATAATAGTTAATGTTGACAGAGTTTTTCTTAGTCCAAACTAGCTTCACACTGAGCAATTTACATTCATGAAATTACATGATTGAACCCTTTCATCTTCTGAGTCAGCTATCCCTGTCCTCTAGATGAAGAAACAGCTCAGACAGGGGTGGTGGTCTCTGGTCAGGGTTAGAATGCAGGAGAGATGGATTTGACCCCAGGTCCACCCAGCTCCAAAACCCTCAAACAGGACTTCCCTGGCAGTCCAGTGGTTAAAACTCCATGCTTCCCAGTGCTCCTACGTCACAGAGCACAGGTTCAGTCCCCAGTCAGGGAAATAAGATCCAACATGCCATGTGGCAAAAAAAAAAAAAAAAAAAATTAGCAAAAAACCCCTCAAACAATAAGCCTTCCTTGCAATGATGCCAATGTTAACATTTCTGACCGAAACGTTCATAATGACAAGAATGCTCTTATCAGAGAGCCTGCTGTGAGTCAGCACTGCCTGACAGTTTGACAGGCCAAGCCTTATGTCATTTCACCCCCACTTCACAGAGGAAAATCGAGGCTCAAGGTCGCCATACAGCAGAGATGTGGCTTGAACGCAAGCTGTTTTTGCCTCCAAAGTCTATCCTAGAGCTCCTCACTTATACTAATTTTTGAAAATGAAGGAACTGGGACTTCCCTGGTGGTCCAGTGGCTAAGACTCCATGCTCCCCATTCAGGGAGCCCAGTTCCATCCCAGGTCAGGGAACTGGATCCTCATGCCTCAACTAAGAGGATTGACCAGTTTATCTCCTTGCAGCGCAAGAGACTCTCAAGAGTCTTCTCCAGCACCACAGTTCAAAAGCATCAATTCTTCAGTGCTCAGACTTCTTAATGGTCCAGCTCTCACATCTATATATGACTACGGGGAAAACTGTAGTTCTCTGTTCGGATCTTTGGCAGCAAAGTGATGTCTCTGGTTTTTAATACGCTGTCTAGGTTTGTCATAGCTTTCCTTCCAAGGAGCAAGCGTCTTTTAATGATGGCTGCAGTCACCATCCACAGTAACCAACATAGGTGCCTCTAATCCTCTTCTCTGAGGGTTAATTCTCCACCTTGTCTCCCTTGTCTAGCCTGAAGGGAGTGTAGAAGAGATTTCCCTCCTGGGGTTGTGCTGCTTTATTTCTTCTTGTTCACGGATCTTAAAATTGCCTCCATCGACCACAGACTGGGGCTTCCTTGCTGGCTCAGTTGATAAAGATTCTAGCTGCAATGCACAAGACCCTGCTTCGACCCCTGGGGGGTGCTTCAATTCTTGGGAAGGAAACCAAGTCCCCCTAAAACTGAGTTCCCTTACCACATTTATGATTTAATTCCTCTTTCCAAGACTTTCTTCCCTTGCGTGTCTCCTCAAGCCTCAGTCCCATCCTCACCCCCTCTAACCTCAATCCTGTGCTGTTGGTGCTGTTCCATTGCCAAGTCGTGTCTGACTCTTTGCGACCCCATGGGCTGGAGCGCACCAGGGCTCTCTGTCCCTCCCCATCTCCCAGAGTCTGCCTGACTGAACACTGCTGCTGCTGCTGCTAAGTCACTTCAGTCGTGTCTGACTCTGTGTGACCCCAGAGATGGCAGCCCACCAGGCTCCCCCGTCCCTGGGATTCTCCAGGCAAGAACACTGGACTGGGTTGCCATTTCCTCCTCCAATGCATGAAAGTGAGAAGTGAAAGTGAAGTCACTCAGTTGTGTCCAACTCTTAGCGACCCCATGGTCTGCAGCCCACCAGGCTCCTCCATCCATGGGATTTTCCAGGCAAGAGTACTGGAGTGGGGTGCCATTGCCTTCTCCAACACTACTTCACCACAATCAGATGACTAAGATTGCTGTTGTCATATCATTAGTGCACTAAAACTGCTCTTAAAGATATACTATAAGCTCAGGTGGTTTCCCCAGGGCAAAATGAACTCAGGGATCCCTAAGCCATGGGCTACTTGGCCAAATAATTGTTAACTGAAGATATCCTGATTCCTGGAACTATGATAAAGAAAGATCAGAAGATGATGCTCAATCTTTTCTGTCAATCTTCCTCTTTAAAATATCCTTAACTTGAAGACCAGGTTCAAGTGGATCTGAGGTTTGTCTCCCAGTTCCTTGCTTGCTGTCCTACAAATGCATGCATGTTAAGTCTCTCAGTCATGCCTGACTCTTTGCGACCCCATGGACTGTAGCCCACTAGGCTCCTCTGTCCATGGGATTTCCCAGACAAGAATACTGGAGTGGGTTGCCATTCCCTTCTCCAGGGGGTTTTCCCTACCCAGGGATCGAACCTGAGTCTCCCACATTGCAGGGAGATTTTTTTTTTTACCATCTGAGCCACCAGGAAAGCCCCACAAATAAAGCTTTACTTTGTTGCAAACACCTGCTATCAGAGGTTGACTTTCTCTGCTGTGGGCATATTAGCCCTCACTCAGTTACAGAACTCCACAGAGCTTGTCGGTAATACCAGAAATCTTGACAACTCCTGGTTCTTGAATCTAAGCTCAGGGCCAATGGGGTGCCTTTGTGTTA
This sequence comes from Bos indicus, assembly GCF_029378745.1. Lineage (NCBI taxonomy): Eukaryota > Metazoa > Chordata > Mammalia > Artiodactyla > Bovidae > Bos > Bos indicus. The sequence goes on from NC_091777.1 coordinate 50,868,823, forward strand.
ATCAGAAAAAGGCTCTCCCTCTAGATGGAAGCAAGATCTCATCTGGGCAGAGCCATACCTCAAAGTGCAAAGTTTGGCGAGCAATGCTTTCTTGGGAAAAACAAAACAAAACAAAACTGCCCTCCTGTGGTTGGATGCAGCTCTGCTTCAAGGTGTGTGACTTGGCAGGTGAAGTGTAAGCAGGCTGCATTTGCTGCTCACTCCGTGTGCAGGGAACAGCCTGCACAGCCACACACCCATTCACTGTTTGGACCCCACCCTGGAGGGTGTGCCTCTCAGCAACAGTCATCAGAGTGCTAGACACCTGATGGAGTCAACGGAGCTGGTCATCTATAGACAAATGTCAGCCGTGTTACTGACTGTAGATGGGACCTAAGGTATCCATCAGAACATTTCCAAGAAGAAAGCCCAGGACTCCCCTGGTGGTACAGTGGATACGAATCTGCCTGCCAATGCAAGGGACATGGGTTCAACCCCTGGTCCGGGAAGATTCCACATGCTGCAGAGCAGCTAAGCCTGTGCACCACAGCTCCTGAGCCTGTGCCCCTAAAGCCTGTGCTCTGCAACGAAGAGTAGCCCCTACTCGCTGAAACTAGAGAGAGCCTGTGTGCAGCACCAAAGAGCCAACACCACCAAAAATAAATAAATAAATAAGATAAGAAGGCCCATAGAAGGTCTATATTAATGTAAAGGCCAAGTTGCTATAACTGTAAGATCCTAAAATACAATGGTTTAAGTAAAATAGAAGGTTCTCATTCTGTTTCGTGACCCTCCTGAAGTAGGCATGTTGTCTAAGATGGCAGGTGGCTCCCCTCCATGTGGTCAGTCAGGGACACAGCTTCCTTCAGTCTTGTTGCTGAGATCACTAGCATCAACATCACCTGAAACCCGTTAAAAATGCAGATTCTCAGGCCAGACCCTGGACCCACTGGATCAGAAACCCTGGGAGTGGGCCAGCGACCTGCGTTTCAACAAGGATTCCCACTGACCTTGATGGACAATTAAGGTGGAGGTGTTCATGGTCAAAGGGAGGGTTTTGTACTTCTTGAATCACCCCTTCCTATCCAGGAGGTGGCCAGGATGGAGGTGCTCTGGCTGTTCAAAGACCTCAGGTCCAGAAGAAACTTGACTTCTGGGCATGCAAGGTGGTTTAAGAGGAGGAGGGTGGCTAGACTAGCATAATAGTTAGTGGTTTAGATTCTGGAGACAAGCTGCTACTGCTGCTGCTAAGTCACTTCAGTCGTGTCCGACTCTGTGTGACCCCATAGACGTCAGCCCACCAGGCTCTCCTGCCCCTGGGATTCTCCAGGCAAGAACACTGGAGTGGGTTGCCATTTCCTTCTCCAATGCATGAAAGTGAAAAAGTGAAAGTGAAGTCGTTCAGTCGTGTCTGACTCTTAGCGACCCTATGGACTGCAGCCCACCAGGCTCCTCCATCCATGGGATTTTCCAGGCAAGAGTGCTGGAGTGGGGTGCCATAGCTGCCTGCGTTTAAATCCCAAAGTTGCTGTGGTACCAGCTGTGTGACCTTCAGCAAGTAACTTTACCTCTCTGAGCCTCAGTACCTTCTCCTATAATACAGGGATCATTGCTAATATTAGTATCTGTCTCATGATGTCACTATGGGAATCACAGTGTTACTATGTGCCCTACACATAATAAGCTCTCAAAATGTTAGCTTAATCATCTCAGTATCTTAATAAAAGCTGCTTTTTATTTTATTTTATTTTGGCCATCCTGTGAAGCTCATGGGATCTTTAGTTTCCTGACCAGGGATTGAACCTAGGCCCCAGCAGTGAAAGTGCCAAGTCCTAAACATTGGAAACCAGGGAATTCCCAAACGCTGCTATTTATTCCGTGTAGCATCATATTGAATCTTCATGATACTATTGTGAGAAGTATGTTTTACATATAGATATTCATTTTATAAAGGAGAAAATTGAGGGGCAGACTGGTGAGATAACATAGGTTACAGGTAATAGAATGGTAATTCTAACTCAGGTCAGATTCTTACAGACTCAAATGTAAATCGCCTCTCAAAAAATCTGGGGGAGGGGGATATTTGCCATCCAATTAAAATAAATAAAAGTTTTTTAAAAATTAAAAAATGGAGGGGGGAGTGGATTTCTAAAACTTCCTGTCTTATAGGAAGACTGTGTTGTTTGTGGCTGGAGGGCTGATCTGTAATAGCAATTCATGCCAGGAACTTCTCTGACAGTTCAGTGGTTAAGACTCCACACTTCCAATGCAGGGGTCTTGGGTTTGATCCCTGGTCAGGGGACTAAGATCCCACATGCTGTGAAGCCAAGCAACAACAACAATGAAAGGAATGCATGTGGTAAGGCTAGGGGAGAAATCTCTCACTTTGTTTGTAACCTCTCCAGATTCTCCCAGTCACTTGGGCAGATGGACAGTCCCCTAAGGAGAGATGAGAAACACTGCCCAGGGCCAGATCCAGCCCCAGAAAGAGGTGCCTGGAAAGGTATGCACCAGACAATGCATCAGACACTTTACATCACTGTCACTGAACCAGCCTATTACTGTCCCCACTTTAGAAATAAATAAAACAAAATGCAGAGATAGTAAATGTCCAAGATCTTAGACAGGAAGCAACAGAGTGGAAGTCATTCTCAGAGCTGAGCGTCTCTTGCGCCTGACTCCCTATGAAGCTGTGAGACAGCGCCACCTGGTGGTGTTCTGTTGGAACTGCTTCTGGAGGAAGAGAGAACAAGATAAAAAGGGGCTATTACAGAGGACGACGGAGGGTAAGATGGTTGGATGGCATCACTGACTCAATGAACATGAGTCTGAGCAAGGTCCGGGAGATGGGGAAGCACTGGGCAGCCTGGTGTGCTGAAGTCCATGGGATCGCAAAGAGTGGAACACGGCTGAGCAACAACGACAGTTCAGTTCAGTTCAGTCGCTCAGTCGTGTCCGACTCTTTGCGACCCCATGAATCGCAGCACGCCAGGACTCCCTGTCCATCACCAGCTCCCGGAGTTTACTCAGACTCACGTCCATTGAGTCGGTGATGCCATCCAGCCATCTCATCCTCTGTCGTCCCCTTCTCCTCCTGCCCCCAATCCCTCCCAGCATCAGAGTCTTTTCCAATGAGTCAACTCTTCGCATGAGGTGGCCAAAATATTGGAGTTTCAGCTTTAGCATCAGTCCTTCCAATGAACACCCAGGACTGATCTCCTTCAGAATGGACTGGTTGGATCTCCTTGCAGTCCAAGGGACTCTCAAGAGTCTTCTCCAACACCACAGTTCAAAAGCATCAATTCTTCAGCGCTCAGCTTTCTTCACAGTCCAACTCTCACATCCATACATGACCACTGGAAAAACCATAGCCTTGACTAGATGAACCTTTGTTGGCAAAGTAATGTCTCTGCTTTTGAATATGCTATCTAGGTTGGTCATAACTTTCCTTCCAAGGAGTAAGCGTCTTCTAATTTCATGGCTGCAGTCACCATCTGCAGTGATTTTGGAGCCCCCAAAAATAAAGTCTGACACTGTTTCCACTGTTTCCCCATCTATTTCCCATGAAGTGATGGGACCGGATGCCATGATCTTCGTTTTCTGAATATTGAGCTTTAAGCCAACTTTTTCACTCTCCTCTTCCACTTTCATCAAGAGGCTTTTTAGTTCCTCTTCACTTTCTGCCATAAATAGTTAATATATAGCATTTAAAATGGGCTAGGCACTGATCTAAATGGCTTACTTAGATTCCATTTAAATAACTTGTTTAATACCTCCTCCTAACAGACCTTCAAGTCAGTTAGTTAATAATAATTTCCACCCTTCTCCACTTTTATTTTATTCTTCTTTCTTTGGGAAAAAAAATCTTACTATGGAGCATTCAGGCATACCCAAAACTGGATGATGGGGCTTTCTTGGTGGTTCAATGGTAAGGAATCCGCCTGCGAATGCAGGACACACAGTTTGATCTCTGATCTGGGAAGATTCCACATGCCACTGAGCAACTAAGCCCATGCACCACAGCTAGTGAGTCTGAGCTCTGAGCCCAGGAGCCACAACCACTGAGCCCACGAGCCACAGCTGCTGAAGCTCTTGCATCCTAGGGCCCATGCTCCGCAACAAGAGAAGTCACCGCAATGAGAAGCCGGTGCACTGCAGCCAGAGAGTAGCCACCCGCCCACCACAACTAAGGAAAAACCCGAGAAGCAAAGGGGACCCAGCCCAGCCGAAAATACATAAATAAAATGATATATTTTAAAAAAAAAACTGGTGATGATGTATCCATCATCCTGGTTCAACAATGATCAACTCATGGCCAATCTTGTTTCATCCATACTCTCAACAATCCCCTCCTCCTACACCCCGCCAAATCAGAAGTACTTTGAAGCAAAGTCCAGACGTTGTATCCGTTCTCACTGGTAAATACTTCCGATTATGTATTCCTAAAAGTGTCCCCATCTTTTTGTGGAGGAATCTGATCAAGGCCACTTTGCTGGATCACCCCCAGGGGTCTGGTTTCAGGGCTTTTGCCACTGGCTGTTGTGATGCCTCTGGAGTGTGGATCACTCAGACAACAGCACAACTCAGCCTCAGCCACTTTTATTTTTCTTTTTGGCCTTGTGGCTTTTGGGATCTTAGTTCCCCAATCAGAGATTGAACTCAGGCCCTCGGCAGTGAAAGCACACCGGGAGGACCAGGGATTCCCCAACTTCTTCTTTCAAAGTTGTCAATTGATTCTCAAATTGACAAAGTTGGAATATAAAGAGTAGAGATGAAAGTATTGTATCAGTGTTAACTTAACATCACTAAACTTGATAACCAGACTGCAGCTGTATGAGAAAACATCTCTGTTCTTAGGAAATATACACTGAAATATTTAGGAGTAAAAGGCCATGTTGTGTGCAGTCATGTATCCTGAATGATTCAGGAAAATGTTAGATAGATATGAGACAAAGAGAGAGAGGAGAGTCAAATGATATTGGAAATGAAATAAAATGTTAACCCGATGCTAATCTGGATAAAGAGCCACCAAATGGATGTTATTTGAATTATATTCATTTTTGAAACTTTTCTGTACATTTAAAACTGTATTGCCCCCAAAGTTTTAAAATTTAGAAAAAGAATGCATACTACATATCACACGTGGCTCCATTTAGGTGAAGGGTTGTTTAAATCTAATAAAAGGACTTTCATCCAGAATTTATTAAGAGCTCTCAAAACTCAGTAATGAGAGAACGTATAACCCAAATTAAAAGTGGACAAACAATTTGAATTTAGGTGAAATTTTGAAACAGGCAAAAGTACTCTAGATGAAGTCAGAACAGTGGTTCCACTCAGTGGCTATCACTGAGAAAGGGCAGGACAGAGAGGTCCAGGGTACCAAAAAATTCTTTATCTGTTATGAACATGTCTCATTAAGCTGTCCACTTAAAAGCTTTGTTTGCACTTTACTGTATGTAAATTATACCTACATAAAAATGAAGGCAATAATAATAATAAAGGCAAAAGACCAAAACAGGTACATTGCCACAGTCATAAAATCAATTCCTATAAAGCAAGAAAAATGAATGAACTGCAGTTTCACACAATAAAAAGGATGAGAGAATTCCCTGACGGTCCAGTGGTTAGGACTCCTCACTCTCACTGCCCCGGGGCCTGGGTTCAATCCTTGGTTGGGGAACTAAGATCCCACAAGCTCCACCCATGGCCAAAAAGTTTTAAAAATTAAATTAAGTTAAAAATGTGTTCTCTTTAACAACAACAGCAACAGAAAAGAATCTCAAAAACATAGCTTTGATAGTGGAACCATATGTAACCTTGTTCTCTATTTTCCAAGTCTCCTGTAAATTTGTTATCATATTTTTTTAAAAGTTAAAAGAAAAAAAAAACATAACTTTAAGCAAAGAAAATACAAAACTATATGTACTAAAAGTTTTATTTATGCAAAGTTCCACAAAAACAGGCAGGTAAGTAGCCCTACTTAGGAGGTAAAAGGCTAAACACACGAAAACTCCATGAACGTCAGGAAAATGCTTTTCTTTGGGAAGAGAGAGGCAGGAGTCATGGGGAGGGCCAGTAGAGGGGCATCAGGGATGCAGGCTACGTTCTGTCTCTTAACCTGGGTTTTCACTTTTTAACAATTCATTGGGCAGATACTCATTTGTTGTGGGTACTTTTTCATATGTATTGAAACAAAATATACATAATTTTCCATCACATCTAAATCATGAGAGACTAAGGCATAAATCTGATAAAATATGTGTAAGACCTGTACACTGAAAACCACCTAATATTAGTAGGGTAACTGAGTAAGACTGAATCAATGAGACATACGTCATGTTCAAGAATCAGATGAATCAAGATTGCTGAAGTGTCAGTGCTCCACTGATCTGTAGAATAAAGAATTCTGAACACAATCAAAATCCCATCAAGCTTTATTTTTTGTCGAATATTTCATATTTTTGTCAAGCTGAGATGAAAACATCTTTTTGACAATTCGCTTTCCTACAGACTATCCATTCAAGCCTCTTCCCTGGTGGCTCAATGGTACAGAATCTGCCTGCAGTGCAGGAGATGCAAGTTCAATTCCTTGGTCAGGAAGATCCCCTGGAGAAGAGAATGGCAACTCACTCCAGTATTCTTGCCTGGAGAATCCCTTGGATGGAGGAGCCTGGGGGACTACAGTCCATAGGGTCACAAAGAAAAGAAATATATAACTGCTTCCACTTTTCCCCCTTCAATTTGCCATGACATGATGGGACTGGAAGCCATTTGTTGTTATTGTTCAGTCGCTGAGTCGTGTCCAACTCTGTGACCCCATGGACAGCAGCACACCAGGCTTCCCTGTTCTTCACTATTTCCTGGAATTTGCTCAAACTCATACCCATTGAGTTGCTGATGCCACTGAGTTACTATCTCATCCTCTGTCATCCGCTTCTCCTCCTGCCTTCATTCTTTCCCAGCATCTGGGTCTTTTCCAGTGAGTCAGTTCTTTGCATCAGATGGCCAAAGTATTGGAGATTCAGCTTCAGCGTCAGTCCTTCCAATGAATATTCAGGACTGATTTCCTTCAGGATGGACGGGTTAGATCTCCTTACAGTCCACAGGACTCTCCAACACCACAGTTCAAAAGCATCAATTCTTCAGCGCTCAGCCTTCTTCACAGTCCAACTCTCACATCCATACATGACCACTGGAAAAACCATAGCTTTGAGTAGACGGACCTTTGTCAGCAATGTAATGTCTCTGCTTTTTAATATGCTGTCTGGGTTGGTCATAGCTTTTCTTCCAAGGAGCAGGCATCTTTTAATTTCATGGCTGTAGTCGCCGTGATTTTGGAGTCCAAGAAAATAAAGTCTGTCACTGTTTCCATTGTTTCCCATCTATTTGCCACGAAGTGACGAAACTGGATGCCATGATCTTAGTTTTATTTCACACCACGCCCAAAATTAACTTAAAACGAATCATAGTACAAGCGTGTATGAAATATGATACAGCCATATGATTCTGATGCATAAGTAGATATAGATGATACACTGAAGATAAAGCAAATAAATAAGAATCAAGATCTTCAGCTTAAGAGGAGGGGAGCCCCCAAAGTACAGTTTTATTTTTAAAAAGCAAAATAAATGCTTGATTCTTCCCTTTATATATATCAACTTTCCCCCAAAATGAATTTATTCCTCAGTATCCTTCCAAAGTGACCCATGAGGTTTTTAGTCTCATGACGATTCACTGATATGCTTGATCACAGTGAAAGTTTCCTGGTTATGTCAAAATCTGGGGATCAAATACTGGCCAGTGCTTAGAAAAGTAAACAAACAAAAGATAAAGCTGTTATCAATATTAAGAAAAACGCCTGCAGGAGAAAGAACATGTAGCTATAAGTCATTACATGGCCCAGCTGTGAACTCTATTACACAGTCCTGATAATGTAAAACCCAATGTTGATTTAAGAAGAAACGGTGATAAACTCAACAGAGGAACTGAAGGGAGGAAGAGAGTGAGTGCAGAGGGAAGTTCTAGCCAAAGGAATCCCATGATTTGATTCCTGAAGGAATTCTCTAAGAGACTGAGGTCTCTGGATCTGCTCTGTCCCAGAGCAGGATGCTGAATAACAGCCCCCTCCCCCAAAGATGGGCTTCCCAGGGTAGCTCAAAAGGTAAAGAATTTGCCTGCAATGCAAGAGACCTGGGTTAGATCCCTGGCTTGGGAAAATCCCCTGGAGGAGGAAATGGCAACCCACTGCAGTATTCTTGCCTGGAGAATTCCACAGACAGAGAAGCCTGGTGGGCTACAGTCCATGGGGTTGCAAAGTTGGACATGACTGAGCAACTTTCACTTTCCCCAAAAGATGCCCCTGCCCTCATACTCAAAATGTGCTCCCCTTACCTGCTAAAAAAGACTTTGCAGGTGTGATTAAATTAAGGATCTTGAGATGGGTAGATTATTCTGGATTCTTCTGGTGGCCCATTGTAATCACAGTGGTCCTTATAAGGGGTGACAGAAGGGTCAGAGTCAGAGACGGAAATTGCAATAACAGAAACAGATATTACCTGATGCAGCCATGAGCCAAGGACCATGGGCAGCCTCTAGGTTCTGGAAGAGGCAGGGGACAGATTCTCCCCTAGAGCTGCCAGACAGAAGCAACTTAGTGGACACTTTTATTTTAAACCCCTGAGACTCACTTCATTTTTTTTTTTTAAACTCTGTCATTATCCTCATCCTATTTTTCTTTAATCTATCAGATTTTTTCTTTTTTATTCTTTTATAGTGAGAAATGGAGTATCTCCTACCATATCAGTACTGTATCAGCAAACAAGGATGTCACAGTCATCAGGGATTTCAGCCCTCCAATAGGAGCCAGCAAGCCCTAAGGGCATGCAGGAAGGAGAGGAATACCTGCCATTTAGCAGCCAAAAACTGCTAGTTTTTCCAGTGGTCATGTATGGATGTGAGAGTTGGACCATAAAGAAAGCTGAGCACCAAAGGATTAGTGCTTTTGAACTGTGGTGTTGGAGAAGACTCTTGAGAGTCCCTTGGACTGCAAGGAGATCCAACCAGTCCATTCTGAAGGAGATCAGCCCTGGGATTTCTTTGGAAGGAATGATGCTAAAGCTGAAACTCCAGTACTTCGGCCACCTCATGCGAAGAGTTGACTCATTGGAAAAGACTCTGATGCTGGGAGGGATTTGGGGCAGGAGGAGAAGGGGACGACAGAGGATGAGATGGCTGGATGGCATCACCAACTTGATGCACAAGAGTTTGAGCAAGCTCCAGGAGTTGGTGATGAACAGGGAAGCTTGGCATGCTGCAATCCATGGGGCTGCAAAGAGTCCGAAAAGACTGAGCAACTGAACTGAGCAGCCATCAGACTGCAGCCACACCCTACGATGAGCCCCAGGACAGCTCAAGATGTGAAACACAGGATACTGGCCCTAAGATAGCTGAGGTGCATATGAAAGGAACGATTTCATTGAGCCTGGACTCTTGCACCTTCCCATACAAAGAAAAGTGCTAAATTACTTAACTTAGGATATCTGGTTTTCTTTAATTAACAATAATCTTTTAATGTGCTCTTTGTTGCAAAACTTTGATATAATCTGGGCCCTTTCCTCACCTCCTTAGAGTAGTTCTCTCAGGGTTACTTGAGATGCTGCCTCCTAGGAAGCCCTCCCTGATCCCCACTACTCCCAGGCTGGGGCAGGCACATTTTGTGGATTCCCACAGTCCCTGGTACCTTCCCCATACGGGGTCTGACCCCTCTGCCTATACCACCCCCGTCCCAGCCCAGACCACACTGGGCAGTCAGCGTGACTGATTTGACTACCCGACTAGAGGGCAAAGCTGTCTATGTTACCACTGTGACCCCAGCATGGCCCAGCCAGGCCTGAGCACAGAGCTAGCTGGCATCCACTTTGGAGTTAAGAGGGGGAGACTGGGGTTCACTGGGGCCTCTAGCCCTAGGCACAGACAGAATGCCCTTCTGCATCCTGGCCCTTTGGCTCTCCTCCAGCCAATTATTCTGGAAGCTGGGCACGTGTGTGTGTTTAGCCACTAAGCCACGTCCAACTCTTTGCAACCCCATGGTCTATAGCCCGCCAGGCTCCTCTGTCCATGGGATTTCCCAGGCAAGAATACTCTAGTGGGTTGCCATTTCCTTCTCCTCTGGAAGCTGGGGCATATTGAAATAACACGTAGCCCTAAATGCAGGTGGAATTTACTTGAAATTTGGAGACCAAGTGGAATGTGACATTTCCAAAGTAACACTGGGAGCCAGTGACCTCCTGTCCCTGGGCAGGGCTTTCTGTCAGCTATCTAAGGGTGAGTCTCCTTTGGTAGAAAGATAGAAAATAGTGGAACCAGTCCACACGGGTTCCGGCAACAAATCTGAGAACATGAGTAACCTCTTAGGTGTTTCCCGGGCTTGAAGGCTAAGCCTGGGGGCTGAAATGGTCCGGGCCAGGGAATGAGGAGTTGAAGGGATTCTTTCCCTGCAGTCTTTGAGATTTTTTTTTTTTTTTTTTTGGCCAAGCTACACAGTTCACTAGACCGTCAGGGAACTCCCGGTGTTTTGAGATTTTTGAGTTTATAATCATCTGCTACTTGTGTAACTGAATTTCTGTAGAAAACGGTGGTGGAGACTGCTTTGGGCTGTTGTGAGATCCGAGGGCCACACCTGACGCGGACGCACACCCAGAACGACACAGCAGTGAGCGGTATAGCACGTACGCTGCCTCCTGGGATCGGCCGTCAGTCCTTTTCCAAATGAGAAACTGAACTAGAGGGAGGTTTTTAGCTGGCCTGCCCGAGGTTACACAGCTTCTCAGGGTCGGTGCCGGGATTTGAACCCAGGAACCCTCACCGGGCAATAGGTACGGGTATCCCTCGCAGGTTCCAGCTCCCTCCAGTCTCGGGGTCTCTCCCGAGTCTCTGGTCAGCTCCCTTCTCCAGCTCACGACGCTCACGTCCGGTGACTGGTAGGGAGGAGAGCGCCCCCTGGTGGAAGTCCTGTGTGACGGCAGAAGAAGCTAGTGGGAGTGGATGGGGGGTGTCGCAGTGCGCGGTCGTACCCGATAGGGAGGGTGGGCATCAGCGGGGGCTCACTCCTTTATTTCATCATAGTCCAGGACAACTAGTCTGTACCAGGCAGGTTCTGGAGTAGGGATGGAGGAATAGGGAAAGAACAGCCCCAAACAGCAGATACCTACGTGACCTTGAGCAGGTCACCTTGACTTTCTTCTGCCCCAGTTTCTTCATCCGATGTCGATGACACCTCTCTTAAGGCATTAAGGAGTGATAATAAGATTCATGCCTTTTCTAGGAGGAGCCCAAAGGAGATTCCTTAACCCAGGCTGGGGTGGGGAGTAAAGGGTCTGGGTTTACTATTTTCTTGCTTGTTTAGTCACTAAGTCACATCCGACCCTTTTGTGACCCCATGGACTGTAGCCCTCCAGACTCCTCTATCCATGGAATTTTTCAGGCAAGAATATTGCAGTGGGTTGCCATTTCCTTCTCCAGGGGATCTTCCCCACCCGGGGATCCAACTGCTGAGCCACCGGTGAAAGAAACTGAAACTGAAAGTTGCCCAGTCCTGGCAGACTCTTTGCCATCTCTATAGAGTCCATGGAATTCTCCAGGACAGAATACTGGAATGGGTAGCTGTTCCCTTCTCCAGGGGATCTTTCCAACCCAGGGATCAAACCCAGGTCTCCCACATTGCGGGCAGATTCTTTACCAGCTGAGCCACCAGGGAAGCCCCAAATCCCTGGCAGGTAGGTATAATTATGAGCCCCATTTACAGATGGGGAAAACCGCAAGGTTAAAATACCTTGCTAGAATCACACAGAAAGCTGTGGCAGTGGCAAAACAGAGACTTGAATTCAGGTATTTCTGTTCTCAAAAGTTTCCAAACTGGAGGTTCCAGCCCTTCAAAGCTCACACTCCAGCCTCCAGCCCATCTACTCGGACTCTTCCTGTTCCTTTTGAATGCAAAACCACTCCATACCATCCTAGCCCGCCCCTCCCACTCCCTACTCCCACCCCCCAACCCCACCCCAACTCGACCAACTGGCCAAACCACATACTTTCATCAGCCAAGCCTAAGAAAGAAAGAAAGCGCTAAATCGTGTTTGACTCTTGTGATCTCATGAACTGCAGCCCTCAGGGCTCCTCTGTCCGTGGGATTCTCCAGGCAAGAATACTGGAGTGGGTTGCCATTTCCTTCAGAGAATTCCAAAGCCAGCTGCTGAGACTGTACACTTTCATCCCACTTATGTCTGTGTCTTCCTGGTCGGTTGTTGCTGGGTGGGGAAGATGAACCCTGCCCCTGCCCTGGACCCTGTCCAACTCTGGGCTTCGAACACAACCAGCATCAGATAAATCATCAAAGATGGGTAATTTAAAGACTCTCTGGGACTTCCCTGGCTTTCCAGTGGTTAAGACTCTGTGTTTCCACTGCAGGGGGGTGCAGGTTCGATCACTGGTCAGAGAAGATCCCATGTGTGATGCGGCAAGATCAAAAAATCATAATTTTTTTAAAAATAAAATAAATAAAGACCCTCTCTGGCTTCGAATGGAAGGTAGGTGGGAGCCTGGAGGCCTGGATGCCAGGAGCTTAGAGGAGATTAGTTTGGATCCAAAGGAAAGATAGGAGAGGAGAGATTGAAACCAAATGTTGCAGCAGAAGGAACCAGACCCCCGTGACTCAGGCACTTGAAATGAGGAAATTCTTAACCAAGAGAAAGATTCAGTGCTTTATGTAAGAGAAACTGTCAAAGCAGTTCCATGAACTGCCTGCCTGGAGTTGAAACAAATGCATCAAAGCTGCCTTGACTGGATATGAGTGACCCCAAAAATGGAAGAAAAAGAGACCAGTTGCAGAAAGATATTTGTGTGGTATGTGCTGTCCTGTGTATCCAGTTCTTAAACCTGCAAAAGATTCCCAAATCTTCTGTTGGATGCACACATATGTAATAAAAGAATGAAAAGTTATGTCAGACTAGTAACTGTAAGAGAGTGGTTTCCCTGGGGCGGGAGAAATATGACATCTGGGATATAAAATAAATTGCTTTAAAAAAAAGAAAAGAAAACAAAAAAACTCTCCCATCTCTGTATTTGAAAAAATTATTTCTAAAACAGAAAAAAGGGGACTTCCCTGGTGGTACAGGAGAGGATACAGGAGACCACCCCCCCACACTGAGTCAGAGTTTTTTTTCTTTCCCTAAATAAATACATGGTAAAAATGGTAACATATAATAAAGTGTGTAGATGCACTGAATCATGACAGTTCTTCAAAACCTGTCCTGTCTTGGGAATTCCCTGGTGGTCCAGTGGTTAGGGCTCCATACCTTCACTGCAGGAGGCCCAGGTTCAATCCCTGGTCAGGTACCAAAGATCCCAAATGCCTATGGCACAGCCAGAAAATAATAAAATAAATTGCTTTAAAAAAAAAAAAACTCTCCCATCTCTGTATTTGAAATAATTATTTCTAAAACAGAAAAGGGGGACTTCCCTGGTGGTACAGTGGATGGCAGTCCATCTGCCAGTACAGGGACATGGATTTGATCCCTGGTACAGAAGGATTCCACATGCCTCGGAGCAATTGAGTCTGTGCGTGACAACTACTGAGCCGGTGTGTTGCAACTATTGAAGCCCATATGCCTAGAGCCCATGCTTTTTAGCAAGAGAAGCCACTGCGGTAAGAAATCCATGCACCACAACAAACAGAAAACCCTCACATAGCAATGAAGACCCAGTACAAGCAAATAAACAAAAATTTTGAAAAAGGCTCTGAGGAGGAGGGATGGTAACCTTATGTGAAAGTTAGAGAAAAACAAAAACAAAGCATGGAACCAGATAATAATCAGATGCAGTTGTAGATAGAGGGAAGGGAGCAAGAGCCATGGCAGGAAAGACCTACAATTTTCTTTATCTCAGCCCTTGGCTGCCTTCCTGAATGTATGGGGCAGTGCCTTACTTTTATTCCACCCCGCCACCCACCCCACTACAGGGTATGATACATCGAGGGTCTCAGGAAAAGAGAGGATGGGGTAAGAGTGTTACTGAAGCCAACCTGGGTCCACTTACCTACCATGAAGCAAAACCAATCTACTGATACCAGGTTGTTTGAAGAAAAAGTACATCAGGGAGCCAATTGCAGGGATCCAATCAAGGAAATGGGCAGCTCATGCTCAAAAGACCCAGACTCCTGGATGGCTTTCAGGGGAGGACTTTTAAAGGCAACATTTGCGGTGAGGGTTGCAGTGTATGGACTTTCCTCTGATTGGTTGGTGGTCAGGTGACAGGGTGATGTTTCTGGAATCTTAATCATCAACCTTCTGGTTCCAGGCAGTCTAGTGTCTACTTGCTTGTGGTCCATGTAGTCACCATCCTCCACCCATGGAGCAGGGGTTGGGGGTTCTTAGCGTCTGCAGAAAACTCAAAGATATGCACAGATCGTTGTACGTATCAGTTGAGGAGGAACCAGGACTCTGTTTTATGGACAGAATCAACAAACCTTTGTTTAAGACATCATTACTTTCCCTGCTCAACTGCTCCTCCTTTGTCTCTGCATCCCCTCACTTCCCTAATTAGTAACTGCTGAAGTCTGTTCTTTGGAACGCCAAGAAGGCCTAAGAGACTAAAGCTTTTTTCTACAAACAAGAAATGGGCGACATAGAAGGGTTTTTATACCCAGGGAGGCCCCACAGTGTCCTGCTCAGTTTCAATCCCCCCTTTCTTCGATACTCCTCAATCTTGACAGGAACAGGAGCCAGACAACAAACGGAATACAGTTTTGAATAGTTAATCATAAACTCAGCAGGTGAATGTGGTTTTAGGGGGACTTGGTTTCAAGAGCATGGGATGAAGTGGTGGATGAGAGAGTAAATGAGTGGATGGATGAGGGATGGGACTGGAGACAGCAGTAGAAAGCCAAAGAATATTGCCGCCTGTGAACTGCAGCATAGTCAAGTTCCTCACGTTACTCGGGCTTCCCTGGTGGCTCAGACAGTAAAGCATCTGCCACAATGCGGGAGATCCGGGTTCGATCCCTGGGTTGGGAAGATCTCCTGGAGAAGGAAATGGCAACCCACTCCAGTACTCTTGCCTGGAAAATCCCATGGACGAAGGAGCCTGGTAGGCTACAGTCCATGGGGTCGCAAAGAGTCGGACACGATTGAGCGACTTCACTTTGCTTCCTTTCCTCATGTTACTCACAGCCAAGGATGCTCTTAGAATCCAGGGAAACCCTAGGCCCAGTATAGTAGGAAGGAAGCAAGACTCATCTTAAACTTCCCCTTTGCCCAGTTCTGGATGCTGGGTGGGGTAGCTTTGCAGAAGGGAAGGCAAAGAAACTAAGCAGAGCCGGGGAAAGAATATTTGGAGCAAGGAATAAGCCAGAGAGCAGATGGGCCATGGCTCACCGCCAGATAGCAAATCAGGTTCTAGAACTGTAAGGCTTGGAGGATCCAAGCAAAATAAAGCCCCAGCAACTTTTGGAACACACCCACCACACAGCCCGCTGGAACCCTGGGGTTGACAACCCCCAGAGCAGTCTCTTAAAATCCATCATAGTAGACTAAATTTAAAGTCACCCAGTGAGAAATTCCCTGGTGGTCCACTGATTACACCTTGATGCTTTCACTGCCCAGGGCTCCTGGGTTTGATCCCTGGTAAAGGAACTAAGATCCTGCAAGCCGAGATTCCCACAGCACTGCCAAAAAATAAAAATACAAAATTAAGTCACCCAGGGCCCTACCCAACCCAGAGGGTGTCTGGTGGGAAGTAGCTGATATGGGGGAGCACAGGGTCAGCAGTCAGTCACTGAATAAGATATGTGAGCATCTCCTGGTCCAGGGGAAGAGAGATAGGATCTACCACAGATGACCCAGTTATTGAAGAATCTACCCTGGGAATCTCGGAATCTTTGCTCTGTAGACTGAGATTTTGGAAACCTTCATTGCTCTTTAGATGAATTTGAGAGACTAGCAAATCTCTCATTCAAATCACTCATTCAACAAAATAATTATTGAGTACCTACTCTGTGCCAGACACTGGGAACACATCAGTGAACCAGAGAGAAGTTCCTGCCTTCATGGAGAGAATATTCTGGAGGGGGAAGGCAGAATGAAAATGTGAATCAATATATAAGATACTTCAGGAGACTTCCCTGGTGGTCCAGTGGCTAAGACTTCACACTCTGGAGCTGCACTGAGATCCCATGCCATGATCTCAGTTTTCTGAATGTTGAGTTTTAAGCCAACTTTTTCATTCTCCTCTTTGACTTTCATCAAGAGGCTGTTTACTTCTTCACTTTCTGCCATAAGGGTGGTGTCATCTGCATATCTGAGGTTATTGATATTTCTCCCAGCAATCTTGATTCCAGTTTGTGCTTCTTCCAGCCCAGTGTTTCTCATGATGTACTCTGCATATAAGTTAAATAAGGGTGACAATATACAGCAGGGTGACAATATACAGCCTTGACATACTCCTTTTCCTATTTGGAACCAGTCTGTTGTTCCATGTCCAGTTCTAACTGTTGCTTCCTGACCTGCATACAGATTTCTCAAGAGACAAGTCAGGTGGTCTGGAGACCTGGTACAGCCAAATAAATAAATAGTATTTTTTTGAAACAAAAGATGCTTCCAGGTAGTGATAAAAGGCTGTGAAGACAATTTTGTATATATTTAATAAACACATTTAAAACTGCCTCTATGCCAGGCATTATTATTGTAGGTGCTTAATCGCTCAGTCGTGTCTGACTCTTTGTGACCCCATGGACTGTAGCCCACCAGGCTCCTCTGTCCATGCAGATTCTCCAGGCAAGAATACTGGAGTGGGTTGCCATGCCCTCCTCCAGGGGATCTTCCGACCTAGAGATCAAACCCCGGTCTCCCCTACTCCTAGCGGATTCTTTACCATCTGAGCCACCAGGAAAGCCCATTGTAGAGGCTTAGAAAATATTAATTAATTTCATATTTATTAAGTACCTTATTTTATAAATTACAGGAAGGTCTGGGGTTGAGGACGAGGGGAATTCTGCTTGTGTCATCTATGACAGTCTCTTCCAGAGGGGACTGGCATTTAAGCTGAGAACAGAAGATGAGCCAGTCTCAATCTCTAGGCCAAGCATTTCAGGCAGAGAGTTAATGCAAAGACCCTGAGGCCAGCTTGCTATTTAAAACACTGAAAGAAGGCCAATGCTCAGGATGAGTGGACCATTCTGAGAATAGAACAAAGTGGGCCCAGATGATGTCAAACAGCAGCCAGTGGACAAATCCCCCAAAAGGGCCCCATTGGCCACCACGAGGGACTTGAATTTAACTACCATGGTGGTGGAAAGTCTTGAAATCCTGAAATCTTTAGAATCTTGTGAACTTACCTATAGGAATTTGCAGTTTGAAATCTTTAGAATCTTGTGAACTTACCTATAGGAATTTGTCTTGAAATCTTTAGACTCTTGTGAACTTACCAAGTTCATCTTAAAACGTGGTTAGACTCCTAGACCTCTGCAATCTTGAAATTTCTATTCTAAGCCAGAGCCCTTTCTCTCAAAACATGGCTAGGACTTCCCTGGTGGTCCAATTGTTAAGAACCCACACTTCCACTGTGGGTTCGATCCCTGGTTCTGGGAAAGTTCCACATGGCAAGGTGCAGCAAAAAAAAAAAGGCCAAAATGTTCTCTACAGTCTCGATTCTAGCCTCTGACACCCAAAGATGTCTTCTGAAACCAGAGAGAGATTAGAAGAGGCTGGCCTACCCTTCGTTACCATGAAGCAGGTGCAAGTCCTTAAGCTTCTCCTTTGCCCTGTTCCAGAGGGTCCTGGGAGGTCCCAAGTCCAACATCTAACCTGCCTGTCCACTTGGCTCTTCTCCTGGGATAGCTAACAGCCATCTCATACTTCTTGGGACCAAAAGAGAATTCCTGATTTCCCCTCCCTCCAGTAAAACTTGCTTCTCCAGTTTTCCACCTCTATTTGTCCCCATCTCCTTCCTTACCTCTGTAAAAGGAAAGTGTCATGTTTCCATTTGCTGAGGACAAAAACAAACCGAGATTAGGGAAAGCATTGGTCTTGCTAGAAAATACATTTTTCTGGGTTATCACATTCTGGGGTTGCTCACTGTCTTTGCAATAGACTCTGTCCCCTCTACTGCAACAGTCTTTTGGAATAAAAAGTCTCTCCTTACTCTCCAGAATTGTTAGTACATGACAGAAACAACCTAATTTCCTTCGCCTTCAAGCCAAATTTGTCAGGAAACCCTTCTGACTCTACCTCCAAGTATTAATACATTCAAAGTAAATCCATTTCTTTCTTTTCTCATTGGTAGCCACTCTGCTCCCTGCCATTAGCATCACTTGCCTGGACCTTGATTGCACAGGGCTCCCAGCTTTTTCTTCCCCTGCTCCCCCTCCCCAACAGTCCCTTCTTCTAAAGGCAGACAGAAAGATCTTTTGAAATGCAAAAAGAGGGGAATTCCCTGGTGGTTACTACTCTGCACTTTTCACTTCGAGTGGCCTTGCAATGCAAGGGACACCGATTTGATCTCTGATCAGGGAAGAGCCCACTCGCCGCAGAGCAACTAAGCCCGTGTGCCAAACTACAGAGCCAGCACCCTAGAGCCCACGAGCCTCAAATACCAAAGCCTCAGTCTGCAACTACTGAGTCCCGTGCACCCTGGAGCCCTTGCTCTGCAGTAAAAGAAGCCACTGCCATAAGAAGCCCACACACCACAACTAGAGAGAGCTCTCAAAAAGCAACAAAAACTCTCCACAGCCAAAAAGTAAAATAAATACATAAATCTTTTTTAAGAGATAAGAAAAAAATGCAAAGAGAAAATGAATGTTTGAAGGGGTGATGGGAAGAGGCATGGTGGTTTCTGGGATGATGGTAACTCTCTGTATCCCCATAGGATTTTGGGGCCACATGGAGGATGTACTCATGTGTGGAAATTTGTGCATTTCATTGTGTGTAGATTTACCTGGGAAGTGGCAAGGAATGACCTGTAAACCAATATTAACTCTAGCATGCCAGATGCATGCTAGTTATGATATGCATGCGGATGTGTTTAGGAGTGAAGGATACTGGTGTCTGCCACTGTCTTTGAAATGCATAAAAAAAAAAAGATGAATTGATGAGACAAGATGAATAGATACATAACAAAGCAAGGATAGTTAAAATGTTATCAGTGGAAGCTAGGTGGTGAATATACTGGTGTCTACTGTATGTTTTAAAGTTTCCCTAATAAAACACTAAATGAAAATGCAAAGCAAACAGAGTAACTTCCTGCTAGACACCCACTGCTTCCCCTTTCATTAGAAATAAAACACAAAATCTTTTCCGTGATGTCCCTGTCAACCTCAACATCCTCATCCCCTACATTCAATCTGTGATGACACAGACATTTATTGAGCATCTACTCTATGCCAGGGACTGCCCCAGATGCTGGAGTACATCATGGATCTGATACTATAACTGTCTTCTGCCTGGAGGACCGCATTCCCTCGGCTGGCCTCTGAGATTCCTTAAATTGTCTTGATTTGCAAGTTTATTTACACAGGGGTAGGTGCTCTGAGTCTATGGGGTCGCACAGAGTCGGACACGACTGAAGCGACTTAGCAGTAGCAGCAGCAGGTGCTCTGAGAGGGCACGGTTCTCTCTGTTACTCATGGCTGCACCGGCAAAGTCTTATTTACAATTAGACCGCAGTAACAATTAGTCAGAAGAATATTAGCTTTGCATTTGTTTAATATTTGCTATATATGCACCTGGCCCTGTTTTAAGCTATGTACACACATACGTGGTGGCTCAGACAGTAAAGAGTGCGGGACACCCGGCTTCCATCCCTGGGTCCCCTGGAGGATCCCCTGGAGAAGGAAATGGTAACTCACTCCAGTATTCTTGCCTGGAAAATCCCATGGACAGAGGAGCCTTGCAGGCTACAGTCCATGGGGTCACAAAGAGTTGGACACAACTGAGAGACTTCACTTTCCCTTTTTCACACACATCCCTATCTTTTTATTTTCTTTTATGTTTGGCCTCTTATTTGTGAGATCGTATTTCCCGGAACAGGGATTGAACAGGGGCCCTTGGGAGTGAGAGCCCAGAGTCCTCACCACTGGACCACCAGGGAATTCCCACACTTAACCTATTTAATTCTAAAACAGATCCCCATTTTACAGATGAGTTAACAGAGTCACGGAGAAGTTAGGCTGTGAACTCAAGTAGTCTGGCTTTAGACATCATGGTTCTAACCACTGTGCTATACTGTGAAGTGAATGAATAGTTTAGTCAATCATTCAGACTGGCCTGAGTTCAAATTCTAGTTGAGCCCTTTTGTTAGCTGTGTGGCCTAAGGCTCTCTGAACCTAGATTCTTTATTTTTTTTTGTTCGTTCTGTTAACTAATTAATTTTTATTGAAGTACGGTTGATTTACAATGTCGTGTTAATTTCAGGTGTACAGCAGTGATTCCGTTACACATGCCCATTTACATACATATATATGTGTATAATTAATATATGTACATATACATGTATCTATATATACACATACATATTTATATATACATTACATATGTATATATAAATACATAATATATATATAGGTACACATGTATATATATATTTCCTTTTTCAGATTCTTCTCCATTATAGTTTATTACAAGATATTGAGTATAGTTCCAGGTGATATACAGTAGGTCCCTGTTGGTTATGTATTTTATATATATGTGTATATATTTATACACATATATATAAATATACTGGAGAAGGCAATGGCACCCCACTCCAGTAATCTTGCCTGGAAAATCCCATGGACGGAGGAGCCTGGTAGGCTGCAGTCCATGGGGTCACTTCCCTAAGAGTCGGACACGACTGAGCGACTTCACTTTCACTTTTCTCTTTTCATGCACTGGAGAAGGAAATGGCAACCCACTCCAGTATTCTTGCCTGGAGAATCCCAGGGACGACGGAGCCTGGTGGGCTGCCCTCTATGGGGTCGCACAGAGTCGGACAGGACTGAAGCAACTTAGCAGTAGCAGCAGCAGGTGCTCTGAGAGGGCAAGGTTCTCTCTGTTACTCATGGCTGCACCGGCAAAGTCTTATTTACAATTAGACCGCAGTAACAATTAGTCAGGGAAGCCCAAATATATATGTACATGTGTATATATATATTTTTTCCTTTTTCAGATTCCTTTCCATTCAGTTCAGTTCAGTTCAGTCACTCAGTCGTGTCCGACTCTTTGCGACCCCATGAATTGCAGCACGCCAGGCCTCCCTGTCCATCACCAACTCCCGGAGTTCACTCAAACTCACGTCCGTCGAGTCGGTGATGCCATCCATTACAGGTTATTAAAAGACACTGAGCATAGTTCCCTGTGCTATACAGTAGGTCCTTGTTGGTTATGTATTTTATATATTGTTAAATGTCCCGTCCCCTCCTCCTAGTTCATGGTGAAGATGTAAGATGCTGGAGGAAACCGGCTCAGAATCACCACACAAGCCCGCACACGAGCACACACACGCAGATAGCAGTGAGGAAGGAGGTAGGGCAGGGTCGCCGCCAGGCACTAGGGTGTGGCCTCCGGGAGGCGGCCAAAGTCTCCGGCTTGCAGGTTCCTCCCGTGGGTCCACGCCCTACCTGGGGAGCGGGGAGCGGTCTCCGACCCCTCGAACCTGGGGGACCTAGAACCGTTGGGGAGTGTGTCCCCGACACCAGGCGGCGGTGGTCGTCTGGGAGAAAGAAATCCGACGGCGGGGAGAGAATCCCGCCCGCATGCAACGGGAGAGGCTCCGGCCCCGCCTCCCTCGGCAGGATTCCGGCGGGGAGGGAGGGAGCCGCCCCGCCCCCGCCCCAGACGAGCCGGGCCACGTGGGGCGTCTGAGAACCGGAGAAGCCGCAGACCTGCAGAGATGGAGGCGGCGGGCACCTGGGCTCTGCTGCTGCTGCTTCTCCTCCTGGTGGTGACGCTGGTGCTGCCTGCGACCTGGGACCGAGGCCACCTGCCCCCGGGGCCCACGCCGCTGCCGCTGCTGGGCAACCTCCTGCAGCTCCGGCCCGGGGCGCTCTACCTGGGGCTCCTGCGGGTGAGCGGCCGCGCGACGTCCCGGCTAGAGGAGAGCGGGTGGGAGGGGTGCCAGGGCCAAGAGACGCGAGGGGACCCCAAACCGGGAGACCACGCAGAGAGGCCCTTGAGTATCCTAGAAGATGCAGGCGAAGGGGCTACGGATGCCCCGGGATGGGGTGGGAGTAAGGGTCCCGGGCTGAGATAGTTGAGGGAGTGATGGTGAGAAAGGAGGCTAAGGTGGGGATGGCACCAGGAGAGGCAGAGAATCCTAGAGAGAGTGTGAGGGGTCGGAAGCAGGATCCAGAGTAGCAGGGGTCCCGGGTTAGAGAGACTGGGAGAATCCTAGGAAGGTTGGAGCGGGGTGCAGGGAACCGGAGCTGAGACAAGAGACCTCAAGCAGAAGAGACCGTGGTGGCTTGTCCCACTGGGAGAGGTATCGGGGAGATACAGGTGAGTCTCCTGAGGAGGGAGCAGAGAGTGAAAAGAAGGTGTGCCACCCCACCCCACCCCCCGCCCCTCACGCGGGGGAGTTGGAGGCTGGAGGATTCCAGGAATCTGTCTGCCCAGACTGATGGGGATACGGGCTGGAGGCTGGGGGGGGGACGGGGGGGGGGGGGGGATACGTGGAACTCAGCTAGGAGGGAACTGGAAGCTCCTGGGAAGGAGAAAGTGGGGGAGAGAAAGAAGGCTGGGGTGGCCCCAACCTTTTCAGGGTCGGGGGGAAGAGAGGAAAGGCCAGAGGTTCCCCATTCTGGGGTCCTCCGTACAAGGCAAGGCCGGTAAAGGTCTTGTTTGAAAAGAGATAGTGCTGGTGCTTGGTGATATCTGCTCCCAGAATTTGAGTATTTAGCAGTGACTCAAAGTTTAGTATTTAGTCAGTTTTTTTGGGGGGAGTGGGGATTAAGGAAGCCCACCGTTATCATCCATGCCCATTTTTGCCGCAATATGTCTGAGTTGTGGGAGTAATGGTGGGTCTTGGGTCATCCTGGCATCAGAAGTTAGGGCTCTGCAGGGTAAGGGGATGGGGACCAGAGAGTGTGTTGGGTGATGGAGTTTGGGGATGGAGAGCTTTTGGGGGCAGGGGGCTGGGAGCCTGGTACAAAACAAGAACTGAATCTCCCAAAGGCACTGTTTCCATTTGGGGTGAGGCAGAAGCAGAAGGGGTTCCTCTTAGGTGGTTCATCCAGAGACAAGGGGTCGCGATGGAGACAGACTTTGAGAGGCAGCAGCCTGCCCCGCATCACTCACGCTCCTCGCTCCCTGCTCCCAGCTGAGTAAGAAGTACGGACCAGTGTTCACCGTGTACCTGGGACCCTGGCGGCGCGTGGTGGTCCTGGTTGGGCATGAGGCTGTGCAGGAGGCCCTGGGAGGTCAGGCCGAGGAGTTCAGCGGGCGGGGGACGGTGGCAACGCTGGACGGGACCTTTGATAGCCACGGTGAGTCACAAGGGGAGCTGGAGGCTGCTGGGTCCCTTCACTCAGAGCCTGCCACCATTTATTGGCCTGTGGCCTTCTGTGCGTGGTTCAGGGTCTCTGGGCCTGTTTCCTCATTTGTAAAATGGAATGATAACAGTGCCTATTACCTATTACTGAAGGTTGCTCAAAGTCAGCACTCAGTTATCTGGTTGTAGTAGAGTTATTGCTGCTCCAGGGGAAGCCGCAGGGTTGGGAGGAAAAGGGAGAGCGTTTGAGACACTGGGAATTAGTGGGCAAACTCTCAAAATGTACAAACGAGTCTCTGTGTTAAGATTGAAAGCAGGAGGCCAGTGCTGGGTGCTCCAGGGAACATAGCAGTGAATAAACAGCCTCGGCCCTGCTTTCCCAGAGCGCACAGGTCAGGAGGAGACAGACTTGTCACCAGATAGTGACAGTCCAGAAAGATCAGGGCTGGCCTGCAGGAAGCCCTGGGACTGGTGGAATCGGAGGAGGCACCTGGCCCAGCCTGTCCAGGAGGTCTTCCTGAAAGATGGGGAGTCTGAGCTGAGATTCAGGGTTAGGGGAACAGTGTTTCAGGCAGAGAGACCAGCACCTACAAAAGCACGAAGGTGAGATGAGCATGCATTCATCGACTGACAACTTTTCATTACACCTGGCTGGGTACTGGGAACACAGCAGTAACAAATGTAATGACATGTTTTACTGTGGAAGTGATGAGCTGTGTGAGAAGACAATGGAGGGAGAGACTAGATTTCTAGAGCCAGGTGGTTCTAGTGGTAAAGAACCCCCCTGCCAATACAGGAGACGCCAGAGACTCGGGTTCGATTCCTGGGTTGGGAAGATCCCCTGGCGGAGGAAATGACAAGCCAGTATTCTTGTCTGGAAAATTTCATGGACAGAGGAGCCTGAAGGGCTACAGTCCATGGGGTTGCAAAGAGTCAAACATGACTGAGTATGCATGCACAGTCCTGAAAGCAGAACAGAGTGGACCTTTACTGGCCACAGGAGCAGAGGGAGTTGAGGGGAGAATGGAAGGAATCAGGGAAGGCTTCCTAGAGCAGGTGACATTTAAGCTGAGACCTCAAGGCTGAGTGGAGTTAGTTCAGTGAGGAGGAAGAGGTGAGTGGTCCAGGCAGAGGAAACAGCAGGGGCAGAGGCAGAGGGGACATGCTGACACCTTTGAGGAAGTGAGAAAAGGCCAGTGTGGGTGTATGAGGAACAAAGCTGGAGACATCTGCGGAGCCTGATCATGCAGAGCCTGAGTCAAGCCAGACTTTGGGTTTTCCTGGAAAAGAACAGAGTCAGAGTTAGAAAGGTCCTCTGGTTCCTGTGTGGGAGTCCAGAGAGGGGCTTGGGCAGGACCAGGGCTGGGGTCGTGGAGTGGGGAGGGGAGGTGGTCGGGAAAGGAATGCAGGACTCTGGGCAGGGAATGGGATGCTTGGTGGCTGAGCCAAGGAGAGATGCTGAGGCCAATGTGGGGCCCAGTGGAGGGATGGATGGGCAGGGGACATCCAGAAGGAGGCATCCAGGAGGCCACTGTAGGCTGGCATTCTACAAGTGGAAACAGCTCAGAACAGGGAAGGGTCTGTCCAGAGCAAGTCTCTTGGATAAAGACGAAAACAGTGCAATTCCTTCCTCCTCCTTCCCTGGACCCAATGCCCATGCATGCATGCTAAGTCACTTCAGTCATGTCCGACTCTTTGGAACCCTATAGACTGTAGCCCACCAGGCTCCTCTGTCCTCTGTCCATGGGATTCTCCAGCAAATAATACTAGAGTGGATTGCCATTTCCTTCTCCAAGGGATCTTCCCAACCCAGGGATCGAACCCGCCTCTCTTATATGTCCTGGATTGGCAGACAGGTTCTTTACCGCTTGGGCCAGCTGAGAAGACCTGCATAAATGTTAAGATAGATAGATAGAAGGGTGGGAGGGAGGGAGAAAGAGGAAGAGGAAGGAAGGATAAATGGATGGGTGGGTGAATAGAGGAATAAAAAGATGGATAGAGAGAAGAAAGGAAGACATCTTCATTCACCTTGGTGAATTATCCGGAGTCTGGATAATCCCCGTTAATGACTCCCCAGGAGGTCAGCCTCTGATGCAAGGTTTGGCACTGACGGAGCACCTCCTGAGTCCTCCTCCCTGGACTAGGCTCATATGGACTCAGGACAGGGCACCTCCCTGGGAGGAAGGGAGGAGTCCTGGGGATCAGGGGGAGGGCCAGTCCCTCCTTGAGCCTAGCCGTCTGTGCAGGGGTGTTCTTCTCCAACGGGGAGCGATGGAGGCAGCTGAGGAAGTTCACCACAGTGGCCCTGCGGGACCTAGGCATGGGGAAGCGAGAAGGCGAGGAGCTGATCCAGGCGGAGGCCCGATGTCTGGTGGAGGCGCTGCAGGGGACAAAAGGTCAGCAGGGCGGCCGACTGTGGCAGGAACTTCTTCCCTGAGGGCCAGGCTGGGCGA